>NC_136487.1:163197851-163797851 GCF_053919585.1 Euprymna scolopes | reverse complement strand
GTGCCCCTCGTTTTGGGCAACTTTCTTATCTTCCACCTTCCGAGCTTGTGTCACATTCTGGTGTGGTGGATCTCAAATAAATATCTACCCCATTATTCTTTCAAAGATATTGCAATATTACGTGTAGTAGTGCACCGTGTTCCATTAAAATGAGATAAACACTATCCTTGTGAGAGGATGACAGGTAAACCAAACCTGAGCCAGTCTTGCCACTTAAATAATAATGTTTGTAAATAACTAGCTGTGGAAATCAGAACAAATATCTGAGTGTCATGATCTCTTTGGTCAAAATAAAGATCCCGTTCGGCATTCTGCGAATGTTGATTCCTCTACTAATTTCAGAAACAAAGCCACATACAAAAACCAGATCAGTAACGCTTATCTCTATGCACGTCTCCTTCATGTTAAGTTCCTTGGTTTAACGTTCACAGGAAACATAAGTTGGAATAGATGCATCAAGATTATTGCCAAGGCTGCTGCGAAGAATATGGGCTCTCTCTACAGGGCCTGAAAGTTACTTAGGATTGAAAGTATCCTGTACCTCTACAAAGCCACCATAGAGTACTGCTGTCATATTTAGGGTGGTGCATCTGCTACTAGTCTCTTGCTCCTGGACAGAGTCAAAAAGAGAGTTACCAACCTGATAGGTCCCGAACTGTTACTTAATTCAGCCTCTGTCCCAATGTTACATCCCTCTGCCTGTTTTACAAGTATTTTAATGGTGGGTGATCTGGCGAACTATAAGCCCTTGTACCCCCTCAACGAAAACACCCCCACAAATCCGATAAACAGCGAAGTTCTACCCCTATAAAGTAAAGATACGTAGATGTAAGAAAGCTTTCTACTCTAATAATTTCTTCCCCGAAACTGCTAAAATTTTGGAATTCCCTTCCCGTTTCCTGCTTCTCCAATGGTACTGGCATGCAGAATCCACGTGTAATGTAAATAGACATCTTGCTGCTAAACTCATTACATAGTACCCCTGCAACTTATGTCCCTGATAGTAGCCACCTACACCAAAGTGGCAATGTACCTTTTCGGGGTGAAAATGTAAAAAAAAAAAGAAACACGCACACACACAGACAAAACACAATAAAGCAGTTTTAGTCAGAACAACAAGCTTATACAACTAGAAAAATTCCCCCCAAAAAAGATTTTCCATGGAAAGCAAAAAGCAGTTGTCTGAAAATGAATGAAGGATACCGGGGAATTATTTAGTAATCATCCGGCAACTTAATAAACAACTGCAGACTAATCCAGACAAATCCTTCAGACAGGCTGCCTCCCCGGGCCTGAAATATCCGAAATCTAATAAACGTTATATTTGGTTAAAGATCAATAAATTCCTCTAATGAATAACTACATGTAGAAAATTGCCAAAATAATAATTGAAGACACTGGAGAAAACAAAAAAAAGATAGAAAAAAAATGTTGAGAACACCAAGCGACTTATGCACGACGATAAATCAAAACGACTATCTCTAAGGAACGAAAAGAGGAACAAATTAAAATTAGAAACGGGAAAAGCAAATGTACTTCTCTCATTTATCTAAACACAAACGATCACAGACATCAACAATTTAATATATTCAGGAGTAAAATCTGTAAGCATAAGGATAAAGCCAGAAACAAAAACTGAACAAAACAAAGGATTTACCAAATCTGGACAGAAAATAAAACTGGAAAGTCAGAAATGTATGTGAAACATTAATAAAAGGAAATACACAGAATTGTAGAAGAGGGAAAGTTTGGCGTACAAAATTGATTCAATAAGAAACATAAAGAGGTAAAACAAAAGATGGAATCAATAGGATGGAAGACGTAGAAAATACAAATATAAATCTGAGAAAAAAACTTACAAATAGTTTCATTGAACTGACAGATGGGGGCAGCACCGTATTGAGATAAGAATATCACATCCGAAAAACTCTCAAAATACCCGTTTACGTAATTTTCTATTGTCTCCTCTCTAAGATTCTTACTTATTTCTATGCCAACCTTTTGTCGGAATTATCGTTTCATTTTATTTTGTCCTATGTTAATGTATTTACTTAATTATGATTTGATTCCTGATGAACAAATACTATAACAGTACACATACATTTAAAACAAACATACATTTAAAAGATACACACATTTAAAACATACATACATTTAAAACAGTTGGGGTCAGCACCGGATTGAGATCGGAATATACAGTGCATCTTCCAAGGTAACCTATTATCACCGTTACTGTTTATCATAACTATGATGCCAGTAAAATACATACTGAGGAAATGTAATGCGTTATACAAATTTATATAAACAGAACAAAGAATAAACAATATAATGCATACTGGTGAGCTAAGCCTGTTTTCTAAAAGCCAAGAGGAACTACAGAAGTTGAGAAACACAACAGAATATTCAACTAGGATTGAGTTGAATTCGGAATGGAAAAATATGCATTAATGAGAACAAAAAACGGAAAACTTGAACATTAGAAAGTATGGATCTGCCTAACCAAGTGCAGATGAGAGTGCTCGCTGAAAATGACATTTACATATATATATATATATATATATATATATATATATATATATATATATATATATAAGGCTGCAGATAGCAGACACCATTAAGTCTACATAAAGTAAACCAAAGATTAGAAAAGAGTACCTGAGAAGAATGAGGAATATATTAGAAACAAAACTATTTAGCAGAAATTTAAAGGAATAAACATTTGTGCAGTATCACTCATATTGGACAATATACCATTAATAAGATGAAGTAAAAGAAAAACTTAGACATTAAAGGACGAGAAAACTAATTTGTATACATAATGTATTACACCTAAAAGACAGTACTGCTTATGAGAAAACGAGCGGAATAGGAAGAAAACTGATAAACGTATAATATTTCGTAGAAGCCATAAAATATAGATTTGGAAAAGACATAAGTCAGAGAATAGAAAGATTAGTAACTGAAGAGAAAGAGACTCCGGCAAGAAGAACAGTACAGGAAATGATGATATCAGAAACAAAAGAACAAGATACAAGCAGTGAAAATGAATAATAAAAGTAATTAATACATGAAAACACTTGCATATTGGTAAGAACATGATGCATGAACAGAAAACAGAATCTATACTCGAACGACGCAACCACATTAAAATAAATAAAGCACAAAAGAACACACTGCATGTACATTTTGGGCAAAATGATGAAAAAGAAAACCACATAAGTGAATGCAGCAAACATGCCCAAAAGTAATATAAGCACAGGAAAAGTTAATTCGATAGAAACTCTGCAGGGGACTACACAATGAACGTGTTGACACATGTTTATAACACAAACCAGAGAACGTACAGGAAAACAAGAGCCACAAAATCATTTACGGCATGACTACACAAACAGATAAACTCATCCAAGCAAAAACGACCGGAAGCCATAATAATTACAAAGAATGCAAGAATCTGCCGTATTGTGGATTTTGAAACTTAAGATCTAAGATACAGCAAAACAAAACACATATTTATAACATGCCAGAGAACTGAACGCAATATGAACTCTGAAGAAAATTAATACCAAATAATTGTTGGAGCGATAAAGACAGACCTATCAAACCTGAAAATAAGTCTAGGAACATTTGTCAGTGATGGGTAGACTGTTACTGTGCAGCGAACGGCACTACTGATGCTGTTGAAATTATACGGAAAATCCTCGAGTGTAGAAACAAGTCTACTTGACCGACAAATCTTAACGGACATATAGAAACTGCAACAGAAGTGAAACACGAAAACGAAGCCAAGATAATTGGACACCAAAGTTATAAATTGCCTCTCTTCCTTCTACAAAATAGCGTCATAACAACTTGCATCGCAGCAAATACTCTATTTTTCAAGAAGGAGGCGAAAATCAAAAAGAGACCTCAATAGTAAACAGGTTGTTTCGATAGCGCAAATTCATTTACGAAGGTTATAAAAGGAATGAAAGAGTAACGTAAATCTGGGGAGAATTGACGTCACACAGATTCCAGAAAACACCACAACTTGTTGTCAAAGAGAAATCTTAGAATATTGCCATTGTGAGTAATCCTGTGAACAATAATAATAATCGTTAGATTGGTAAACTCTAGAATCAAAAACCAATAGAAAAAGATGATAGACATGGTTTGACCCCTCGCTCAAACTATGTGTAAGTAGTGTGACATTACCTGAGTTCCCAACATACATTAGGTCGCTGTGACAACTGAGTGCGCAAATTGATTTCCTGGATCTACTTTCATGTTTACTTGCGACGTTGCCCTTCAAATCCAAATCATAAGATATGCACTAGTGAACGTATCCTTACTATTCACCATCTATATGATCATCTGTGGGGGTCTCTTGATATCACAGTTAATGGTACCGTAAGTTGGGTTATTCTGGACACCCGGGGGGATTTGAGTCATTATGAAAAAAAATAAAGATAATAATACGTAACTATTATATGAACTCTGCATTTTTAAACATAATTTCTAGGTCTTATACGATTTCACAATTTTACAGATATATTGTGGTGCATCCGCACACATTTTCTACAGAGATATCTTCAATATAAAATGCCTGTTTGACTTCTCTGCTGGAATTTGTATCTTCAACCTTCTGTTAATACAAAGAATATGTTTCATTGTTTTGTTAAATTGGGTATATTAAGCAGTAAGAACGATAAATACTATGGAAATAATTTAATTAATATAATAACATGTAATATTAGCGAAATTAGAGGACCGGATAAAATCACCAACAGTGTACGGGCATATGTGAAGTGATTTTTCCCACTACAGTTCTGCATAAAATTTGAAAATTGAATATTTTATTTTGGCAAGATATTTAATCTTTTAATCTTTATTTGCCTGTTAAAAATGGCAATGATCATTTTAGTGTTTCAGTTAGAAAAATGCCAAGATCATATCGACCAGTACAAGGAAGGAGACGCTACAACTTATTTCTTGAAAAGGGGTGTTCGGTATCCAGAAATAATTATGAACACTACAAAATTTCTACAAATCTTATGCTAGTAAGAACAGCAACAGGACAAACACTTCCATTTTACGTTGTATACAAGCCAAACATCTCTGGTCAACATGGACTGAATGTAGACCAGCAAAGGTTTGCTAAAATCGTTCCAAATCTGGGTGGTTCGACCCGATCACTTTTAAAGATTGGGTTGATCTGTGACAGTTACATATATGTATAAAACTACAAGGAAAAAGGACTCTCGTTGGTGACAACTTGTCATCACACTTCAGTAAAGACATTCTAAGGAAATGTAAAAAAGAATGATATTCGGTTAATTTGCCTTTCACCTGTGTCAGCGACTAGATGTTGGTTTTTTTGGCATCAATGAAGGTGGCATGGAACCGGCTTCTCTCCGGGATCAGGAATGTAACCAAATATTTCAAAGCACGTGCTCAAAATACTTGTTCCCGAAACATTTGAAACAAAAAACGCTCATGGAAAAAGAACTAACAAACCAAAAAGAATGTTTTGTGTCAGGCTTCAGGAAATGTGGAATATTTCCTCTTGATGAAAGTATTAAACGTATTTCATAAATTACACCTGATCTGTCAGAGTCAACCAGTAAGGTTTTATTTTGCAACTCAAAAGCCTTTGATATTGAGACAAATTTTGTACAACTAATGCCAATCGTAAACACTGGAAATTGTTCCGGGAAAAAGCATTTCAATAAGGCCTGCAGCAAGAGCCAAGAAATAGCAGAGTGGCCCCTGGTACGGAAAGTCTCCATCCCCGGGATTTTGGGGGTTCAAATACTGCCAGCTCCCAGCTCTCACGCAGCAGGTCAAATATCTGAGATTGTTGCTTCCTCTTCATATGCTGACACAGATACTGTTGCCAATCATACAGAGTCGAGAGAAAACAAATGGCCACCATCCAGTAAGCTAATATAAAAGATAGACAGAACATTTACGACATTTGAGTGAAAAATAGCTTCTACCGTGTCAGCATATGTAAATATTTGTGCAGATTCAATAAAGCTTGTCGTTTGGGTTATAATATAAATTTATGAATGTTCTGGTCATTTCAAAATATATACTAAAATCAATGTGTACATACTTGTTTTAATGTTGGATATGCCAAAGTCACCCCATGCCGGGGTGACTTTGGTCACTTAGAATATCTGCCAACAATTACTAAGCATGTAATATATAACAAAATGTTTTTTTCTTTTACGTGTTCCATCCCACTTTCTTTATAATTCAACACCAAGATTAATTTTGTGTGTACCTTACAAGCATTTTGTGCTGAATTTGGACCTAAGTCACCCCAGATTACGGTAATTAAAATAATTGTGAAGATTATATAGATATATTTTTTAAACAGCCGTGTTTATTTAAATGTCCCTACGTACCCCTATTAGGAGTTATGTTTATCAGCTACAGTTACATTTACGTATTAAATACGCCCGTTTGAAATAGTACCTCAAATGTGTTTTTACACCTTAAAAATATATGTATGGCTGTCTGTTTCTGCATTCTGCATATGTCACGATATATTTTGAAACATAATTCTAAAACTCTGGGATAAAAAATAGTGCAATTTTTTCACAGTAGATGGTTATACCACAACCATGTTAAAAAGTGCAAATTATTATTCTCTTGAAGAAATTAACGGGTGGGAAATAATTACTCGCTTCATCTGTAAGGTAATGATATGATGTTTTTTCATGTAATGGTTGTAGTATATCTTCCCCCGTTCCAGTATATGCCCATATTGAAGCTATATATGCCAACATGTACAAACTACAAATATAGAGCACACACACACATTAATATATATATATACATACATATATATATAAAGGCACAGCCACACACATATACATGATAATAAAAGGATAAATATATATATATATATATATATATATATATATGCATATGTACCTACATACATAATTATGAAGAAGCGAATAAGAAAATTAAAATTTATTAAATTACAATATTTATTACTTAATGGTTGTAGTATATCTTCCCCCGTTTCAGTATATGCCCATATTGAAGTTGTATATGCCAACATGTACAAGCCACCAATATAGATGTAATATAGTCTAATATTTAACCCATGGATTACCAACTCTGCAACGTATGAACACAGTAAAAAATAACGTTCATGCGAAGAAGTAAACAATAATTTCTTGAAAGAAAGAAATATGTACAAAAGAAAAGAGAACTGGTCGGTTAAAACATGGATGATGATCACTACTATACTTTTTAATATTATGTAAGAATTCTTGAAATAATAAATACTTATTCAGTTTTTTCATTTTTATACATATTGAGTTTTTTTTTTAGGTCATGAGAATGCTGAAAATACCTTCTCCGTGTTCTTTTACACCCTTCGTCGATACAACGTCCAATTAGAGATTGATCTTGATAATTGTGATAATGAACAAAACGGTAATCTGGATATGTCTAATAAAGAGTAAACGCGTTTTCGTTATTTTCATGTTTGTACATTGAATTTATCTTAAAAAGCAAAAGACTGTCTTGAAATCCATACGCTGATGGATTTCCGTTTCGCAGAAACCAATTAGAGATTGAGATGGTGGATGTCTTTAAAGAACAAAACGGTAAACTATGAGCAGTCAATTACTTAGTAACAGATAAGTTACAGTAATGGAAAGAGAACGGATATTATCTAATACAGATGCTCGTTGTGTTAAGAAACGAACGTTTTCGTTGTTTATTATGTTTTATAATCTTGCATTGAAATAATTAAATCACGGATTGGTTAAAAACCTTATTGTTTTAACCGACAGCGTACATATGGATGTTTATTTTTTTAATATATTTTAACGATTTATCATGCGAATATAAGTAGTATAAAGGCAAGCGTTTGAGTGTTCTTGTGTTAGTTAGAAATATATAATCTAAATTAATGATGACGTCCAAATTGAACCGTGATGAACAGTTTTAATCGAAGCTGGACAGATAGACTATATAGTCTATTTAAAATACCTTTGAACTAACATATGTAAAATATTTAAATATACTTAGCACCAATTTTTATTAGAGATTAATCTGGATAATTTTGATATTTAAATATGTACGTATAAAACTGTTTATAATTTAATGTATTTTCAATGGAAGTAATTGACTATAACAATTAATTTATTGTACCATCAGCCTCGACGATGAACGTGATTATGTACTAAGTAAATTCCAGTTCAATGTGACTCTCTTCTGCAAGCTGAAAGATAATTCACAGTGCGGAAGGTACTAACACTAGAAATGTGAAATATTATAAAATCTATTCGGCTATATCCGAACCAACAAGAGCATGCATTACTGCCTATTTTGTCGAGGTTTACTTTGAAATAATGCATAGGATTTTTAACATACACGTTTACGTTTGGGTGTTTCTAGGGATCCTTAGGAAAAATGTTGGCCATCATCATATTTTGAAATAGTATAAACATGTAGACAACTGGTTCCCAACACGTTGTAACAGTTTACATCGCGAGTAATATAGGACAAGTAATAACTAGACTCATTTGTATGTTTTACAACGACATTTGTTTACGGTCATCGTCTTCTCTTAACTAACTATGCTTTTTCTCTCTGGCTTATATCCTCTTGAACGTCCTCAATTGCCCCTGCACACTCACTTCATTATAGTATTTTCCCTACCGTGACTTCGCATACGGTTGAGCATCTGTATACCAGCGGCCGTCTCCATTATAATAGTATTTTCGTTTGTCTGAAACAACATTCCAAAAGTATGTGTCCGCTTGTCACGATGTAATTCTTAATAAACTTTCACAATCAATTATAAGAAACAGTGTAAGTTCTTGGCAGCAGATGGTCATATCGCAGACATTTAAAAAATAAAAAAAGAACTAAACTTGTTATTTAGATGATCAATACATTCTGCACCAGTGTCTAGCGTTAATTAGATCTGCAAAATCTTTATTTTTCTAGTGGTACCATTAGAAATTCTCTGAAATAAACTAGCACAATTCAGTCTGTTAGATAACTAGCGACATTAACAGCCATTGCTCGATTCCATATTAAATCAAATAAAAGTGAACTTACTTGTTTAACATTTTTAAATTAAAATATCCGCCTCTCCCTCTTTCCCCAGTTACATCTGTATCTTTCTTTCTTCTCGTCTTTTTGCCATCTTTCCCAGTAAAGGTAGTTTGATCTTTCGCGAAATTCATTTCTAAGTCCTCTATCAGTGCTCCTTTAATATACATTTTTGTATTCTCATATGTATTGCTCTTGGGCAACGCGAATCATATTTACTGCTCCTGGACGAAAAAAAAACAAATCAATAACATCTTATATTCCGCGTAATTCCGTTCCCTTCGCCTTCTCTCAGATTCATGTGAAGAGAAATAATGAATATAGTTAAAAGAGATAAAATATCATATCGTAATTCACAACTAGTTTAACAAACATTCTTGTACCTCCCCTCCATAATAAATATAATACAGTGATATACACATAAAGATCATTGTAGTGCTGCGTGAAAACACCGAGTAGAAAACAAAAACAAATATTATTAAGTGATATAAGGAGATTTTTCCTCATTCGCAAAAGTACGATTTAAATCAACGCATGATCAGAAATGATGATAATGACAATATATTTGCTGCCATGATGGATAATCCCATACAAAAAGATATTAAATTATAACTGTTACCAAAACAAGTAAATAAATGTGACCAAACCAGAAACGATGAGAGATTAACTCAGAAGGAGGTCAAAGAGGGCTATAGTTTAAAATTGCTCTAAAAGAGGGGCAAGAACAGATGAATTAGAGCCTTTATAATTTAATGACAGATGCTGGATGACTGCGAAGTAACCTTGCTGGTTAGAAAAAGAAATTGTTTGGTCGCTGATGAATACATTCTTCTTTGTAACGGAAAAAAAAGCAAAGTCGAAACCTTTAAACAATATTGCTGTAAAAATTGTTATTTTGATGTATCTACCCATTGTTTAGGTTAGAGATGTGACCTCTCAGGTCACGACCGAAAATCAACCGGTCCAAGAAAATCGGCGATGAGGAACTTGTTCTGGGGAAAAAAAATACCTAGCTAGCGTGTAGGTTGAGGTTGCTGATTATTATTTTTTTTTTACAAGGGTGTCACCACTTATCAAGGCCCAGAGGCCACTCAAGGATAAGGGTTAATAGGTATACATTAGTCATTGTGATTTTAGCATAGTAAACAGTGGGAATTTTGAAACTTGGATTACTTAGGGGGACGATTCAATTAGAACTTGTTCACATTGGACTTTTTCTTTTTTTTTCATAGGTATCAACTCATTATCAAGGCCAAGAGGCCACTCAAGGATAAGGGTTAAAGAGTGTACAGTAGAATGTGGACTATTTAATAATCATTAGTAATGAAAATTTGGTAAATTTGATAACTTATATGGAACGGCTCATCAAGAACTTATTTACGTTAGACTTGAAGACAACCATATTGTAGTCAGCCGGAAAGCAGGAAAACGGAAGACAATTCCACAGGCGTGCAGTTCTAATAAAAAAGCTTTGTTCATGGAATCTACGTTTTAGGCACAGATAAAGAGTGGGGGGAATTATTGATAGTGTTTACAGCTAGACGAGTGTTTCTTATGAAAGTTTTGCGAGGGGGGACCATAGATTGAAGCTCAGTCGAACACTTTCCTTGAAAATAACGATACATCAGAGACAAACTCGCAACATCTCTTCTGTGAGATAGAGGTTGCAAGGAAGAGAAAAGGACATCTCCTACGAGGCTACGAAGTCTATTTTGAACTCTATCAAGGCAGGACAAGTCCTTTCTAGAAGCTCCTGCCCAGATGTGGCAACAGTATTCCATCCTTGGACGTACCTGGCTCTTATATAGATAGAGAATTTCATCAGCAGTGAGATATCTACTGGATCGATAGAAAGATCCCACCATTTTTCCAGCGGCCTTGGCAACAGATTTGATGTACGTGTTCCATTTAAGATCAGGAGTAATGGTCAAGCCCAGAATCTTGTCAAAACTTGAGGCCTCCTGAAGACGAGAGCCATTCATTTCAATTGATGCCAGATGTGGATCAGAATGTTGATGATGTAAAGAGAGAACCTTGGTTTTAAATGCATTAAAAGTAACAAGCCACTCATTTCCCCATTGTACTACATGCTCAAGATCAGAGGAGAGAGAATTGGAGTGAACTTGCTCGTTTACTGTCTAAGATGTGCTACCATAAATGGTAGTGTCGTCAGCATAAATGTCTACAAATGATGTAAGGATGTGATTTGGAAGATCATTAATGTAGATCAGGAAAAGAGTTGGGCCCAGGATGGACCCCTGAGGGACACCGGCATTAATACTGTGGGCTTCTGATTTTAGCCCCTCAACAACTACTCTTATGAACCTATCAGAAAGAAATGATTTAATAATTGAGAAGACATTCCCAGCTATACCATAGCTAGAGATCTTATGAAGTAAACCTTTATGCCATACCCTATCAAAGGCCTTAGATATGTCAAGAGCAATTGCCCTAGAAAGGTTGCCTCCGTCGAGAGATTTGCTAATCCTATGAGATAAAACTGTAAGCACATCTGCTGTAGATCTAGCAGAACGGAAACCATATTGAGTGTCACTAAGAAGGTTATTTTTGTTGAGATGGTTGATTACTTCTGTATTTAACACAGATTCCAGCAACTTACTCATGACGCACAGGAGACTTATTGGCCTGTACTGAGAGGGGGATGAGCGATCACCTGAATTCTTAAATACAGGGCATACAGATGAAATTTTCCAGGGAGATGGGAAACTATTCTCCTTAAGACAACGTTTAAATAGTTTTGTAAGTATGGGCGCTAGTTCAGGTTGAAGTTTTTTGAGTACTATAATTGGAATACCGTCCGGGCCAGTTGCTTTACTGGAATCAAGGTTTTTGCTTAGCTTGGCAACATCACGTACAGATATACGTATATCACATAGTGTGTTTTCAGATACAGTAGGAAATATTGGGGGTTGGCGGCCTTGATCGCAAAAGGTAGAATTAGCTGCAAAGTTCTTGACAGAGATTTTGGCTTTGTCTGATGCTGACGAGATTACCTCAGGTCCATTGATGATAGTTGGAATGGGGCGCACACTTCTGTTCAGAATTCTGTTTGCTATTTGCCAAAACTGGTGGGAACCAAGCCGCTGCTCAACTACTTTGGACTTAACAGATTGAGCATACAACCATCTTGCGCTCTTTCTTACTTTCTTACAATGGTTGCTGGCAGTCCTGAAAGCGGCTTTAGTTTCCATACATCTATTACGTTGGAAACAGTGGAAAAAGTGATTTCTGTGCGCAATGGCAGCAGCACATTCTGGAGAGAACCATGGCTGGCTGTTAGGTTTTTGCTGAAACTTTTTCGAGGGTATGAAACGATCAATACCTACAATTAACCATTCCGTCAGGTCTAATACTATAGAGGACACATCCTTTTTAAATATGGAATGCAGTGGTAGATCAGTTATAAATGTACGGAAGCTATCCCAGTCAGCCTTAGTGTATCGATATACTGTACGATGGAGAGGTACATCTGGGGACTTATTACATTTCATTTTTATCTTAATTGATACAACAGAGTGGTCGGAAGATCCAAGAGGCGACAGAACAGAAACTGAACATAGTTCAGGGCAAGTTGTGAGAAAAAGGTCTAGTAGGCTCGCATACTGGCCGTCATTTTCGGGCACACAGGTGGGTTCCTGAACAATCTGAGTGAGGTCATAGGCAATGGAGAAATCATGACAGAACCTCCCCTCATCACTGGTCTTGTTTGAGTGGGTCAACCATTCGACGTTGTGAACATTGAAGTCTCCACATACGTGAATGTTAGCTGAAAGATAAGCAGATAGGACTTGGTCAATTTTCTCAGATATGCTTTTAAAGATAGTAACTCCGCTGTTGTGGGGGCGATAGAGAGTAAATAAAAATGCCGTAGTGTGAGCTAAAGCAACCCGGAAGCACATATAGGGTAAGTTAGGATCTTTCCTGGGGATGTCCCTACCACATGGAAAGCTATCTTTAATATAGGCACATATTCCATGCCCATGGCGATCTTGGGGGTCAGATTTAGAGGTAAAGTTAGAGTATCCTTTAGTTGCGAACTCTTCTAGGGAAATAGTCTGTCCAATGCCAGTTTCACTTAAAAATAAAAGGTCTGGATTAGTCTCCTGTAATTGGGTTTCAACCTCTGGAAGGTTAGAACGTAGACCCCTGATGTTGGAGAAGGAGACATGGTAGTAGGGGTCTACGTTGGAAGTTGGAGAACCGGGTTTGATCGTGTATTTTTTCTTGAAACTTGTCATGGTGAAATTTTGAAATTTGTGGACTAGGTCGTCAGATTTACTTAGAGCAGGACAGAGAGGGGAAATTAAGAGAGAAAAAGAAACGAAGAATTTTTTTTTGTATTTGTAGCTAATGATAAGGTAAAGCCGTAAAAATTACCCACTAGTATGGCATCGAGAGGCCCTACCAGAAGCTACTGCATGGTCCAGAATCCATTCACCAAATGGCAATACAGCAGCCCCAGTACTTTGCACCTGCTGATAGGACAGCCTCCTTAGTGGTTAATCCAAGGTTCGGGTCCCTGACTATCAGGCGGATAACGTCAGCCCAGACAAAACGTTTACCTCCAGCACCCTTACTAGTGACATGGCTACAATGATAGACATAGAAACAGAAAATTTCCGCCATCTCAGCCAACTGTCCGCACAAAATACTGCCAACCTAGAAAACAGCTTTTTCTTCTCTCTTTGTCAGAAAAATCACTCATTAAAAAAATGAGGACTGAGGGACAAATAAGAAGAAGCGAGAGTAACAGGAGCTGCCGATAACGCATCCACAATGCGTTTTCTACTCTCCATTAAAAAAAAAACTATTAAGTATTGTACTTAATAAAAGTCCAACAGACGTGTTTAAGGGAAAGTATGGTGATAAATTCCCCTCACACGAATTAAAAATGAGTACAATTCGTAATCTATTTTTGCAATCCACTCAGTAGATAAATAAACATTTATGTACGAGAAAAAAAAAGCTAGCATTTAATAAAACAGAAATACACAAATTTAAATACTGAAATAAAATGGAATTATTAATATTTTAAATCTAAAATAAAAAGCATGATTAAAATTGAAATCACTTATCTCAACAAAAACAATTCCGTCTCCAAATTGCAAACTGTAGTGAATAAAATTGAGTTAGTTGCGTTCAAAACATTTTTTTTTAAATTAACCGTTAAAAGAAAGCGTGATTTTATTCTGAACTTAAGCTAGTCAGGTTTTAAGAAGCGTACGATGTAAAAGAAAAGGCAGATGGGGGGGTTCTTCCGAAAGTTAATTGGTGACGTTATAAGTAATTTAGAGATAAGATGGAAGCCGGTATTGGACGAGAAAAAAAGCTAGCATTTAATGAAACAGAAATACACAAATTATCCAATCAATGGCGAACTAGATTATGAAATGCAGGACAGGGATTGGCTAGGGGAGAACCCCAGATCTGCTCAGACTCCACCCATTATTTTATACATAAGGGGCTGCAGATCAACGAAAATAATTTTGGAGTTTAGCTTGGCATGAGTTTTAGGGTTTAAAATTAATCTTCACCACCCCACCAGCGTTAAAGCACTCGTCGTCTGACCGATAGATAAGCAAGATATCATGGTTAAAAACAAAGAAAGAAGGCTCCGTTTGATTACTACCAAAGACCACTAGAAAAAACAAGAAAATTATAATTGATATTTTTATTTTATTTCTCCTGTGAAAAACTGTTCATAATTATTAATTTTCTTTGTGTAATCATTAATCTCAGACTAAAACTCAAACCAGAGTCAGCGTCGAATTATTTACCATTATTACTTATAAGTTAACTTCAAGAAAATAAACAACATATAGTAGTCTTTTTTAACCGGCGACTGAAAGAGAGAGACAAAGAGAGGATCCACAAATTACTGCATCCTGCGTCATACCAAACCTGTTTTCATGGAAGCGACTGAGACAGCGCCGGAGGACTTCTATGGATGTTTGGACCAAACAACGTAGGATTACACATGAAACAGTGTGGACACGACGTAGCATTTTAATTGAGGGAAGTCGGATCTTCGCACGTCGTCATATAATGCTTGTTCTCAGCATTCAAAGAGATCTACTCAATTTTATGGCTCCTTGACCGCTAATGAAATGTAGTTTCTGTACATATTTATATTTAAATAAATCGTTTTAAAATTTGAGTTTGGCTTCACTAGGACAATTTCTGGGATGAATGTGATGACTGAGATAATACTAATTAGAAGTAGGTTAGACAATTTTAGGACAAACGAAACCTATTATTCTCACACTTTTTATTAGCCTTGTGAAGAATTGTATAGGTCAACTGAATTAAAGGAATAAATTATAAGATGGTCAACATCATGAATTTTGGAATATAACTTTTGTCATTTATTCTCTATATTGCTCTGTAATTACATTGAGCTTCTTAAATAAGAATTGATATATATTATAAGAAAATATATGCCTACAGAAATATATAATTGTATATATATATATATATATATATATATATATATATATTTGTGTGTGTGCCTGTCTCTGTGTTTGTGTGTGTGTACTCACCTGTTAAAAGCAGATATATATATATATATATGTATATATATATCCATATATATATATATATATATACTCCTATAAATTTTGTTGTTTTTTGTTTGTTTTAATATTCATAATAAAGATGCTTTTTTTTATTTATTTAAAATGAAAATACAATTTTGTCATGTATGGGTCGTGGAATTGCATTCATCTGCACAAGATCTAGCTAATTTTCATATTTGTTGAACATTCATTTTAATTAATTCACTATTAGTTTTTTTTTTTTTTTTGCTTTTTTATTTGATGATCATCATAGTTAACTATTATGTTTAATGATATTCATGCAGATACTCTACATGATTGAATACGTGTAAAGGTCATAGTAAACGCAAATATCTTTCTATAGACATATTTATGTATCCGTATATTTTTTTTTGTTTTAAAAAGTTTACCTACGAAACTACAGTCAGTTTTTGGAACTAAATATAAAGAGTATACAAACCCATGCAAAATGTTATATTTGATCAGTTGGGTTCAATCGGTGCAAAAGTGTAAAAAAGTATAAAACATATGGAATTTTCCTGGTGGCAATATTACAAATATACAGGTTTAATATAATGTTTTAATTTTTATACTTGCAGCAAACTTCAAGCTCAACCATTAACGTCAAACGAAAAGTTAATTGTAAGATAAATGCTTTGGCTTTGATTCCCGGTAGTGGCGCACGAGCAAATTTCTTAAAACCTTTTAAGTAATTACTATATACTGGGCCCAATATAATGTAATAATGAATAAGAAATCTGCATTAATCAAAATATCATATTTAAGCGTATATCACAGTGGAGTAATGTGTCGGGGTCCTGTTGCAATAATATATATATATATATATATATATATATATATATATATATATATATATATATTATAATTGACATAAATAAAAATTCAATCAGTAACAATATATAGTTTTCCATTATACATTCAAACGGTTCGTTTAAAATCAAGTTCAATCCTTAATTTATACATTACTGGTATATTAGAGTATAATATCCAGTAAATGTATGCATAACTGGTTAGCATAAATTTTCAATTATATGAAAATATCATGGTGAATTAAATGTATCTTCAATAAAAATAAATAACAAAGCAATCGATAAAATTATGATTTTTTTTCTCCAGAATGATTGGACATTCTGTCTCAAACGTGTAACTGATAATGTACTTAATGGTGAAAGTCGAATATTTAATTGTTGGTTCCGTCAATCCCTGGAGATCATTGAATTCTACGACCTCATCCAGTCAGGAGTTGGATTTGAAGCGTGGGTGTGCCGGCCAATGCGAGAACCGTTATAACCGTTCTTGCCTGTGCCGGAGTCGAAGCTGGATTCGTCCTCTCCCTTCTACGGGCACGTCTCTACCGCCAACGTGTGATTCTTCTCCTTTCGTATGCCTCAGCCACATGCCGGATGGGTGTCCGCCAGCCGTCTCACGGTCTGAGGCAGCCGTCTCAAGCTTCGAGGGGTTGAAATTGCCGAACCTCAGGTCACGGTTTTAGAATCCTGGAAGCTGAGGAGCAGTCGGCCGGTAGGCTTTGCGCCTGAAGTAAGTTCCCCAAACAGAAGGTATTTAGGGATTCCTCCATCATCTATTCGGCTTACATGCCCAAGCCAGCGCAGGCGTTTAGTCAGCAGGACGGAATACCTGCTGGGTACTCGCGCCTTGGCTAGGACGTCGATGTTAGAGACGAGGTCCTGCCATGTCAGACACAGTAGTCTATGCTGCACTACCGTATAGAAGAATGCTCAACACAACTTCCTGATAGACTCTTATTATCAATATTGGTGTTAACCGTCAGCATATCGTTGTCCCAGACTCGCTTAGTGAGGTGGGGCACTACTGTTGCTGTCTTGCCGATCCTTGTATCCACCTCAGAGTCGAGGGAGAGGTTAATAGAGATGCGCGAACAAAAGTACGTGAACCAGTTCATCACCGGAAGGGTGTGTTCATCACCGGAAGGGTGTGTTCAGTAATTGAAATGATTGGCGCATTGTGTGCATCTTGGCACATTACCTTAGTTTTCTTTAGCCTGAGGTTAGGCCGAACTCCCAGCATGCCGCTGTAAAGTGGTCGATGAGTTGCAAATTGTAAAGTAGTCGATGAGTTGCTGCAGCGCTTACTGTTAGAAGAGGTAGCAGCAGCAGCAAAGAGCAGTTCTTAGGTGAGAACTCTCTTTACGCGAAAGTGTGCACGATTGAAAGTCGCGGTCGAAGGCTTTACCAGCAATGCTAAAGAGCTAGAGGCCTCAGTAGTTTTTGCAGTCACACTTTATCCCTTGTTTTTGTAGATTGTGATAGTCTTTGTGTCACGAATTTCATGCGATACAGTTCCTTCCTCCCATCAGTGGAACAGAAGTTCTTGGAAATGCTTTTGGAGAGAGCTCTCTTTTGCCATCTTTTAGTTTACTAGTGGTCTGTATTACAATCGGCGCTGTGGAAACTATGCGTAACGACCCTTGGTTTAGGAGAGATCTGATAGTGACGACAAGATCCAGCTGTTGCCAATGGCGGGATCTGGGATGTCTCCAGGACACTCTGTGGTGAGGCATGGTTAGGAAGATGGTGTTGGTGAGTCAGACGTTGTAGATTGAGCAGAGCTCAAGGAGACGTTGCCGTTTTCGTTTAGCTTGTCACCACCAAAATGGGCAATGCATAAGCGCCAACACGCTTAGTCTGCTCTCACTCGGACATTTAAGTCGCCGAGTAGAAATAGATGCTTTTCTGCAAAGATTTGCTATACCTTTGCCTTCAGTTCCTGATAGAACAGGTCCTTAGTCTCAGCTGATGCGCAGAGTGTGGGGGTATTGTTGCTAAGAATTAGGGCTTATCCGGTGGAAGTGGAGAGTAGAAGGGAGAGGACTCTTGGTGTACCGAAGGAAGGTACTTAAATAGCTTGAAGAGGGGCGTTGTGGACGGCAAAACCGACACCGTAGCGTCGGTGCTCATGTGTTTACTGCCCCTGCCAGAAAATGGTGTAGTTTTTTTTTCTCCAGGGAGTCGGGTCTCCTGTAGTCCTGCTATAACGATGTTTTATCTCTTAAATTCGCAGTTGATGATGGCGGTTTTCCTGATGTTCTCAATATTTTGTAGGTCGCCAGCAGCCCCCAGTCACTATTGTGCTGGCCCGCCATGTTCAGCCTACTCCAGAGGATGACTAGAGTATAGTCCGAACCCGAAAAGCGGCCTATAACCCAACACCATCCAAAAACAAGAAACTAAAATCGCCAGTTCTGAAACTGGCAACTTGGAACGTCAGAACAATGTGTCCTGGCTTGTCTGACAATACTTATGCATGCATCTGAAAAAAAAAAGTGAATGTGAATTCAAGATGTGATTCGGTTTTTTAATCATAACCTATGAGATAGATTCTCTGAAAGTTTAAAAAAAAAAACATCAATTTAATTAAGCTTAATATTAGGTTGGTGCAAAAACAATATTCCCACATATGTTACATTTATATATAGTTTCTGAATTAATTTATATATTGTAAGACCTGGGTCAGCAGATGACTTCTGACCCTGTTTAAACTGCAATGGCCGATGACCGTCTTTCCCCGGAGCGCATAACAATATTTTCAGCGTCACAGGCTTCGTGTCGATTTTCGCTGAAAATCGATTAGCTTGTCATGCAAATAAAAAAGAAAACAGACTCGAGGAATCTAGTCTATAAAAAGTTCATCCACGAAAATTGCAGGTGTTTACATATGTACAATTGTTCAGTCGATTATACCAGGAACAATCAAGATTTTCTTCTTCGTTCTCCACGATGGCGGCCGTGATGGAGAGACGGGGAAGCGTTCCTTGGGAGCGTGTGTTTCTCTCGAGATTCGGCTTTGGTCTGCAATTTTAGTCTGGGACTTCGCTTATATACAAAGGCGAAATGTAGGTTGGGGTAATCTCCCTGGCCAACCAGAATTCACCACGTCACTGGAGGAATCACTGAATCCTTTGCGCGTGTGCTCCTCGACAGGCCTCCCATAGCCTGAAATCTGAGATCAAAATCCAATATTATTCACACGCTCAAAAGGGTTAACACTTTCGCATTTCGCACTTAGAAAGCAAGACAGTATTTGCAGGTGTTAGTTAGGAAATAAGAATGTGTGATTCCATGCTACGTTAATCTGACATTTCCTGACATCTTTCCCAAACAATAAATATATGTCTCTTTTGATAGGTGACTCGCCGCTGTCCGGGACCCAATTAACGTTTAACAGAAAATCTTACCTATAATTACCCGGCCTTACTCAGGGTTTTAAGAGGTCTTAATCTTCCTCATGGGGGAGCACTATCGCTCTCCTAGCTCCTTATCCTTTAGGGTTTCGATGCCTTCCATCTCTCAGAGGAGAAAATATTAGCAAATAGATATAATGATATTCACCCTATTTGCTAAAGTAAGTTAGACATGGAAAATCATAATCAAAAATTGATTACATAGAAATCACATAGCAGGGGAAATTGAGGAAAAGGATATAAACGTTTAGTTCACAATTGCGCGGTAAAATCCAAGGTAACTGTCCTTTAAAGCAATGAGGTAATGAGATCCAAGCTGTATATTGGGTAATCCACATCATAGAGTAGACATCCAAGTTGGGCCTATTTCTGGAATAATTCTTCTTTATGGGACGGTGAAAAGATTTTTAAGCTCTGGTTGGAATTTTTTATTAAAGACCTTAATATTACTGGAATAACACGTTAGTGAGATAGAATAGGTAGAAAGGGGTAGTGGAGGGGAGAGAAATTTAAAATTAAAAGATGGGTCGGGCGGGAGAGAACACATATATATATATATATATATATATATATATATATATATATATATATATATATATATAGCAGAAAGTGAGCTATATACACAAGTTAAAACACGTTAGAAAAAGCTATACAAATGTTGAGAAGCAGAGAAAATAAAACGAAAGAAAGGAAGAGGAAGAAGAAAAAATGAAACTGCGTTTTTCAAGCTTAAATCAACCTTTAAACTAATTTCATCTTAAATTCTATACTCTGTTTAAATCTATTAAATCCAGTCCACTTAAACAATTAATACATAAGGTGCTATTTTTGTTAATTTTATACTCATTGATAATATCCTTTAAATGGGGAAATTATACTGAAGATTTAGAATAATGTCTGTAAGTAAATTGTACAACTGAATCTAAACGTATTCATAGAACTTGTTATTTTAATTTTATAATACTAATGATGATCCTTTACTGTTAAATTGAAAATAATACTGCTTTACTGTGAAGTATCAAACATTCGGTTATAATAATAATATTTCATATTTAATGATATTTAATAATATTTTATTAGCAAATAGGGTGAATATCATTATAAAAATTTGCTAATATTTTCTCCCCTGAAGAGATGGTAGACATCGAACCCCTATAGGATAAGAAAATAACATTTCTAAAGTATTCTTTTTCTTACTTGGAATAATAAAAAATTCTTAATTTAAATAAAATGTTTTTTTTAAATTTCATTGGATCACTATAATTGTATATATATATATATTTATATATATATATATATATATATATATATATATATATATATATACTAGCAGTTCATCCCGGCTTTGCCCGGGCCGTATGTACTATTTATAACTTTATATGCATATGAATACACTTAAAAAGTGTACCTATGTTTCTATACATTGGGATTCCTTAACTACCATAGAGAAAAGTTGCTACTTATTTTACCCTAATTTTGACCCCGTAATATTTATTGTTTTGAGCTCAAATAAAATTAAAAGGACTGACACATATCCAAGTAACCTACATCTAAAATTTAAAGTGTGTAGATCCAAAACTGGGAGAGGAGGTTGGTAGAATCTGTAAAAGTCAATTCTTTCAACTATGACCTCTTGGCAGCCAAATTCTCTCCCCAAAACTAATTAAAAAGCTTGCTGAAAATTTGAATACCCTTTGTGTGAAACTTCAAATGCTTAAACTCAAAATTGACTTAATAATTTGCTGGAAACCACTGAGGTAAAATCTTTTGAACTTTGACCCCTTTGCAGACAAATTGTCAGCAAAAAAAAACGATTAAAAACCAAGCGCTTTTATATGTACACATATGTCACTGAATTTTTAGTATCTTTGTAAGCTAACCTATTAAAAACGAAGGTGCAGTTATATACGTTATTTTTCTATAATTCGGATTGTTTTAGTTTATATATATATATATATATATATATATATATATATATATAAGGCTGACGAATTCTCACAAGAATGAAACGCGGAATATTCTGTGTAGCTTAATTGCCATATATACCTTTACAACTAACCACATTGCTCTTCCTATGTATTGAGTACTTTTGAAATAAACACTGAACATTTACGCATAAAATTATACTTTTGTATATTAATTTATGTGATTGAATGAAGTAGTCATATATATATATATATATATATATATATATGTATGTATGTATGTATGTATGTACTCCAAGGATGGACTGCTGTTGCCACATCTGAGCAGGAACTGATAGAAAGGACTTGTCCTTCCTTGATAGAGTTCAAAATAGACTTCGTACGATTGAGGTTCAGTCTAAGGTGCCCCCTCGCCAAACTTTCACAAGAAACATCGTCTAGCTAAAAACACTATCAATAATTCCCCCCACTCGTAATCTGTGCCTAAACCTAAACGTAGATTCCATGAACAAAGCTTCTTTCTTAGAACTGCACGACTGTGAAACTGTCTTCCATTTTCCTGCTTTTCCAGCTGACTACAATATGGTTGTCTTCAAGTCTTGCCTAAACAAGTTCTTGATGAGCCGTCCCACGTGTTAAAAAATTTACCGAATGTCCATTACTAACGATTACTATATTGTCCAATTTCTACTTCTACACTCTTTACCCCATATCCTCGAGTGACCTCTTGGCCTTGATAAGTTGTGATGCCTATGGAAAAAAAAAATATATATATATGTGTGTGTAGACGTGGAGATACCCATCTTTTATGCACGTAATTCATGTATATGCATATTGCACACACACATACATATATATATGTGTGTGTGTGTGTGTGTGTGTGTGTGTGGGTATGCAGGCAAGCTGATATCTTGATATATATGTAATAGTGAACGCAAATACATTCTGTATTATAAAAGTAATGTCACACGTTTTTAGCAACGTGCGTTAATGGTTTAATATTTCAAGGTTTATATTTTACAAAACTTATTTCAATCAACTTTTCTGATATACAAACAAAAAGTAAACATGCAAATCAACACTGTGAGTGCGTTCAAGTGCTATCTGGCGGAATTTTATGGACTTTATTGTTTTGTATTCCAACATACTTCCGTTTTTATAGAGATGCGGATCAAATGATATACTAAGCTTATTTACTTCTCTTTAAAAAGAAATGGCCGACTTCTGTTAGATTCTTCACAGCCAGTTGGCGCACAATTCTGTTTGTTCTAATACAAATGTCTGCTTCTCACATATTCGCATAAGAAATAGCTGAATCGATTGATGCCAAGACTAGATTTATTGAGCTGAAAAATATATCGGGATCACAGATCTCGTCTGTAATGATAACACCATAACGAGCACAGCTAGTTGCGACGTATACGTGAGATATTTATGAGGAACGAATATGAAATAATACAAAGACAATGGTTGAACAAAACAAACAAAAACAAAATTCAATATTAAGAAAAAAGAATATAAAATAGTATGATCGAAATTCAACTCATGAAAGATAAGGCGAAACACCACTGTATAACATTATAACGCCTTCGCTGTTCTGTAGTTGACTCTCTTTCTCTCTCCCTCTATTTCCTTTTATCTACACACATACGTACAAAGTAGAGAGATTGAAACTCATAAAACTGTAAATTTTTATAATGTTATATCTCTCTTTTTCACGCTCCTATGAGACTGCTTATAATATCTGCAGTTCTTTGACGACTGGCTGTAATTTGCCCTACATTCAAAAGTTTAGCTATAACCCCATTGGTCTCAGATCATTATGGCTCGCTTTCTGTCTTTACCGTCCTCTCTCTCTTTCTCTCTCTCTCTCTCCATATATATATATATATATATATATATATAAAAGAGAAAGTGTCTGTGTGTGTACAGTTCCCTACACAATAACTCTGTTAATTTTTAATCTACAGACTCGAAATTTGATATGCAGGGTACTGCGATTTGGGATAATCGATGTGATTTGTTTTCGGGCAAAAATTTTGCGATTAAGGGGTCAAAGTTGAGCGATTTGATATTTGAGAACTCTACCAAACTCCTCCGACAATTTTGGATCTAAACTCCTTAATTTGTAGATATAGGTTCCTTGGACATGGATCTAACTTTATAACTTGAGTCCAAAACAATAAATGTTAAGGTGTCATAATAGGTGTCAAAGTTAAAAAAAATTGACCCCTGCGGTCTCTTCCAAATTACTCAGACACTTTCTGGTCTAAATATTTGAAATTTTACATAAAGGGTATTCAGAGATAGGGCAAGCTTTTTCATCAGTTTGCGAGGAAGATTTTTAGTCACCAATATATAAATGTGTGTATGTCTGTTTGCATGTCTGCCTAAAACTTTCAATAGAAGCGATGGATTTTACTAAGATCAGTATCGTTTTAAAGTTCACCCTTTCCTACGACAAATATTGAAAAATTGGCTAGAAACATTAATATCTTCCCCTTTAACTAGGAACTTTTCTACAGGGGGGGGTCACTTTTTTCGCCGATATTTTTAAAGTTATCCTCTCCTTTAGATTGTTTAGCCTTAACTTTAAAATATGTCGCTTCTAGTTTTGCGGTGGTCGTAACAGCAAAAACGTTACGTTTTACGCCGTGTTTTTCCTCCTTTGCGGTAGGGGTTCGAGCCTGCCTTCCTACTACCACTGTTCTTTTTTTTTATTTGCTCAACATACACATCCAAACACCCGGGCAACGCCGGGCTGACATTCTAGTATATATATATATATATATATATATATATATATATATATATATATATATATATATAGTTCCACGCAAAAGTATTGGATACATTACATTTTTATTCATAACTTTAATTAGGGTTCGAGATTTTACCTAAAATTTGCTCAGTATATTCCGATTACTATTCTAAATTTTACTTGGAGTAGTACTTACTGAATAAAAGTTTAGAAGTTTATATTTAAGGAAAAATATTAATTAAAAAGCGAAAAAGTATTGGATACATTTTAAAAAAATTATTTTTCTGTAATAAATTTTAATGGCTTTTACATAGCGTGTTGTAATAATGCAATCGAGTTATCGCTGACCAACCAAAAGGCATTATATTAAAATAAGTTTATCAAATTCTTCTAGTTTGGGCTCACTCCTTCAGAGTCAACAAGTTTATGCATAAAAATGCCTAAAACTAAAGAGATGTCATTAGACATTCGTCAAAAAGTCATTGATGAGCACAAAGAAGGAAAAGGGTATCGAATAATATCCAGGGAATTTAATCTACCATTAATACAGTTGGAAACGTTATTAGAAAGTTAAAAAAAATCCTGGTGAAGCTGTTGCAAATCTTCCAAGATATGGTCGGCCAAGGAAATTAAACGAAGAAAAATCAAGGTGGGTAAGCAGAAAGGTGAAAAACCCGCTTTTCTTACTCGTGGTGAAATTTAAACCGACCTCAGAGAACCTGGTAGTAATGTAAGCAAGGATACAATCAGTAGAGTTCTAAATCGTGCAGGTTTTGCATCAAAGTCCACAACAAAAGTTCCATTATTGAAGCTTAAACATATCAGACACGTTTGAATTATGTTCAAACATATGCGGAACAACCTCAATAATTTTGGAGCAAGGTAATTTGGTCAGACAGAACGAAAATCGAAATCTTTGGATGAAACACTGCAACACATGCATGGCGTAAAAAATGGCACCGCCTAAACCAAAAAGAATACCATTCCTACGGTAGAGTTTGCAGTGGTTCGATTATAGTACGGGAGTGTGTTTCATCCAAAGGAACTGGTGAACTTGAAATAATCAATGGTAGAATGAATGGCGAATGTATAGGTAGATTTTGGAGACAAACCTCCAGAAATCTGCTGATTTGTTGGGACATAATAAGAATTTCGTGTTTCAGCAGGAAAATGATCCAAGTATACTGCAAAACTAGCCAAAAGTATTGCATAGAAATAACGGAATTGACGTTCTTATTTGGCCCAGTCAGTTTCATATATATATATATATATATATATATATATATATATATATATATATATATATATATTATATTATATTTGTAGTCATCGACATACAGTCCTATTTCGTTGTATCACAATTCATCAGTGACTACAAATATAATATAACATATATGTATATATATATATATATATATATATATATATATATATATATATATATATATATATATATATATATATACAGTGATGATCATATTTATTGGCACGGTAAAATAAAAGTTAAATTTTGTCTAATAAATTCTAAAAAAAGGAATTAAATTAAAGAAAATAACAAAGTATATTATGTATTTTTAACTGGCCTTTCCGATGCAGCAATCGGATTTTAGAACAAATAAATAACAAAGGAACAACAAACATAATTGCAAAAAACCCTTGTTCAAAATTATTGGCACGGCTTTGTTTTTCTTTTAGTATCAGTATAATATCAATCAATTTCCGGTTTACGTGCTTTATGAACTTTTTTATAGCCATATTATGCTTGTTTAACGCTAATTCAGTGAATAATTTTTTTCAGATAATTTTTAGATAGCGATTTATTTAAACTATTATAAGTGACTAAATTATAATATTCAATCGCAATGGTTACAACAAAGGAACACAGCGAAGACGTCAGGAAGCTTGTTGTAGCATGCCATACCAATGGGGAGGGCTATGATAAGATTTCAAAGAAGCTAAACCTTCCCAAATCCACTGTTAGAGCCATAATAAACAAGTTCAAATCGCAAGGCCACGTTATGAGTTTAGAGGGTAGAGGGAGAAAAAGGATTCTTTCCCCAAGAGAATAACGGAAAATTGTTCGACAAGTAAAACAAAACCCAAGGATCTCTGTTGGGGACATTGTTGATGAACAGAGCACCTCTGGAGTGAATGTATCTCGACATACATTTGGTAGAGTTTTGAAGAGAGCTGGTTTAAAAGCATGTCGTCCGAGAAAGACTCCCTTATTGAAGCCTATGCACCTGAAAGCAAGGCTAGCCTTTGCAAAACGTCATATTGATAAAGATGTTGCATTCTGGAAACATGTTCTATGGACTGACGAAACGAAAATAGAGTTTTTTGGCCATAATAAAGTGTCTTATATTTATAGAAAATCTGGCGAAGCTTTCCTGCCTAAGAACACCATACCCACAGTGAAGCACGGTGGAGGCAGTTTGATGTTTTGGGGATCCTTTGCTGCCTCTGGACCAGGGCGACTTGTTAAGGTCACAGGTAGCATAAAAAAGGAAGATTATGTTAAAATATTGGATGAAAACCTGAAAGACTCTGCTAAAGAGCTCTCACTTGGTCGTCGTTGGTGGTTCATGCAAGATAATGACCCAAAGCATTCGGCTAAACTGACTAAGAAATGGCTTGAGGACAATCATATTAATGTTTTGGAGTGGCCATCATAAAGCCCAGACCTTAATCCAATTGAAAATTTATGGAGAACATTAAAATTGAGGGTAATGCAAAGGAAGCCTAAGAATCTTATTCAATTGGAGGATTATTGTCAGGAAGAGTTGGCTAAAATTACTACTGAAGAGTGCAACAAGTTGGTTGTAAACTATGAAAAGCGACTGAGGAAGGTAATGAAGGCCAAAGGCTATACAATTGATTATTAAATAAATCGTGCCAATAATTTTGAACAAGGGTTTTTTGCAATTATGTTTGTTGTTCCTTTGTTATTTATTTTTTCTAAAATCCGATTGCTGCATCGGAAAGGCCAGTTAAAAATACATAATATACTTTGTTATTTTCTTTAATTTAATCCCTTTTTTAGAATTTATTAGACAAAATTTAACTTTTATTTTACCGTGCCAACAAATATGATCATCACTGTACATATATTATATTTGTAGTCATCGACATACAGTCCTATTTCGTTGTATCACAAGTCATCAGTGCCGCTAGACTAGCATATCTCCCTAGCCAAGGATTGAACCTAGAAACGTCGTGTTGACAGTCGGCAGTTCTCCCACTCAACCATGGAATCGACGCCCGTAAATAACTCGTTGGAATGTCTATTTAAATAGACACCCGCCACCACTTTTATAGTGCCCAAATCGACTGTTCGTAAACAAACAAACAACGAGCTTCGCATTTTCAGCCAATTAAATAGCGGGTGAAATTATTTACGACAGTGCTCTACACAAAGAGGGGGGACTAGTAGAAGTACCCGTCGTTGACTTGGTTCAAAAACAGCCTACAGAAAATGGACTCTGATTTCTGAAAGTATGATAGCTTATGAAAAGGAAGGGTTGTAAAGAGATAGCTTCGAATTTGGGGGTATCATAACCAAAGCAAAATATGAAAGTAAAAATAAAATAGATAACCCTCATAATTTATTATACCATACCTGTTCACACTTACACTTATTACAATATACTGTTGATCTATATTAAAAAAACCTTGTTAAACTTTGTGATATATTTCCATTCTATTGACGTCAGCCGCGAGCGAACACCCCATAATTTTATTATGCCATATTTCTTCAAACTGAAACATAATTATCAAAGTATACTTACCCAGATAGATATGAAAAGTCTTTATTAAAGTTTGTGCCTATTTCCATTCTATGGAAGCCAGGCGCGAACGCAGACCCCACAATTTTATTATACCATCCCTATTTAAGTTAAAAGATAATTATCAAAGTATTATTATGTACATCTATATCACAAACACATGTAAACGTTTTTCTTTAATTTTATTTTTTTTATTTCCATACTTTGTGGACCAGGCGCGTACGCACACCCCACAATTTTAATGAATCATCATTATGCCAGATGAAACATACCTCTCCCTGTGTTTCGATACATCTTGTATCATTATATGTGATCAGTGTTCTATAATAGTCAACCACATAGGAGCCTATTCGTGACCAGACACACACACAGACGTTCAGCTTTATAATCTAGATATATTTGTTGCTAGGAAAGTCCACAAGGTAGACAACCGAAGCAGCAAAAGTAAAGCAGCATGCCATGACACTACACATACTAATGAAGGCAAATTTGTGCATATTTATAGGTTTGAAAATACAGGTTATATTTTACCTAATATCATAAAATTTAATCAATAGGAAATATTATAATCTTCAAAAATATGAAAATGTTCATATAGTTTTGTCCCGGAGAACCAAAGATATAACCATTTCAATATTCAATTTGCTACGAGTATTGATATATATATATATATATATATATATATATATATATATATATATATATATATATATATATGTGTGTGTGTGTGTGTGTGTGTGTGTGTAGGGGTGGGTGGGGGTTCATACATATCTATATATAATACGTTTATTGCCAATTTGTGTTCGAAATCTCAGCAACTATTAATCACAATTTAACAAATAAAGGCCCACTAGAACAGTAACAACCTTCATTTTGTCGAGAGTTATGTGAATTTTGCTTTTACGATGTCACATTTATGAGTTCAAACATCATCCTGAGCCTATTTTTCACACTTGCTTTACAGCCATAAAATGTTTCTATCACATTCATTTATTTCCTAGTTTAACATATAAATTACAAAATATATGATATTTATTTAAGACCTTCAGACACGATGAAAGGGAGATAAACACTTGATTCTATGGTTTCAAATTATTTGAAATAACAGAAAGGAGGAGACTTGATTCTACATATTTTTGTCTTTGTTATATTTCCTCTCTTTGGTTTTCATACATGAAGTAAATGTCTTCCTGTTACATGAGAGGAATGCCCCGTTATCATGTAAGACGGAAGGCATACTAGATAAGTGAGAATGATATTAGGATGAGGTTAGAATCGAACCCTGTCGGCAAGTGTTCAAGATAACTGAGAATAGAATCTTAGAAATTAAGTCTATTGTTAATTCTATTAGAAATAGTTAAATATTGTTTATGTCGGAAAAAGAGTCGACTGTTCATTATTTTAGAAATCAAGATATCATATATGTCAAGTAAATGAATGCGCAATGCGATTTAAAATATACTGTTTAAAAATAAGTTAGTATAAGAATTGAGGATTCTTTTGTTTGTCAAAATGTGTTTGGACAAACATATGCAAAGTCGCGTAAAAATTAGTCCCCTTTTAAAACAATATTTCTGACGTCATAATCAAATGAGATTTCTCAATAAATGAGTATGTGTGTTCGGAGTTAGAAGTCAGTTCGAAGTTAAGAGTCAAGAGTTGATCAGCCAAAAGTTGATAGTCAAGAGTTGAAAGACAGAATTTAAGAGAGAGAGAGAGAGTCAGTTTGAGTGGGAGCACCTTAGAGGAGAAGGGTAGAAGAATAGACTATGTAGATCCAAGTTTTAATTCCTGACGTCACCGACCGGTCGATTTAAGAATAAACAAACCAACTATGAGCCTATTGTCTCGTGTCGTCATTACTCACAACCAGAAAATGTAGATGGGTTTTAGAATCATCATATAACAAACTCTTGTAAAACCCCGCCCAGAATTATGTGTCCTCCTCACCATAATCATAAAACTGTTGCATAATATCATGCAGTCTGTATCAAAAATATGAAATCCCCCACTCTGATATACATGTATCATTATGATCGCAATCTGTTCCGAGTCCTCATTAAAATGTCCCGTTATATCTGTCCCGTAATACGTATCCCATTATATATGTCCAGTTCTATATGTCCCGTTATATATGTCCATTTATATATGTCCAGTTATATATGCCCCGTTACATGTGTCCCGTTATATATCTCCCGTTATATATGCACCATTATATCTGTCCCCTCCGTTTATATATCCCATTACACATGTCCTGTTATATATGTCCTGTTATATATGTCCCGTTATATATGTCCCGTTATATATGCCCCGTTATACATGTCCCATTATACATGCCCTATTATATATGTCCCGTTATATATGCCCCGTTATACATGTCCCATTATACATGCTCTATTATATATGTCCCGTTATATATGTTTCGTTATATATGTCATGTTATACATGTCCCATTATATATATCCCGTTATATATGTCCCAGTATATATGTCCTGTTATATATGTCCCGTTATAGATGTCTCTTATATGTCTCATTATACATGTCCCGTTACATCTGTCCCGTTATACATGTCCCATAATATATGTCCTGTTATACATGTCCCGTTATATATGTGCTATTATATATGCCCCATTATAAATGTTCTGTAATATTTGTCCCGTTATACATGTCCTGTTATATATGCCCTGGTATATATGTCATTTTATATATGTCGCATTATGCATGTCCTGTTATATATGTCCAGTCATTCATGTCCTATTATATGTATCCTTATATGTCCTGTCATACATTTCCCGTTATACATGTCCCGTTTTATATGTCCTGTTATATATGTCTCATTATATATGCCCTGTTACATATGTCCCGTTATATATGCCCAGTTATACATGCCAAATTATATAGGTCTCGTTATACATGTCCCGTTATACATGTCCAGTTATACATGCCCCGTTATATAGGTCGACTTATATATGTCCAGTTATAAATGTTCTGGTATATATGTCCAGTTGTATACGTTCCGGTATATTTGTCCCGTTAAATATGTACCGTTATATATTTCCAGTTATCTATGTCCAGTTATATGTGTCCCGTTATATATGTCCCGTTTTACAAGCCTGATTATATATGTAATGTTATATATGTCCCGTTACATATTTCCAGTTATATATTTCCCTTTATGCATGTACCGTTATATATGTTCTGATACTTATGTCCCGTTATATATGTCCCGTTATATATGTCCCGTTATATAGGTCCGTTATATATGTCCCGCTACATACGTCCTGTTATATATGTCCCGTTTTATATGTCTAATTATACATGTCCCGTTATATATGGTCTGCTATATACGTCTTGTTATATAAGTCCCGTTATACATGTCCCGTTATATATATATATATATATATATATATATATATTTTATATATATATATATATATATCCCGTTATATATGTCCCGTTATACATGTACCGTAATACATGTCCCGTTATATATGCCTCGTTATATATGCTCTGTTATACATGTCCCGTTTAGACGTCCCGTTATATATGTCTCATTATACATGTCCCGTTATGTCTGTCCCGTTATACATGTATCAATATATATATCCCGTTATACATGTTCTGTTATATATGTCTAGATTTATTTGTCCAGTTATATATATATATATATATATATATATATATATATATATATATATCCCTTGTTATGTGTATCATTACATATGCCCCGTTATACATGCCCTGTTATACATGTCCCGTTATATATGCCCCGTGCTATATTTCCACTTTTATATGTCCAGTGCTAAACGTCCCGTTGTATATGTATACATGACCCATTATGTATGTCTCGTTATATATGTCCCGTTATACATGCCCCGTTATATATGTCCTGTAATATATATATATATATATATATATATATATATATATATATATCGTTATATATGTCCTGTAACATCTGTCTTGTTATATATGTACCCTTCTACATGACCCGTTCTACATGTCGCGTTTTATATGTCCATTTGTATATGTCCCGTTATAAATGTCCTGGTTTACATGTCAAGTCTTATATGTCTTCTTATATATATCCCTTTATATGTGACCTGCTATATATTTCTCTTATATATACTTGTCACGTTGTATATATCCCGTTTATATCTCCCGTTATATATGTCCGGTTATATATGTCCTGTTATATATGTCCCGTTTTATATGTCCCGTTATACATGCCCCATTATATATGTCCTTTGTATGTGTCCCGTATTATATTTTCCATTATACATATCCCGTTATAGATGTCCTGTTATATATTTCCGGTAATATATCCGGTAATATATTTCCAGTTATATATGTCCCATTATACACGTTCCGGTATATATGTCTCCTTATATATGTCCCGTTATACATATCACGTTATATATGTAATAGTGTATATGTTCCGTTATAGATGCCCCGTTATATATGTCCTGTTATACATGTCCCGTTATAAATGTTCCGTTATATATGTCCAGTTTTATAAGTGCCGTTTTACATATCCCGTTATATATATATATATATATATATATATATATATATATATGTATATATATATCTATCCCGTTATATAAGTCCCGTTATATATCAACTGGTTTATATATCCTATTATACATGTCCCGTTATATATGCCTCGTTATATATGCCCCGTTATACAGGTCTTGTAATACCTGTCCCGTTACGTATGTCGTGCTATATATGTCCCGTTAGATTTTTGTTCACGTTACACTTGAACTTCTGCATGTCAGTACAGTTAAGGAAGCATAGACCTAGAATGGAATTCCAGAGTTTAGCAGTTCTGTGGAAGAAACTACTGGAGTAGAAAGATCTTTTACATCTAGGTATCTCTACTGTGCGGGGGTGGGATTTAGCTGAATGTCGGGTTTGTCGAGGGTGTCTGCGTCGTGGGGGTGCAAGTGTCTGCAGTTCGTTAGAGCATTCACCATTAAAATACTTGTAGAACAGACAGAGGGTGCAACGTTTCGTCGCTGGGACACGGGCTGAAGCTTAGATGCCAGTTCAGGGCCTATCAGATTGGCGACTCTCTTTTGAACTTTTGTCTAGGAGCGAGAGACTAGCAGCAGATGCACCAGCCCAAATGTGACAACAATACTCCATACATGGTTGAATGGTGGGCTTATAGACGTACAGGATACTTTCAGGTGTCAGTAGTTTTCTAGTACGGTAGAGAGAGCCTACGTTTTTCGCAGCGGCCCTGGCAATGTTTCAATATAATTGTTCCAACTCATGTTTCCTGTGAACGTTAGGCCAAGCAGTTTGAAAGATGTACTCTCAGACAGGGAGTCACTGGCCATTGCTATTGGTGGCAGAGAAGGTTTCTTGAAATGATTGAAGGAAACCAGTTTAGTCTTGGCAGCATTGAATCTGACCCACCATTTATGTCCCCATTCCACTACAGAGTGGAGGTCTTCCTCTAGTGTTTTTGACATTTTTTTAGTTATGTGTCTATTTGATTTCCTGTCATGCCTGTTAGAGAGTGTGGTGTCATCAGAGGCAGTTTTGTCGGTGAGGTCATTAATAAATATTAGGAACAATAGAGGCCTAATGATAGACCCCTGGGGCACTCCGGCATTTATATCACACTGTTTAGATGTACGACCGCCAAGGACAACCTGGATTTTCTCTTATCTAAAAAGGATATAATTGTGTTAAGTATTCTACCAGTGATATCGTATGATTTAATTTTTCTGAGGAGGCCCTTGTGCCATACCCTGTCAAAAGCCTTAGATATATGTAGAGCTACTGACTGCCCTCCCAAGCTTTTTCCAGTGAATGGTATATACGTTCAGGGATTACAATAAGGATGTGGAACGGGCTTGTCTACATCAATATTGTTTGTCAGTCAGAAGTTTAGCATATGTAAGGTGCTGGACTAGAGCATGGTTAATTATGGTCTCAAAAAACCGAAAAGTGGGAGGAGGCTAATGGGGCGATAATTTGATGGGTCAGTTCTTTCACCAGAATTCTTGAATACTGGTACCACAGAAGCAGTTTTGCAACAACCCAGAAATAATGATTCATTAAGGCATTTGTTGTAGAGTCTCGAGAAAACTGGAGCTATTTCGGCTAAGCACTTTTTTAATAGCACAGCTTGGATGAGATCAGTTCCATATGCTTTTGAAGTGCAAAGGTTTTTTATGATAGCATGCACATGAGCAGGGATGATTTTTAAGTCGTCTAGCCTGGCGTATGTCCGCAAAGGAAAGTCAGGCAGGGGGTGGTTGAAAGGGTCCAGTATGGAGTTCGAGGCAAACCGGCTGGCAAGCATATTAGCCTTGTCGGTTGCTGAGCACACAAGCTCGTGATTGTTGGTTAGTGTGGGAATTGTTGATTGCCCATTATTTACTACACTGATTTCCAGAAGCCACGATTTTCCAGAAGCCACGATTTTCTAATTTTTGTGCTTCGATGCGTTTTTTAGTGGTTTCAGTAAATTCTCTCTTAGCTGTCGCTATTTCGTTCTTAACGTTACTTCTAGCTTCTATATATTTCTGTTTGATTGAACTGGACCTATGTCGGTTAAATCTGCTGTATGCATGCTGCCTTTGAGCAATGGCAGTTGCGCAAATCGAAGTAAACCATTGGGGAAAGTGGGGCTTGCTATAAAATCTCCGCATGGAAAAATGTGCTTCAATTGGTGTTTTTGACCATATAGTGGTCTCATTTGCGCACTGTTCAGCAGGAAGAGAAAAATATTTTGTCATGGGGCATCTCTAATAAGATCTCTAATGGCTTCCCAGTAAGCCTTTTTATAATATCCCGTTGTTTTGAGCACTGACTCTTCAGTGTTCGGTCTATAATTTAGGTCGATTTCTAACATTATCATTGCATGGTTAGCGTTCTCGTGTGGGATGTCAGCATTTGTTATACAATAGTGATGCGTCTTGTTCTTGCTGGTCAGAGAAACGGGTTGGAAACGTAACCATATTTGAAGGGAGGGAGATATAACGAATCTATGTGTTGAGTTGCCCATTGCATCTGTGTGAGTAGAGAATCCAAGCCAGTTTCTCTGGTGAACAAAAAATCATCAAATACATGTACTTGTGCGCTAGTGTCGAGGCAGACTGTTGTGTCTATGCTGTCAGAGACTTTGTTTATTATGGTGCAGTCCTGGGTCGAGGGAGAGCGGTAGATAAAATAAAGGTAGCTAATGTTATGTTGTATGTTAAGTCTAAAGCACATAAAGGCTTGATAGTCCGTTTCTAGGTTTGTTTCTCTAGTCAGGGGGACGGTGTTATGAATTTAGACTCCAAGTCCGTGCATATGTCTGTCAGAGTCCTTACGGCAGAGTGGGAGATAGCCAGGCATATTAAAGTAGTTAGAGGGGATGGAGGAGTGTAGTTTAGTCTCGTTTAGTGCTAAAATCCCCGGAGTATTTGTAAGGAGAAATGCTTCAACATCAGCTAAATTAAGTCCACTGATATTAGTGAATGCAAGCCTCCAGGGAGGAGGCAAGTTAGATTTGTTTGTCTCAAGGCCTGGCTTAACCTTTTTTTTATTGTACTGTCATCATGTTTTTAAAGAGTTTCAGTTAGGTGAGGGGGAGCTGAACAAGAGGTTATACAGGATATTAGACATGCAACACAAGTAGACAATTAGCTGACCTTTCTTAAACTAGGACTGTGGCCTCAGGAAAGCCCATCGGGGATGAGTGGAGGGTCCCTTTCCATGCGCGACAAGGCACTACAAACACCCCGATATTATACAAATGTTGATGGAGCAGCCGCTCTAAGCGCTATCAAAGAGTTAGGGCACATGTACTACCAGTCGGAAACAGCAGCCAGGAACTGTCAATCCGCTACCCTCAGCCCATCAGAAGAAAAACACCCCAATCTAATTGCACAGGCATTTGTGGTACTCAAGCACTCCCAAGTGCCCAGTTTTGATTGATGGGATGTTCCGGGAATGGGAGAACGGCATTCATTGCCCTAGACAAGAAACAAGATTTATCACTTAGTGTTTTGTCGATTAACTTGTGATAGTGTTTCTGCGCCTGACTAATATGCAAAGATGAAGTATGGAAACCGGCGATAGACAGAGCCTACATGCCGTTATAAACGTCCCGTTGTATATGTCCTGTTATATATGTCCCGTTATAAATGCCCCGTTATATATGTCTCATTAAATATGCCCTGTTATAGCTGTCCCGTTATACATGCCCCGTTATATATCTCCAGTTATACATACCCCATTGCATATGTCTCGTTATATATGTCCCGTTAAACATGTCCCTGTGTATATGACATGTTATACATATCCCGTTATATATATAAATATCCCGTTTTACATAGCCCGTTATATATGTCCCATTATACAAGTTCCCTTATAAATGTCCCGTTATATATGTTCAGTTATATATGTCCCGTAATATCCGTCCCGTTATAATTTGCCCATTATACATGTCCCTTTATATACATGTTCTCTCTAATATGTCCAGTTATATATGCCCCATTATAGAAGTCTAATTATATGCGTCCCGTTATACATTTTCCGTTATACATGTCCCGTTATACATTTTCTGTTATACATGTCCCGTTATATATGCCCGTTTTATATGTCCAGATATACATGCCGGTTATACATTCCACATTATATATGTCTTGTTATATAAATCCCGTTATATATGTCTCATTATATATGCCCCGTTATACATGTCCCGTTATAAATGTCCCGTTATATATGTCCAGTTATATATGTCCCGTTATAAATGTCCCGTTTTAAATATCCCGTGTTATATATATTCCATTATATATGTCTCGTAATATATATGTCCCGTTATATATTTCCCGTTATATGAGTCAAGCTATATATGTCTCGTTATACATGTCCCGTTGTATATGTCTCGGTGTATATGCTCTGTTATATGTGTCCAGTTGTACATGTCCTGTAATACATATCTCGTTATACATGTCCCGTTATACATGTCCCGTTATACATGTCCCGTTATATATGTGATGTTATATATGTTCCGTTATGTATGCTCAGTTATATATGTCCCACTGTATATATCCCGTTATACATGCACTGTTATATATGTCCCGTTATATATGGCCCCTTATATATATTCCGTTATATATGTCCCATTATACATTCCCCATTATATATGTCCAGTTTTACATGCCCCATTATATACGTCTTGTTATATATGTCTTGTTATATATGTCCCGTTATACATGTCCCGTTATATATGTCCTGTTATATATATATATATATATATATATATCGTTTTATATGAATGTTATATGTATGGCTGGTTATATATGTGCGATTACATGCCCCGCTATATATGTCACGTTATATATGTCCCGTTTTAAAGGGCCTGTTATATATGTCTAGTTTTATATGTCCCGTTACATATGTCCCTTTATATATGTCCCGTTATATATTTCTCGTTATATATGTCCAGATTTGTATTCTCGATATTCATGGTCCGTAATATATGTATCCTTATATTTCTCCCGTTATACATGTTCATTTATATATGTACCGTTATAGATGCCCAGTTATATATGTCCCGTTATACATGTCCCGTTATACATGTCACATTTTATATGTCCTGTTATATATGTCCCGATATATATATATATGTCCCGTTATATATGCCCCGTTATGTGTGTACTGTTATATATGTCCCGTTATATATGTTCACTTATATATGCCCCGTTATATAAGTAGTGTTATACATGTCCCGTTTCACATGTCCCATTATACATGTCCTGTTATATATGTCCTGTTATATAAGTCCTGTTATATAGCTCCCGCTATATATGTCCTGTAATATATGTCCTGTTATATATGTCCTGCTATATATGTCCTGTTATATAAGTCCCGGTGCTTGTGCATTTAACGAGCCAGACGTAACTTAGCATTTTCTCGGCTTTGTACGACGCATGACGTCAACAGCCGGACAAAACCGAGCGTTGCCGATAAAATAAAAACAACGCTACAACAAAATAACTCTAAAATAAAATTTTAAAATGTAGAAACATCCAAAAATAAATAAATAAAAAGCAAAAACCTACCGTTTATTTGTTTTTATTAGAGGTATTGTTAATGTTGTTTTTATTAGTAGTATTGTTAATGTTGTTTTTATTAGTAGTGTTGTTAATGTTGTTTTTTATTAGTAGTATTGTTAATGTTAGTCTTGTTTGAAATTGTTTTGTTTGCAAAATAAACACATATAAAACCTTTTTTGTAAACAAATAATAGTATTTTTTTAATGAAACGTTTTTGTTTTTTTTGTTTCAACTATTTACGTAAAATTACCAAAAAAAATGATATTTGTTGGATAATTTTTTTAACAAATGATAGTGAGTAATTGTTTTTATGAAACGTTTTTTCAACTATTTACGTACAAAAAAAAAAACAAAAATCGTAAGAAAGAGGAAAGGAACAGAACTTTATTTTTACGAGATCTACAAAATTAAGGCTGTGGTGGTTCACCGTTAAATAGTGATACTCCTCTACTCCTAGTTTGCTCCAACAGTCTGATACAACTGCGCGTGGTCCCCAGTAGAATGCGTATTCACCTAGGACCCAATCCGGTTTTAGACGTCTGCCGACGGCGGTTGAAAATGACAGACCAGTCGATTTCGACCGTATAATCTACTGGGCCGCCTATCTGCCAGGGATCCCTGAGAAAGTAATCCCGGCATATTATATCTCGCAGGAAATTCTTTCAGTCCACAATTGTGTGGCGTGACCGCAACCTACATTCGCGCTGGAGATTCCTAGTCGCCGCCATCTCGAACGCCCATATCGGAATTCTCATCTGCTGATCGAAGCGCTCGCACTCGCGTCGAGTTGAAACTTAGTACGCAGCATTTTGATTGGTTGATGCCCATGTTTCGTCAGACAGCAGCAAAACCCGAGCTGTTGACGTCATGCATCGGACAAAGCCGAGCAAATGCTGAGTTACGTCTGGTTCGTTAAATGCATAAGTACCTAAGTCCCGTTATACTTGTCCTGCTATAAATGTCCCGTTATATATGTCCAGTTATATATGTTCCGTTATAAATTTCCCGTTATATATGTCTAGTTATATATGTGCCGTTTTACATATCCCGTTATAGATGTCCCGTTATATATGTCTCGTTATATATGTGCAGTTATATATATATATATATATATATATATATATATATATATATATATCCCATTATACAAGTCCCGTTATACATAGTCTGTTATACATGTCGCGTCATGTATGTCCCGTTATAGATGTCCCATTATAGATATCCCGTTATATATGTCCCATTATAGATATCCCGTTATATATGTCCCATTTTACATGTACCATTATACATGTCCGTTTATATATGTCCAGTTATATATGTCCCGTTATATATATGCAGCTATATATGTCATGTTATATATGTCCCGTTATATACGTCGCCTTATATATATATATATATATATATATATATATCCCATTATATAACTCCAGTAATATATGTCCAGTTATATTTGTCCCATTATATATGTCTCATTATATATGTCCCGTTATACATGCCCCGTTATACATGTCCCGTTACATGTGTCTCGTTATTTGTCCCGTTATACATATCCCGTTATACATGCTCCATTATATATGTGCAATTATACACGTAATATGTGCCCAATTATACATATCCCGTTATATAGGTACGTATTATATTTCCCATTATATGAGTCCTATTATTCATGTTCCGTTATACATGTCCCGTTATATATCTCAATTTATATATGTCCGGTTATATATTTCCGTGATACATGTCCCGTTTTACATATACCGTTACAAATGTCCCATTATTCATGTCCCGTTATACATGTCCCGTTATATATGTCCAGTTATATATGTCCCGTTATATATTTCCCGTGATACATATCCCGTTATACATGCCCGTTTATATACATATCCCGTTATATATGTCCAGTTTTGTATGTCCCGTTATATATGTCTCGTTATATATGTGCCGTTGTATAATTCCAGGTGTATATATCCAGTTATATATGACCCGTTATATATGTCTTATTATATATGTCCCGTTATACATGTCAAGTTATACATGTCCCATTATATATGTTTCTTTATATATGTCCAGAAATATATGTTGCATTATAAATGTCCCGTTACATATGTCCTGTTATATATGTCCCGTTATACATACCCAATTATATATGTCTCATTATATATGCCCGGTTATACATGTTCCGTTATACATGGCCCGTTATATATGTCCTGTTGTATATGTCCTTTTATAAATGCCCTGTTATACAAGTCCCGTTTATATGGCTCGTTGTATATGTCCCATTATATATGCCCCGTTATATACGTCCAGTTATATATGTTTCCTTATACATGCTCCGTTATACATGTTACGTTATATATGTCCCGTTGTATATGTCCAGTTTATATGTCCAGTTATAAATGTCATGTTACATGTGTGCTGTTATATCTGTCTCGTTATACATGACACGTTATACATGTCCCATTATTCATGTTTCGTTATATATGTCCAGTTATATATGTCTTGTTATACATGTCCCGATATACATGGGCCGTCATATTAGTCCAGCTATATATGTCCCTTGTTGTATGTCCCATTATAAATTTCCCTTTATATATGTCCATTTTTATATGTTCCGTTTTACATATCCCGTTTTACATATTCGGTTATATATCCCGTTGTACATGTCCCGTTGTATATCTCCCGTTATACATGCCCCGTTATATATGTCCCGTTATACATGTCCCGTTATACTTGTCCTGCTATATATGCCCCGTTATATATGACCCGTTATATATGCCCCATTATATATGTCCAGTTATATATGTCCTGTTTATATGTCTCGGTATATATGCCCCGTTATATATGTCCCGTTATACATGTCCTGTTATATATGCCTCGTTATATATGTCCCGTTATATATGTCCCGTTATATATGTCCAATTATACATGTCCTGCTATACATTTCCCGTTACATATGTCCCGTTATATAGGTCCAGTTACATATGTCCTATTATATATGTCCTGTTATACATGTCCTTATTATGAAGTCCCGTCATCTTTAATATGAACCCCCATTCCCTCCATAAATCCCACAGGTTGGGCATACACACACACACACATATATATATATATACATATACAAATATATATATATATTTATATATATGTATACATATATATATATGTGTATGTGTGTGTGTCTGTGGGTGTGCCCTATTTTATTATTTCTTTTTTAATTGTGAACCCTCTAAAACTTTCATGTATTATTTACGAGGATGTTTACAAAGTGATGTGTAAGTAATGTATTAGTAAATACGTTTAAAAAATCAACTCTGAGAATTAATTTTGAATTTGCGAATGTGATTTTAAGCCATTTCGTTAACCTTAGTCTTCTGTAGTAAATTAACAACTTCTAACAAAAAGAAATATGTGTTCATTTTTTATTGTCAGAAAATTATTTAAAAAAATGTTTTGCAATCGAAAATAACGCTCAGGATTCTCCGATTTAGATTCTAAAAAAAGTCAGAGTTTTATTTGTTTCTTTCTTTTTTTTTTTTTTTGATTTCCGAATTCCAATTCTGATAAATCGTCTCACAAATTGGCAATGTCTAAGGAATTTTATATCAGGATGGTCCGTTATGTTGCGCAAACACAGCCTATAACCGGCTTGTACGTACACAGGTGTATCATTAACTTTCCCGTAGTAAAATTTAAAAAATAATGACATCTCCCTCAGGAAAATCAACTAATTATCCTATTCCGGAATTAGATCAGTCTAAACGAACACTTCAGTACATTATAAAATGGGGTTGCTAGGACAGTTATTGATTCGGCCGGCATCAATTTCAGTTAATAGTTACTTAATTGATAACCTATAACAAGAGCGAACGAATCTTGCATCCAATTTTACGTAACAAATGGGTGTTAAGGTTTCCTGCTAAGAATAAAACATACACACACATAAGTATAGCGTCTAGTAGTGAATATATATTCTATATTCTTTTCTTTTTTCATTTCTTTCTTTCTTTTTTTTCTTAGTGTTCGTTAGCATCAAATGTAAATAATATACCAGTATATGTTGACCGATATTATATCAGTAAATAGTTAATGAATATCGTTTGTTGCTTTTTTTCTTTTAACACATCTTATTTTACACATTAACTGCTACTTCTGCAGTTTAAATCCGGGTTTTCCGCGAGTTTCGCCATGGAACGCCAGGTGAACTACGAAAACCGCTGTATTATAGCGAGCGAACAAAGGTCAACAAAAAAAATCGAACTAAAAAGAATAAAAATAAATTTATAAAACCTATCGTAATAAATTTATAAATTTGACTGTTTGAAGTCTTAATTGACAACTGTTTTTTATGGCTCTTTTTTTCCTATAATTTTTTTGTTTCTTTGAATTAGTGAATATACTTATATTATTTGGTTTGTGTATGGAAAGTTATTTTGAATTTTTGATTTTTTACAATGTAACTAAGCGTCGTCTAACCCCTAAAAAATGATAATCAACTTTTGGTGCCTAATTCGCTTAAACAGACTGCAAAAATATATTTTACTACCTTACCCATTATGTTATGACCACCTTTATCCTCTCCATGTTAAGGACAGCATCCGAGGTTGGGGGTGTTTTGTTCGAAAGCCATTCTTAACATGAGGAGGTTAGGAGTGTTTATACGACGCTGAGCCAGGTCGTAAAAATACCCTATTTTCTTCTTTTATTTAATTTTTCCATTGTTTCGCCGTCTTCTCGCTCGCATCTCTTTTTACTCTCTCGGTATAACCCGGCGGTCTTTGGTCCTTCGCCGGACGTTGCCGAGTAAGACACACAGAAAAACAGGATTTAAACTGCAGAAGTACTCATTCACTAATTTATTAAAATAAAACTTTAATTTCTCATTATGATCGTTTACAAGAGGAGGACGATGTTTGCACAAAATATATATGTCGCGTTTGATGAATAATGTCCACTTATTTTTTTCTTATATACTCATACTTTTCCTCTTTGGAAATCTATTATATTGTTTCTGGGCTTATGCCTTTACTGAAGCCAACTGAAATAATCATGAGGTTATTTAGAAACCCATTAAAAACATGGGCAGTGGATAGTGTTTTGCAACTATTGCATTCTTCACCTAACAAATTAATACAGGTGCTTCAAACACTTCTCTCCAGTACGCAATATTGCTACGAAAACAAATACAAAACATGATAATCACTCAAAAACAAAAAATTAACAACTGGTAACCTTTAAATTTTCTTAATGTTTCATAAATAAAAAAATTCAGCATGTGTACATACTTGCCCTTGTAAGAAAATATATACATATCTCTTTTAACACCCTAAAATTCCACTTCTTCTAAAAAAAAGCATGGAGCCTCTTTGAATCTTTATACGCGCTCAAAATTATAAAAATTATACTCTGAAACACTTGAATTTTACTACAGTGAGCTCTAACAATATGTTTAAGAATTATTAGCATTTTAACTCGCATTTATCACTCTTTCATTGTGGACACGGAACAAATATAAACTGTAATCAAACACATATTGCTCTTTCCTTGCTCGAACGGAAATGTAAACTCTCAAAGTGTAAACACAGCAGTATTTGGGAAATATGTACAAAATACCGACATGCCACTACCCCACACCAAAACGGACTTAAAAATTATTTTACACGTACCAACATTTATTTTTCGAATTTTAGGCAATTATCAAGTCTTTAATTATGCTTTATTTGTTTATTTTTCATTTTTTATTGCTTTGGACGATTAAAGTCTGTATTTTATTCTTGACCAATTACCTAGCCTTCAAGGTTGTGATTTATCATATCAACACATTTTTAGGACTAATTAAACGCTTTCAAATAAGTTAAAGCATAGGAATTTAACGTTAATTTCTTTTGGTTCGGGTAAATTTGTATATTAGGTCACTATCTAAAATTTTCTATAGAATTACGACTTTTATTGGTTTGTCAATATGCTGAATAAGTAAGTCTTATTCAAATCTTGAGGAGACAAGTACTTATTGAAATATAGAGACGAGTATTATGCACTGTAATTCGCTGACTGCAATGTGTGTACGCATGCGCGATAAACGAATCTACTTCTCTCCTACAAACACTGCCACACCCCAACTTCTTTAGCATTTGCGGTTGGTTATGGTTACAAGGATTATCGCGGTTAAATTTGGGGTTATTCCTCCCCCCCCCAAAAAAAGAGAGTTGTCTACTCCGAAAGCCGTTCTTTACATAGTGGTGTTGGGGGCATCTATTCCGAAAGCCGATATTAAGACAAGGAGGTCGGTACTGTGTATTCCGAAAGCCATTCATAAAATAGGGAGTTTGGAATATATACGCCAAACGCCGTTCTTAACATGGCAATAGTCAAAAAAGTGAAGTGAAAAAATTCGTAATTGTTTTGTTTTACACGTTAAAACAGACGATATAAAACTGGAATTTAATTTAATAATATTGGTGGAAGAGTTGAACAAACGTAAAACTTGAACAACAGAGGAAAACAGTTAAGACTGGCCACTGATTTCGATCATTCTTCATAGTTCATTCTTCATGCATCATTCTTCATAGTTCATATACAGAGAGAATTTCTAGCGTTTTAAACTTCTTTTTTTACTTTCCATTATTATTCTAAAAGAACATTTTTGAGATTTTATTAGTTCATATTGATTTACGCATTTCTTTAATTACTTTTTTTTAAAAAAGCAAAGGTAACTGCAAGTTACCGCCCTAACCCAGCACTTATCGCCATTGGAAAGCAAGATTATTTCATTTCAGCCACGGCCGCCAATATCCACAATTGTTCAGGGACAACAGTGACAACAGCAACCATAGTTTACACTTTTGCGAGCGTGGGGCAAGCTTCCATAAGGCAATATCGGTTAACGGGTCCTGCTAGTATATGATAATGCAGTAGTATACAATATGTCATACATAATTAATATACACTATAAATACAAACATCAGCAATTATTATCGTGCACATATGTTGAGATTTGTTTTTATAAATAACTGCACCAATACGGAATGCGGTCAATAATGATGTTCAAATTGGTACAATAATTTTGCATTTTTCTATCGTTATTAAAATAATGTGATTGCATACATAAACATATATATATATATATATATATATATATATCGTCAAGAACAAGAGTTCATATAGAAAATTGTTTTAATTTGAATAAAATAAAATATGACTCAAGTGTGCATGAAAGCCAGATCACAACGTATTATGAGGAAAATAAACAAATATTTTACTTGTTTGTCATTTATCACAACTATATTTCAGAAGTATACTCCATCTTCAGTAGGTTTATTTGTTTCTCTTTTTCCTTTTCTTCTTTCATGTTGTAAAGTTAGAGAAAGTAGTCTGTTTGTAAAAAGTCGCGCCTTGTATCTAGCGGTTGTACTTTTGAAATGTTTGAACTGTGCGTAGGCAAGGCGAGAATAACGTCAAGATTGAGAGTTCATATAAACGTTGTTTGAATTTGCATAAAATAAAATACGCATAAAGTGCGCTTGAAAGACAAATCACAACGTAATATTAGGGAAATAAACACGTTTCTAAAACTTTTCAAGACTTCTTTCTCCAATTTTACAACATGGCAAGGAAGAAGAAGAGGAAAACAGAAACAAAACAACACACTGTAAATGGAGTATATACCTCTGAAATATATTTGTGATAAATTGGAAACAAGTAAAATATTTGTTTATATCCCATTCCCCTTATATTACGTTGTGATTTTGATTTCAAGCGCACTTGATGCGTATTATATATATATATATATGTATATAAATTTATATATATATATATATATATATATATATATATATATATATATATATATATATACATATGTATACATAGATTACCAGCGTTTCGAAATTGTTAATGGCGCTAAAAAGTGCAAATTACAATCCTCAATTTTAAAAGCGATAAAAAACAGTGCTTAAAATGGTGATCGCCTGTGGTACTGATGTCATTAGTTCGATCCTGACTTGTGCTGACGAAGGCTAAAAGCCAGAAATATGCGTGTGCATGGGTATACTTATATGCACATGAAATATTATTTAATAATAAAAATAAATAAATAAATAGGTCCCATAAAAAATAAAGGCGATTAATTCATATATATATATATGTGTGTGTGTGTGCGCGTGTGTGTGTGCGCGTGTGTGTATGTGTGTGTGTTTGTGTGTGTGTGTGTGTGTGTGTGTGTGTGTGTGTGTGTGTGTGTGTGTACAAATAAGGATAAGAGCTTATACCTTCTAAAAACCACTAAGGTAGAGGAAAAAAATACAGCGTTTCGAAGTTTTTGATGTCGCTGAAAAGTGTCAAGTAGGGCGATTACTATTGTCTGGTGCGTAAAATATGTTTAAATAGATATTTTAATTCATGTAGATTTTATATTTATTATTATAGAGTTAATCATTTATTGAGTATTATATTGATATCAATGCATACAATTTATGAGTTTTTAGATATATGAATTTATTGCCACCAGCTAGAAGCTAAACCTAACCATTTAATTCCTAAACGTTTTTCCTAACCGTCTGAGCTAAGTTTTCATAGTCATCAAAACATTAAAATTAATATACTGATACGTGGAAATGGATAATTGCGCATGCCTAAAAGATACACATCAAGTTGATTTACGCTAAACAAGTTCTTTTTTTGTTCAATTTCCAGCAGTAGGTAGGTTTTTTTCGTTTGTATTCAGAAATGTTTTAAAATGTAACAAAAACACAAATAGAAAAGTCTCTCGACTTTGTATAAGTTACCGTTTAGTATGAGTAAAACATGATATTTAAATCGTTAACATAATATTGATTTTTTTTAACTGTATTATTACATTGATTGGATATATATATATATATATATATATATATATATATATATATATATATATATATATATATATTCCTGATTTTTCTCACGGACCTTTTCTGCCACCTGACGTAAGGAAAATATCATGTCAATGGTGCTGCGACCCGACCGAAACCCACACTGGGACTCTGGATACACCTTATCAACGAGACGATTTATGATTCGGTTTAGAATGAGCCTAGCTAGAATCGTTCCTGCAATTGAAAGCAGAGATATCCCCCGATGGTTGTCACAGACATTCTTGACTCCCTTAATTCTGTAGAGATGTTTGATGCAGGCATCTTTGTAGTCCTGTGGCACTCGGCCAGCTTTCCATATCTTTACAAAAAGAGCATGTAGCTTTTTTTACCAGCACATGCCCACCATGCTTGTACACTTCAGGCGGAATTGGATCCTTTGGTGATGGGGGACTTGCCAGAAGCAATTTGTTTGTATATGGTGTTTGTTGACCTGACGAAAGCCTTCGACAGTGTGAATCGCGATGCTCTTTGGCAAGTTTTAAGAAGGCTTGGTATTCCAGAAAACATGCTGAACGTGATCATTTCCTTTCACGAGGGGATGAAGGTCAATGTTGCCTCAGATGGTATGATATCTGAACCATTTGATGTTACGAATGGGACCAAACAGGGATGTGTAATGGCGCCAGTCCTCTTTGCGCTCTTCTTTTCACTAATGCTGAAACATGCATTTTATGATTTGGACATTGGTGTCAAGTTTCAATTTCGGTCATCCGGTGGCTTATTTAACCATCAATGGTTTAAGGCCAAGACTCTTCTTCGCACCGAAATTATTCGTGACTTGCTCTTCGCTGACGATGCCGCAGTGGTAGCCACATCTTTTGAGGAAGCCCATGTTCTTCTTGATCGATTTTCAGCCGCGTGCAAGGCCTTTGGCCTGACAATTAGCATAAGGAAGACTGAGGTAGTGCATCAGCCACACCCTACCCCAAAACAAGTTCAAGGCGTAAGGCAAAATCCACCAGAGTATAGATTTCCTGCGCGCAAGCTGAAAGTCGACGGTCATGATATCAATTATGTCAAGTCCTTTCCTTACCTTGGTAGCAAGGTGAGCCAGGGCGATTCTCTTGATGATGAAATTGTCAACAGGATTGCTAAGGCCACTTCTGCCTTTGGAAATCTTCGCTATCGCTTGTGGAACGAAAGGGGTATTCGACTAGACACAAAAATCCTTGTCTACCCTGCTGTTGTTCTTTCCATTCTTCTTTATGGATCTGAGTCATGGACTCCATACGGACATCACATTAATCAGCTGGGCGTTTTCCACAAAACTGTCTACGCTCCATATGTGGTCTTAGCCTCCGCGACAAGGTATCAAATGCCAGATTATTCACAAAATTCAAAATATCTGGCAATGAATCATTCCTTATTCAATCGCAATTGCGGTTGGCTGGTCATGTATTGAGGATGTCCGATGACAGAATTCACAAAAATTTCGATGTAAAGTCAATTTGAGGGTGGTAAAAGAATTGTCGGACGTCCTTGGCTTAGGTACAAGGACAAGTTGAAGAGTAACTTGTCTGCAGTGAACATACGATACAGGAGTCTTGAAGATGAGGTGAATGACCGAAAAGGATGGAGATCAAGGTGTTTTGAAGGTCTCCAGAGGTTTCAATCTGAAAGCTTAAGGCAACTGAAAGAAAACAGAGTAAGAGCAAAACGACTAGCAGCCGCACCAATGTCTGCAGCGTTAAATCCACATTCATGTTCTATTTGTGGCCTTGTCTGTAAGTCCCTTGCTGGACTAAAAAGTCATCAGAGGCAAAAGCATAAATGAGTTTTAGAAATATGGGTTGTCCGAACCTCATACGTCGAAATCGACGGGAGAGTCCATCATATATATATATATATATATATATATATATATATATATATATTACTTATATATATATATATATATATATATATATATATATATATATATATATACTGTGTGTTGAGGGCAAATAAAAGTGTATTTCGTTTTATGTTACAATTGTTTCGATGTTCAGTTCTACAGTTTCAAGCATTATATCGTTTGAAAAATTGTAAACGATATAATGCTTGAAATTGTCGAACTGGACATTGAAACAATTATAACAAAAAATAAATAAAATTCACTTTTCTTTGCCCTCATCACATTGTCTTTAAGTCAAACTTTTTTTTCTTAAAACCTATTGGTATATGAAAATTTACTGAATTACACTAACTCAGTATATTACATATAAGTATATATATATATATATATATATATATATATATATATATATATATATAGAGAGAGAGAGAGAGAGAGAGAGATATTTACAACGATAAACTTTATCAAGATAAGAAAATCTCAACACTATTCAAAGGAGCTAACATATATAAATGAAAGAAGTGGAATAAAAGATACATGTTACTATTATATAATCATAACAATAAGAAAAAATGAGAAAGGGAACAATTAAATCAAATCGAAACCTGTTTAAGCTCTGGCATTTCAGAGGTTAATGATTCTCATCGAAATAGAGGATGGCGTAGAATTATAAAAATGCAACAACAGATAAAATCCGGCTTGATTACATTAAGATATAATATCGAAAACAAAGTAGAATAAAGTAAAGAATAATTAATTAATATTATAAACAGGTACAATAGACACGACTTAATCAGAAGGGTGTTATATATATATATATATATATATATATATATATATATATATATATGCATATAGATGCATGAGTGTGTGGTGTAAGTATTAATAAAAATAAAAATACGAGCCATTGTGATATTAAAAGGATCATTAAAGAAAAGGAAATAACCAAAGCAAAAAGTAAAAGCCAAGAAACATATATATATATATATATATATATATATATATATATATATATATATATATATATATATATATATATGCGCGAGCCTGTGTGCGTGCGTGGAGGTGGATATGTATCAATATATGCATACACGCACACATACACACACACATATATATATACATATATATATATATATATATATATATATATATATATATATGTATATGAATGCATATATAAATTTATATACTTTCGTTATGCTGTATGTATCTCATATTAGGAAGTGATTCCAAGACACAAGTTTAATTCTTATCTTAAATAATTTCGCAGTAATAAGTAAACATAGGGACAGGTTTCTATCTTACATTTGTAGTGACGATTCTTTACTCTCGATGCCTTATAAATCATAATTATATTTTCATAATCATTAGAAATTATAATTAATCATAATCAAAGTTAATTGATTCATGTATCACTACAAATGCATACAAATTGGTAAAATAATACAAGGATAGAAACAAGGACTAATACACAAAAGCCAGCAATGGCGGCATCGTACAAGAGCCATATACCTTCCAAGCCTAAACTTTCACAAAGATGTAATAGTCACCGTGTTAGAAAAGTACGGCTTAATACTGGATATGAATGCCATTATTATTACAGTAAATTATTATGTCATCATTATTACAGTAAATTTTATTACGTATTTTCTTTTGAACTTATTTTGAAGTGAATTAGTGAAGTTTTACATTCTTTAATTCCATAGAACAACAATCCAGTGATAACTGTTCTTGATATGTATATGCGATCAATTATCCAATTTTTAAAATCTTGGATGTTATTACTTTGCAAGTAAATTAAGCAAATGCAACACGTGTGTACATGCTTATATACAACAGTATATATGAAATTAATATGTCTCGCTGCAACTCTATTGTCACTTTTTATTAACACTTTCCTGATTCCCAATTGACATTGTAATTATTCAATAGACAATGTAAGTAGAACTCAAATGATCTACGTATATTATTATCCCAGACTATACACGTATTTCATTTGCTTCAGTTAAAATTCTCAGAAATCAAGAGATTCCTTCTTGAGGTGAAAACTTGCCTTCTATATGAGATTCATAATTGTATTCTGGTAATTCACCTTATACCTGTTGACTATTAAGTTACTAAAGAAGTTAAGAACAGTAATTTCAACGTCCATAATCGGTCAGTAGATTATACTATATATAAATTTTCACTCTTCTCAGAAGAAGATTTTATCTAATTTTGGTTTACATTTTAATAACCAGGACTGGCGATTTGGGTGGCTTAAGGTTTAATCCAGTTAGTCTTACACAAATTACATTTATCAGCTTAGGACGCTAGCAATCTAAACGTAGTCTGCCCCGTAAGAAACCAATGTCCTTCTAGAAAGAATTGTGACTAGAAAATATCGTGGAAACCAATACCAATATTAGAATAATCGCATTCACAGGATATTATGATGATGAGTAAAAATGTTCAGAAAAAAAAAATTACGATTCATAATCGATCAGTAAACAATGTTATATTATACGTTGTTAGTCTCACCAAAATTGGAATTATCTGGTTTGGTGGAAACTCGAGCTCGATGCCGGTATTAAAGATACAATCAATTTACGTACACAATTCCACAATAGGGAGATCTTTCTACTAAAGCGTTATATAGGTAACGCAATATTCTACAAACTGAGAAAGCGCGCACACACGCACGCACGCGAGAGCACACACACACACACACACACACACACACACACACACACATATATATATATATATATATATATATGCTAGCTGTACCCGGCCACGCGTTTCTGTGGCTCAGTTTGTTAAATGGAACACAAAAAAGAAAAAGACAAAATATATGTCTTATGTTTATGTTCTCAATATTTTTGGATACACAATACTTTGAGGTGTCCCTTTTTCTGTGCAGATGTAGAGATTGTATGATTTTCCGAGTGTTGTATACGTAACATATACTTGTCCATGTGAGAAGACATCATGGTGCAGATGTAAGGGAAACAAATGTAAATTTTTTCCCTGAAGCATGTTAATGGTTATTGCAAAGGCCAAGCGAATTGTGAAACGCAATATTTTAAATTAAAATGGTATATCCGTTTAAATCATACAATGAACTGTTCTTCTTGACGGTGACATACAGGAAAACATTAGGGTTAAATTTTACTATAGACATGTATGTGAACACGCACTGAAAAATCTCGAAAGGTAAATAAATTTAGCCGATTTTATTTTTGGATGTAAGCATAATGTTTTATCATAGATAAACCGATGGAAATATTGAAAGTAAAACTGTGTCAAAAATAAACCAACAAAGTAAGTGGGAGACCAATGATAATTCAGAATAAAGAAAGAAAGATGAAAAGAATGTAAAACTGCTGTAAGATAAGTTTTCAAAAAAAGAAATAGTTTGGTAAACTGTTTTTTTTTTATCCCAGGAAAATATAATATAATGCATTTAAATATAATTAATGAAAATATGCGTAAACATTTTGGCGCTTTTTCTTTATTTTTGCTAATTCACAAGTCGAAATATTGATTTTCAAGTGAAACCAATAGTATCTACTGAATTACCATGTTACAGTAATGAAAATAGCCAGAACTCACGAAAAATTACGAGGGAGAAATTAATGATTAAATGAAATAATTTTCGAAGAAATTAGAAATTTTAGCTCTTGTGTTTACGTCGCATGTCACGTGACCAAGCAATCATAGCCGCACTCATTTTTTTGTGTAATCATTGGAGATCGAAATAATTGTGACACGACAATTAGGTATATTACATTGATTATTGTTGTGTTTGTCAAACAATGTAAGGACTTATCATGTTTGTTTGTTTTTTTTTAATCAAATATCAACTTTTCAGCTGGTCGATTTCACTACAATAATAAAGAGGCGCCCTTTTTATCATATATTTCTTGATTTTCTTGCCTAACTTGACCCAGACCCTCGGGATTTTCGTCAATTATGATTCGAGCTTGACCGGCAGTCACCAGAGAGGCCGGGCAAAGTAACAGATGCAGACAAATTTCAAAACAAACAAACTGGAAAAAAATACAATTACAATTAATAATAACAAAAACCTACTGCAAATTTATTGAATATATACTTTTTCCAGTATATTTTGTATTATTTAGTTAATTTTTTTTCGTAATTGTTTTATAAAAAATTTGATTTCCAGAAAATGTACAAATTATGTTTTGTCACACCTCCATTAATTATGAAAAAAAAAATGTCGATTTAGTGTTTCAATATTTAAGTCTTAATCCGGCAAATTTTCGAAGAGTACTATTCTTCCTAATTTCGCATTTTTTTCAATTTTTTTAGTAGATTATCAGCGATTGCAAACTAACAAATTTAAACAAAACGCAAAAAATTCAATAATTAAACATTTTTAAGGGGTGCTCAGTTTCTAATACAAAGTCCTAGTAAATATATTCCACTTATTGGAAACGGGAAATTAAATTATTTCCAGGGGGGTTAAGATAGGTTCTTTTCGATTTCTTGTTTGATTATTGGGAGGCGGATGGGAGATACCCCTAAATTCAACAATTTTCACTTTTGTAAAAAACTGTTATTATAGACTTAAGTTACAGGTAATAAAAATTTGAAAGAACATTTCTTATAAATCCACGTAAGGGTTCAGTACTAAAGGAATTTCGCATTCAGTTTAGTACAATATTATAATTGAAAAATGAACCTCCGTGTGAAAAGTTATAAAAAATGTTTTTTCCATTTTTTATAGTCTAAAACTTACGTATGTAATCGACGATATTAACAGGAAAAAAGTTTAGTTAGCAGGGGGGGCAATCTAGCTAACGTCCACCATTTTGCCGTTCCGTTTTGATCGTTTTGTTTAATTGTACCCCTAAAAAACGAGTTCGATCGAAAGAATAACATTCAACAATTGTACTTTATTTATTTCTATTTATAAAAATAAAAATGAAATAATCTAATTTTAAATTTTAAAAAAATCATCATTTTTGGTATTTTTTTTTACATAAGTCCAACTCACCGTTCACATTGGATATGTAGATATTTTCGATAAATATTTGACAGGAAAGCGACCACATGTGGTTAATTTAAATTAAATTTTAATCACATTATTACATTTTCAATAATTACATGAAACACATTATGAAGCGAGACTAAAAGTTCGTTTTAGTGATGTCACGTGACGATGGGCGGTGATGTAATGTGATCCCCAAATAAAAAAAAAAATGGCCAGATCATAACAAATAAAACCACCTAATTTATTAAATAATAATCAAGTATAATGCTATAATTAAAAAGAATATATAAAAACACTCATAAGTAAACTGAAAATACTATACCAAAATGTCGCAGCGATCGGTTTGGTGGTTTTTAATCGTTCAAAATGTAACAAACCGGACGTTATATATATATATATATATATATATATATATATATATATATATATATATGGAGTATCCCATCGATTTCGATGTATGAGGTTCTGCCAGAAGAACTAAGTTGCTCGGAAACTCACACAGATGATTTGTGTTGCATATCGATTGGGGACATATTAACGAGGACTACGAACAGATGACGATGATTATATTGGAAACACTTATATCAGTCTGGGATAATTCTTCTTAACACATATTAATACGAACTGGGAGATATATGATGCAACAAGTCTTATAACACATACTAGAGAAGGGGTGATGCATTAATGTGATGGAGGAGGCACAAAATACTTGGAAGGCTTGTACAATGTTCGTTGCAAGATTATGATAAAAACATATTTACAAACAGTTACAAACATAGATGGTCCCTTTATTATTCAGTCTACCGATTGGTGGTGTCAGAAACTCAAACCTTTCCGACTGCATGATCTCTTTCCCTCCTTCGCCTCTAAGGGGCTCCCACTTTCCAACTGACTATCACCGTGTGTGATCTGCTCTGATTATCTGCTCCTCATCAACTCTCTAACTTCGAACCATCAAATTCCCATATTGAGAAATCTCGTTTGTTCATGACGTCAGAAGTGTGTTTGCCAACGTGACTATACCACGTTTTATACACATGTCCGTCCAACACACTTTTTGCCAAACAAAGACGCCTCAATTCTACTTGATTACTATCTAACATATTTTAACAATATATTTTAATTCGCAGTGTTCATTCTTGTAACTGACATATTTAATATCAATATTTCAAAAAGAATGGACAATCGACTCTTTTTCCGACATAAACAAGATTAAACTATTTCTAATAGGTAAGTAATTGACTGAATTTCTAACATTAAATTTTCCGTTATCTTTAACACTTGCATACAAGGTTCGATTCTAGCTTTATCCTAATATCATTTTCACTTATCTAGTATGTCTTCTTATTAACATGAGAAGGGGACAGCCCTTTCATATAACATTTGTTTTAGTGGTGAAGGATATGTATAAAATCATTCACCTTTTATTGTATTACTGCTACCTTCACTCATGGCAGATAATTGCCACATGCCGGAGTATGCATTTATAGTGAGCCGTTTATACCTGCCAAATTTGCTTTGTCTAGATCAAACACACAGACACAGAACAAGCTGCATGCAGTAGTACACACGCATGGAGTGAAGCACGTGCAAACATCACATAACTTTGATACGCATGCATTTCCGGTGACCTTTGACATAGCCTTCCGTTTCCCTTGGCCTTTCCCTTCATTTTCGCTTGACACCAAGCAGTGCACACGTAAAAAAACACATGCTTCATAAGCATGCACTCGAAGAGCAACAAGCAGAAATGTGAAGTAGGCTTGCATATTTTTGTATAAACATTGTTATCTTTAAGATGCTTAGTGTAGAGCTAATACAGTATGAACAATCCAAGATTGTTATAATTAAGCAATATATTGCTCGTGTAAAATATGAACTATAACCTCTATTTGTGCACACTTACACAGAGGTCAACACGTACAAGCCACGATCACACGTCCTTACGTGACTACCAGATTATTGAACCAATGTATGAACTTTACTTTGTTTTGTTTTGTTTAAATGAATAATGTAGTTTTATATATATACTGGTATAACGGTTTTCCTTATTACTAAGTCGTGAACATGCTTTATATAGCCTCGCAACAATTGGTGACACTCGACATCGACTTAGAAAACTTTTCATTCCTTATACCGAGTATCAAGCAAAAAAAAAAGAGAAGAATTTCGACACCAAAATACTTTGTATTCCTCTGTGAGAGCGATAAATACACCAAGATTCAACGCCCATACCTAACCACGTGTTGTAACCTTTAACCTGTCTTTCGGCTGTTGTTGATTTTATTAGTCTACGTGCGCACAGAAAAACACAACTACTAATAACATCATCCAAGCAATCGCAAAAAACAAAATTTAATTAAAAATAAATAAAAGTTTCACATTTTCTTTAAAAAAAAAACAAGAAATTTTTTTTTACATATATTTCCCCCCTCACAAAACACACAACTTTAGACTGAGAATATTGGATAGTATTTTGTTACCCTTTTTTCTGTCCCACGATGACCGAGGATAAATCTGGTGCTAGTGTTGTGAAGGACTTAGTTTCATTCACGACGCTTGCCTTTAATTCTCGAAAACCACACATATGTTTTTTTTTTCAGACGGAGGCTATTTTTGCAAATAAGAGGATTATTCCTTAATGCAAAAGTATTATTATTTGATTGAGGCATTGCCAGCAGATATTGTCGAAGAAGTAGAGAACATTTTTAGAGCACCTCGTTCTGAAGATCTATATACGGCGCTTACGCAGGCCATACTGGAACGGACAAGTGTTTCGGAAACAGCCAGGTTGAAACAACTCTTCAACGAGTTAACCATTGGCGACCGAAAGCCTTCTCAGCTTCTGAGACAGATGCGAGATGTGCTCGGTGCACGCACGATGGAGGACAATATCTTACAGCAGCGTTGCTTGGAGAAACTGCCTCCACAATGATCCCACTCGCTGTCCATGTTCCTTGGAGATAAGGATATGACACAATTAACGGTTATCGCCGACCGCGTCGCCGGCAATTAACACCACTCGTCAGCTGTAACCACCGTCGCGACCAAACCTGCCGCTACAGTCTCCGCATCCAATTCCAGTACGGAATTATCGGAAAATGCTTCCTTACGTAAAGCAATTCAAACCCTTTTAGTGGGCAGACGGTCATGGCCCAACAACAGACGGAATTCAATAGACAGACGCTCATTGCAAAGACGCAGGTCTACCACTCGATCTCGCTGATGCTACTACCACGATCGTTTCAGGAACGCCGAACGCAAATGCGAGCAAACCTGCCCTTACCAGACATCTGAACATTGAAACGGGTAGACCGGTGGGATTGCACGACAAATTCCCCCCATCTCTCGAGTCGTTTCGCCTACTATATATTTTCGACACACTCTCTTGTCGAAACTTTCTCGTTGATACACGCGCTGCTGTTAGTGTAATTCCTCCTACACGATATAATGATACAACAGAAAACCCATTTTCACTGCAAGTTGCGAACGGCAGTTCTATCCGAACCTACGGTACCTCATCCCTCACTTTGGACCTTGGTCTTAGACGTCGTTTTCCATGGATATTCATCATCACCGATGTGAAAACATCCATTCTTGGTGCTGATTTTCCGTCCCATTTGGAATTTCCGTGGATCTAAGAAAACGTTGTTTAGCTGACACAGTGACATCTCTTTCCGTCAACTGCGGTATGCTTTCATGTGATGCACCAAGCATCCGCACAGCAAGCCCATCAAACGCAATTTTTGCAGATCTGTTGAACCAATTTCCTGAGCTCACCCAGCCATTTTTCACACGGAGAATGTTAAACATCATGTGCGACATAACATTACAACCCGTGGTGTCCCCGAACATGCCAAGCCTAGACGATTGTGCCCGGAAAAGTTGGCCCTATTCCGCTCAGAATTTAAACACATGATGGATCTTGGAATAATACGGCCTGCAACCAGCCCATGGTCATCTCCACTCCACATGGTACCTAAGAAATCGGAATGACACTAGAGACCATGCGGAGATTACCGTGCCCTAAACGCAGTGAATGTTCCAGACAGGTACCCTATTCCATACGAGCATGATTCTCAGCTTCCTTATCCGGATCAACTGTGTTCTCCGATTTAGTCCATGCGTAAAATCAGATTCCCATCGTCGAGGAAGACATTCCTAAGACGATGATATGCACGCCCTTCGGACTATTCAAGTTCACCCGCCTTCCCTTTGGACTGCGTAAGGCTGCCCAGAGATTTCAACGATTTATTGATGAAGTCCATCTTGCACTGCCCTTCATCTTCGCGTATATTGACGATATCCTCATCGCAAGCTCTTCACGGGAAGAAGACTTGACTCACGTCACTGAAGTTTTCTAATGTTTGCAATTCTATGGACTAAAAATAAACGTTGCGAAATGCGAATTCAGTGTCGATTCCTTGGACTTTATCGGACATCGGATCGATAAATCTGGACTTACGTCCTTGCCTTCAAAAGTAAAAACCGTCTACGATTTCCCAATGCCTTCCTTGCGTTAATTACGTCGTTATGTTGGACTCGTGAACTATTACCGCCGTTTCAAAAAAAAGAAAGACCCTCTATCTCAGACCAACCTCTCTCATCCTTCTATGCATTCAAGACTGTGCTGGTGAAGTACACTAAACTTTCCTACATCAACCCTGACCCGGCAGCTAAGCTCTTTCTTTCGACAGACGCTTCTACTGTTGCTGTTGGCGTAGTTCTCAATCAGATAGTGAACGGTGAAACGCAACCTTTGTCTTTCTTTCCCGCCAGGCTAAGTACGGCCCAGTAAAACATTTCCTATGCATTTTGTAAGGGAGACAATTGACGATTTTCACTGACCACAAGGAATGGTTGCTGCTCTTATGTTATATATTTATGGGAAACATACACCACGTGAATTACAACAGATGGACTATGTCACACAATATTTTGCTGATATACAGTATTTACCTGGTAAAACGAATATTGTGGCAGACACACTCTCACGTGTTTGCGATCTCAACAGTCTCGAGTAGCCGCTTGACTTCGACTACATCGCAAACGAACAAGAACGTGATGCGTCACTCACAGATTTTATGTCAACTTCGACAATTCCACTAGAAAAGACACCAGTCCCTTTCTCGGACAAGCTCATTTGGTGTAATATATCAGTTGCACACCCACGGCCTTACCTGCCTCCATTGTGTTGGAAGCGCATTTTCCGGCATTTCCACGATCTCAAATACCCAGGTAAACGTGCAACAGTCAAGCTCATCGCAGCTCGCTTTTTCTGGCCCAGCATGAAAGTCGACATACGCAAATGGACTCAGGCATGTATTTCTTGTCATACTACAAAAGTACATCGCCATACCAAATCCACTTCAGGCAACTTCTCTGTACCTGAACTCGTTTTTCACATGTCCACCTGGATATTGTCGGTCCACTGCTGCCTTCCATTGGTCATCGCTATATGTTCACCATGCTAGACCATTTTACACGTTGGTCAGCAGCTATTTCTTTTCGGGACATTTCAACAGAAGTCGTGGCCCGTGCATTTGTAGAGAATTGGATCTCTAACGCTGGTGTACCCACCACTGATACCACCGACAGAGGTTCCCAGTTTACGTCACACACCTTCCGAGAACTTTGCAAACTCTCGGAATTTCCCACATTGCAACAACCACCTATCATCCTTCTGCTACGGTATGGTCGAGCGCTTTCATCGTCGATTAAAAGTTGCACTAGCGGCACAGCCCGAACCGCATCGCTGGAGTGAACATTTACTGCTCGTTCTTCTAGGACTCCGGTTCATTATTAAAGAAGAGTTGAACGCTACACCAGCAGAGATGGTTTTGGAAACACTCTTCGCCTTTCTGGGGAATTTTTCACAATCGACAGGTTTGTTTTGTTTTAAATAAATAATGTAGTTATATATATATATATATATATATATATATATATATATATATATATATATACTGGTATAATGGTTTTCCTTATTACAAAGTCGTGAACATGCTTTATATATATATATATATTTAAATTCAATTTTCACCCCAAACAAGGCACAGTGCCACTTTGAAGCAGGGGGCTACTATCAGGGACTTAATTAGCGGGGTCATTATAAAGGGAGATGAGTAGAAAGATGTTTGTAAACATTACACTTGAACTTCTGCATATCATTGCAGTTTGGAAAGCAGAATCCTGGAAGGGAGTTCACAAGACCCGCAGTTCTGGGGAAGAAACTATTGGAGTAAAAGGCTTTCTTGCACCTAGGGATCTCTACTGTAAAGGGATGAGACTTAGTAGCTTGTCAGGTTTGTCGGGGGTAGTTACGTCGGGGACGTACAAGTGTTTGCAGTTCGTCAGAGCATTCTCCGTTAAAGTATTTGTAGAACAGGCAGAGGGATGCAACATCTCGTCGATGGGACAGAGGCTGAAGCCTAGATCCCAGTTCAGGACCTATCAGGTTGGTGACTCTCTTTTGAACCCTGTCAAGGAGCGAGAGACAAGCAGCAGATGCACCAGCCCAGATGTGACAACAGTACTCCATACATGGGCGAATGGTTGCCTTATAGAGGTATAGGATACTGTCAGGCGTAAGTAGTTTTCAGCATGGTAGAGGGAGCCAACCTTCCTTGCAGCAGCCTTGGCAATGCTCTCAATGTATCTATTCCAGTTCATATTCCCTGTAAACGTTAGGCCGAGGAGTTTAAAAGAAGTACTTTCAGGCAATGTGTTCTTGGCCATTTCTATTGGTAGTAGATTTCTTGTAGTTATTGAAGAAAAAAAGCTTAGTCTTAGCAGCATTGAATGTGACCAACCATTTTTGTCCCCATTCCACTACGGATTGGAGGTCATCCTCTAGTGTTTCTGCCATTTCCTTGGATATGTGTCCATTTGTTTTCCCCTCATATCTGTTATAGAGAGTAGTGTCATCGGCAAATATCCCTATCTCCGAAACAATTTTATCAGGGAGGTCGTTTATGAATATCAGGAATAATAGAGGTCCAAGGATAGACCCCTGAGGTACTCCCGCATTTATGTCATATTGTTTGGATGTACGACCGTCGAGGACAACTTTGATTTTTCTATTACTTAAGAAGGATTTAATTACATTATGAATTCTTCCAGTGATTCCATATGATCTAATTTTCCTTTGAAGACCATCGTGCCATACCCTGTAAAAAGCCTACGATATGTCAAGGGCCACCGCTCTACCCTTCCCTGTTTTATCCAATGAACGGTATATACGTTCAGAAACTACAGTTAAGATATCTGCTGTTGAACGGGCTTGCCTGAATCCATATTGTTTGTCAGTCAGGAGTTTAGCAGCTGTTAGGTGCTGGACTAAGGCTTGATTAACTAAGGACTCAAATATTTTGGCGAAAAGCGGGAGGAGGCTAATGGGGCGATAATTTAGTGGGTCAGTTCTTTCACCAGAATTCTTGAAGACTGGTACCACAGAGGCGGGTTTCCAGCAGTCTGGAAAACAAGATTATATAGCCTCGCAACACATTAGACCGCAGGTTTTTACATCAGAGTTTCCTTTTCCTAGATGCATGTCATCACTAGTCAATTGCTGAGCCTCCAGATACCAACCTCAAAATGATTCAGTGTGTACATAAGGCGTCCAACTCCCTCCACCCCCCAAAAAAGAACAAATCAGGTAAATAAAATAATAATTTATTATTTGTTAATTTATTTGCACACAACTCATTTCTGCATTGTAAGTGTTAAAAACACTTCCTATCCGTTAAGCAATGCTAAAAACAAACCACGGCATACTTGTACAGGTATCTGTTTCTCTCTCTCTCTCACCCTCTATCTTTCTTTTCCTGTCTGTTTGTCTCTCTCTATCTCTCTTTCTCTCTCTCTCTCTCTCTATATATATATACACATATATATACATATATATATGTATGTGTGTGTGTCTATGTATATTTATATACATATATATATATATATATATATATACACATATATATATACATTTATCCCTGACAATGCGCTAAATATCTAGTGTTGTTTCTGAGTAAGTAGATACAAAAATGTGTCTAACCATATGTCGAAATTTAGCACGCATTTATGGAAATAATTATTTCTCCTATAATTTACGGATTCTTTTACAAGTTATATATATATATATACATATATATATATATATATATATATATATATGTGTGTGTGTGTCTGTGTGTGTCTCTGTTTGTGCGTGTGCGTGTTTTATGGAGATATTCATATAAATATGTAATATTTCACATAAGTAATGTCTATGATATAACATCGATTCCACAGTCTTTATTTCATCAGTTTTTTTTTTTTCATTTCAGAAATAGCGCACATTTGGCATCATGTCTTACTACGAATTGTGTGGCTTAGGTAGCAAAAAATATCTGTTTTGATTTTGCATTTAGGTTCTAATTCTACTATACTTATTCTAGTTTCAATTTCGTCATATACAACTGAAATGTTAGATAAAAAAAGTTTCTCATTAATGAGATTCAAGTTTTATCTGGTGGCTTTTCATAGACTTTATTATTTTGCGTGAAAAACTACAAACTTTATAGATGTCTGTCTAATTATATTATACGCTATTTCTCTTCTGTTTCCAAGAAAATGGTCGATGTTAGTAAGACTCCTCACAGCGAGCTGTCGCACTTTTCTGTTTGTTCCAATACAAATGTCTGATATTCAGATATTCGCATCAGAAGGAGCTGATTGGATGAATGCCAAGTCTACATTTATTGAGCTAATATAGATATCTGGATCACAGATCGTGACTCTAATAATAACACCAAGACTGTGGCGAATATGTAAAAGTTGTTTGAGAGTGAATTAAAACAAAAGGTATAAAGGCAACGATTTAATGGAACAGAGAAAACAAAGAGATATGTGACGACTCATGCAAAGTAATATAATTTATTTTAAAATGAATTAACTCCCTTTACATTAAAAGTTATATTTATAAACTTGTTCGGCATGTTTTGGTGCTAATTTAGAATTAGCTTGGTGCCCGGTGTTGTCCAGGTGTTTGGGAGTGCGTTGGGCAAAAAAAAAAGTGGTAGTTGGCAGACAGGCTCGAACCCGTACCAGGGACGCGGAAATGAAAGTGTAAGAACATCTGACGTCTTAGCCACTGTCTCCATGGTGCGATCGGAAGTCAAAAGTGTTGAAATTAACCTTAGTCAAACCATACGGTGACGATGACTTGCTAAAATGTCGGCGAAAAAAATCGACCCCTTCTTGTACAAAACGACCATGGTGATGGAATTTGTTTATGGCCAATTGTTCGATATTTGTCGTCCGAGACATCAAGATCAAAAATGATACAGAGATTGTTAGGATCCGTCGACTCTGTCGAAGATTTTACACGACATACAAACATACATGCATTTAAACAGATAGGCGAGATTTACATTATAGCCTAGCCTGGGTGCCCTGCGTTTCCCAGTTGTTTGGAGGTGTAAAAGAAAAAATGATGCAATTATCTATCTTTATAAAAGCCAGGTGGGTCCAAGGATGAAGTGATGCTGCCACATCTCGGCAGGAGCTGCTAAAAAAGCCTATCCTGCCTTCGTGCCTTAGTGGGAGATGTCCTTTTATCTTTCCTGCAACCTCTCTCCCACAGTGGAGGCGTTGCGAGCCTATCTTTGTTTTATTTTTATTTCCATGGAAATTGCTCATCTGAGCTACAATCTCTGGTTCCCCGTCGCCAATCTTTCACAAAAACGCACCCGTCTGGCTGAAACCGCTGTCAATAATTTTCCCCACTCTTTATCTGTGCCGAAATCAAAAGGTAGATTCAATCTTGGAAGTGCACGCCTGTGGAACTCTCTTCCGTTTGCCTGACTACAACTTGGATGTCTCCAGGTGCAACATAAACAAATTCCTCATGAACCGCCCCCTTAAGAAAGACACTTTATCAAATCTCCATTACTAACGATTACTACGATATTATCCCTTTGATTACTGTACACGCAATAACCCTTATCCCCGAGTAATGAATAGAAGCCTCTGATTTATTTGTGGCTAAGAAAATGCCAGGCGTTATATGCTTTAGTAGAATCTTCTATTACACTCTTTAAGCAACGATGACCCTTCGAGGTACATACAAGCGACTTACCTTACAAGCAGTAAAAACGGATTCCTAAACTGTGGAGGTCTTTTGATCCCGGACCGTTTGTACTGTCGGACTACTAGAATTCCCTCCGTTTTTCCTACTGTACTGACTGTACTGACACACAAATATTTAAATGTGAAGTGAACAAATATCTTGCTATCTAACTGCCTAGGTAGCCCATGTAGATCTTGTCTCAAATAAAAGCTCCTGATAATCAGGTGAACTTTGATTTATTTGAGGTGAATTTGATAACACACTTTTTAGTTTATGCGTCATAGTATGCATAAACGTACAAATCCTATAAACGCATCTTACAGAATTTGTGTTTTATTATTTTTTGTGTCAGCATGACTTCGACTAAACTTGTGTCGTTTAAAAAAATTTTCTAAGATAAGGAGTTAGCGATCACCGTAGCTAAAGAAAACACCTTTATCCCAATAAAATGTAAAAAAAAATCGTATAAAATAATATCTCTCACAAAAACTTATTCGAAAACAAGTTCTAATGAATCTCAATTTTCTAGATGGCATATCTGAGTTTTTTACTATGTAAACGTGATAATAAAAATAACTAAGTCGTTAAAAAAATATTACTCTTATATCTGAACTAGGTCTCAACTAACTGTGGCGAAAGAAATCCGATTCCTAAAAGAAAAAAAGGCAATTAATGAAGGAAATCAACGCAGTGAAGAAAAGATTTTAAAGTAAAGTATGAAAACTTTTCAAGGAATCGCAACTTTTCGAATCAAAAATATTCCGTTAAATAAAAAAATAACGATGTAAGAATTATATACAAGTAGAAATACATTTTGAAACTTCGAAATGATAGAAATGGTTGCAACATTTCATATCATTATGTCTATTACACGTTCCATCTCGGGTAATACCGACAACACTTTACAGTTTTGAAAGATGGTTGGTTATTATTATTATTATTATTATTATTATTATTATTATTATTATTATTATTATTTGTACAACTGTTTTTACAGTTACCGAATTTTTGAAAGATGGTTGGTTATTATTATTATTATTATTATTATTATTATTATTATTATTATCATTATCATTATCATTATTATTATTATTATTATTATTATTATTATTATTTGTACAACTGTTTTTACAGTTACGGAATTTTTGAAAGATGGTTGGTTATTATTATTATTATTATTATTATTATTATTATTATTATTATTATTATTATCATTATCATTATCATTATCATTATTATTATTATTATTATTATTATTATTATTTGTACAACTGTTTTTGTATTGAGCGTTGTTATCGCAATATTTTGGCCGAAGTAACTGCCGATATTCTGATGATGTACCACTTGTTTACTTGTGGATCTGTGTCGTAACGGAATTACTAGCTCCAAGTCAACTGCATCTGATACTGTTCGGGAACTTGAAAGATAAATACTCATCGCGAATGATAGTTAAATCACAATACTGGATTATTACAGATTCCAATCAGGTCATGACGTACATATTTTTGATATTTATAATTTATTTGGCAAGTGGGACGTATTTTTTTATTAAATACACTTAAATCGATTATGATGCTAATTACGTTGAAATACATTTGTTTTCGAAGTATGGGTGTATGAATGTGTACGTGTGTTTGATTGTGGATATGTGTATCCACATATGTATGGGTGGACTGGATGGATATACGCGCACCTGTATATATGTGTGTGTATGTATACATATATATATATTTATTTGTGGCTAAGAAAATGCCAGGCGTTATATGCTTTAGTAGAATCTTCTATTACACTCTTTAAGCAACGATGACCCTTCGAGGTACATACAAGCGACTTACCTTACAAGCAGTAATCGAGCCAGAGATGTCTCGTGTCGCGGGGTTCGAATCGTTCGACTGGTAGTAATTGTGACACCCTGCACTGAAGAATCCCGAAAGGATGAAACACTAGTGTCTGTAGGTATTTAATTATTATAGTAAAAAAATAATTATAAAATATATATATATATATGCATATATATACGTATATATATGTAAGCTTGTGTATGGGTGGGTAAATGCATTACGGTATGTGTGTATATGGATGTATGTATATGTGTGACCCCCTGCATAGGTCTTCATATCTATGCATGTGTGTATGTATGTGTGTGCCTGCATACGTATATGTGAGCGTGTATGTACATACATGTATGTATATATATATATGTATGTGCATGTATATATGTGTGTGATTATGCGTGCGTATTTGTGTATATTTAATATGCCTATTCTCCATCTTACTTATGTGTGTGTGTGCGTGTACTTATGTTTGAATGATTAAGTACATGTATGCATGTGTGTTTTGATTGGGAAAGACAAAAAAAATTAACCAATATGGGTGTGATGTGTGATATATAAGTGGGTGGATGCGTGTGAGTACGTGCGTGAGTGTGTAGGTGTGTTCGCACATATGTCTGTTCCTACATATATTTCTGTGTATATGCGTGTGTATATGTATGTATGCCTGTGTGCGTGCATATAAGTATGTATATGTGCGTGTACATGTATGTATATGCATGCGTGTGTAATTGTGTGTGAGTGTGTACTATACATAGGGAAAAAAGTCATTAAAAAACCATAAAAACCTTCATCAATTGAACCAAAAGCCCTATTTGAACTCAACGTTGACTGGACACTACCAACCTTACTGTCGGAGACAGAACGTTTGAGGCCTCATCACTCTGAAAAACACATTTAGTATCAGCAGATGTAAAAATAATATTTCAAACTCGTATTTAAAAAAAAAAACTTTTTACGAAAATATCTGAAGATAGCAAAACAAAGCTTGAAACGCGTTATAAAAATATTTTAACATAAACATATGATAAAAGGCTGAAAAACACATAATTGTTGATGGCTACACTCTTTTAAATAAATATATATATATATATATATATATATATATATATATATATATATACATCGCCTTTTGTTTAATTTACTTCAGTGAAATTTCTGAGAACTCAAGGGTCCCACTATATGGGGCTAACACTTCAACTCTACGTGAGATACACAGTAATTAAAGTTCTTTATCTTTCAAACACTTGTAAAGAAAACATAAATTTCCTCTCCCCAATTAACCATTTTTTATGTGCTGTAGTATATTTTTCATTTTGCTTGCTTGGTCTTTCTGGATTCCAAGACAGGAATTTATCTAGTCTGGGGGAGTATCTATATTCATGTATTACATGAGGTAACATAACTTGGAGAAGGTACACCATTCCTCGTAAAAAATAATATAAGTAATCATAGTGAGGAGATCTTATTTGGGCAGCGAATACTATGTTATTTTCAATATTTTGTTAGAGTTTACTTCTAGGAACAGTATCCTCAGGCCTGGTTGTTTTGCAAACCCCTGTGCACAAGGACATGGGACACTTGAGTAGAATTCATGTTCTCACTTATAGCCATGCAATTTTTTTTTTATATATATGAGGGTGTATTTATATGCACACACACACATATATATATATATATACACACACGCACATATATATATACATACATATATATATACTAGAAAAATACCCGTCGTTGATTGGGTTCAAATAGAGCCTACAGAAAATGGACTCTGATTTATGAAAGTATGATAGGTTATGAAAAAAAAGGGCTGTAAAGAGAAAGCTTCGAATTTGGGGTTATCAAAACCAAAGCAAAATATGATAAAAGTAAAAATAAAATGGACAAACCCCATATTGTATTATACCATACCTCTTTACACTGAAACACTTATCACAATATTCTGTGCCTCTATATTAAAAAAAAACTTGTTAAACTTTGTGAACTATTTCCATTCTATGGACGTCAGGCGCGAACGAACACCCCATAATTTTATTATACCATATTTCTTCAAACTGAATCATAATTATCAAAGTATACTTACGCAGATATATATGAAAAGTCTTTATTAAAGTTTGTGGCTATTTCCATTCTATGGAGGCAAGACGCGAAGCAGACCCCAACATTTAATTATACCATCCCTATTTATGTTAAAACATATTATCAAAGTATTATTATGTACATTTATATCAAAAACACTTGTAAACGTTTTTTTTTTTTTGTATTATTATTTTTTTTTATTTCCATACTTTGTGGACAAGGCGCGTAATGAGACCCCCCCCCCCGATTTTAATGAATCATCTGTGTGCGAAATCAAACATAAGCATTCCTGCGTCTCGATACATCTTCTATCATTATATGTGATCAGTTTTCTATAATAGTAAACCATATAGGAGCCTATTCGTGACCAGACACACACACAGACGCTCAGCTTATTTTATATTCCTTTTACTTCTATCTTTTAGTTTTTATTCTCGCCATTGTTATTTTTAATATTCCGTTTCCTTGTCTTATAATCTTCATTTTAATAGTATAGTTTAGCATAACCATTCCATTGAATAGTAATCAATCAATTTATTTGTATATTATACTTACCTTAATCGCAGGCCATACATTAACCGACTATACGTATAAAATCTCACCATAATATAATTAAAGTACTATAATTATATAATAACCCCATTCCCCCCAGTGTATACTGCACATGCAAAATCCTTGCTAGACGTTACATCCAGTTGTTGTTACATAGTAATTCCTCTTCTTTTCTGATGAGAAGAATTAGGTTTCGAAATACCTGACATAAAGGGTTTTTATAACTCTTACTCATTGTTGGTTATTTGCTTGTTTAAAATTGATAAAATTAATCTACGCGCATCACTATATATATATATATATATATATATATATATATATATATAGATGTATATGTATATATATGTATATATATATATATATATATATATATATATATATATATCTGTTTCTCTAATGTAAGACCAACCTATCTGCCAAGCTTTTTGATTATAGACAAAAGTTGCCATTTAAAAAGTCTTTATATATACTTAATATATATATGTGTGTGCGTGCGTGTGCGCGCTCGCGCGTGCGTGTGTGTCTGTGTGTGTGTGTGTGGGTGTGTGTGTGCGTGTAAAAAACCGATAATTATATTACTTTCAATCAAGATATTAGAAGCTCTACCGGGTTAAAAAGAAAACTTAATAATTAAATTAAACCATAAAGGGGGAAACGTTAGTTTATTTATCTGCAGATTCAATAATTCCGATAAGCAGAAGAACTTATGAAATAATCTCTTTAGTGTAATTGTGCTCTGAACAGAAACATTCATTCCAAAGCGCACTTGTAGGCAAACAATTTACTGTTAGTTTTTTACGCCGGTCTTTCTGCTTGTGCGGCGATAAACCTTATCAAATGCAGTTTTGATATAGGTTGTATTAGTGTACTATTAAGCAAAAATCAGCCCGTTTTATATTTGATTCGATTATAGATGTTCATACTTATTGGCAGCATTACGAAATAAAAAATGTCTAAGAATACCCCCAAACTCATAAAATACATTTGTGTGAATTTTCATAAACATCCGGCCAGACATATTGGCGTCAGTGGGGAACAAATTGACACACAGACAAATTGGCGTATCACGAACTGAAAAAAGGCAGCATTTACAATTTTATGCCATAAAATTAATAATTTTAGTTAAATGTAACTGTAAATAAAGGGTTTTAAGAACAAAAAACTAATCAAAATGTATGATAAAAACAGTATCGTTTAAAAATTGAACATCAACAAAGATTATTATATACATATGCTTTCGAATGCTTTAGCAAATAAACTAAGTTATCATTTTATCGCTTAATAATATGTTGAACTGCGTTCAAACCTTATCTATAGAATGGTATAATAACTGCGATTTTCCTAATGCATTTAAGCGTAATGAACTTATATATACGCAAATTGTAACTATATATATATATATATATATATATGTGTGTGTGTGTGTATATATATAAATATAAATGTATATAATATAAATATATATATGCATATATACACACATACATACATACACACACACACACATATATATATATATATATATATATAATTAGGAAAAAGTCTTTTGGGACGCTGCTATTAAAGCTAAAAGTCTTTTCAAATCAGTTTGCACTCTGGAGACGAATGCGTGTTCGAGATAAGTGTATTTTAATTTTATGTTTAATTTCTAATATTTAATAACTACATTCTATTTTAGTACTTAATTTATATTTTTATCTCCTGATTGTTTTATTTAATGATAGCGTTTTCTCGTCATAAATGTTTATTATATCTACCATGTTGATTGCATGAACAGATTTGGAAATTGTATTCATTCTTAATTCGTTAGAGGTGAATCTATCACCATACGTTCCCTTTAAAAAACACGCCAGTTGGACTTTTATTAACTACACTACTTTTTTTTTCTTAAAGGAGAGTAGAGAACGTTTTGAGGAAGCGTTGTCGGCAGCTCCCGTTACTCTCGCTTCTCTTTATTTGTCACTCAGTCCTCATTTATTTGATGAGTGATTTTTCTGACAAAGGGAGAAGAAAAAGCTGTATTCTAGGTTGGCAGTATTTTGAGTGAACAATCGACAGAGATCGCGGAAATTTTCTGTTCTCTGTCTATCCTTGTAGCCATGTCACTAGTAAGGGTGCTGGAGGTAAACGTTTTATCTGGGCTGACGTTATCTGCCTGATAGGCAGGGACCCGAACCTTGGATTAACCACTAAGAAGGCTCTCCTATCAGCAGGTGCAAAGTAATGGGGCTGGTGTATTGACATTTGGTGAATGGATTTTAGACCATGCAGTAGTCTCTGGTGAGGCCTCTCGATGCCATACTAGTGGGTAATTGTTACGGCATTACCTTGCATATGCTACAAAAAAAAAACTCTTCGTTACTTTTCTCTCTTTGTTTCCTCTCTCTATCCTGCTCTAAGCAAGTCTGACGACCTAGTCCAAAAACTCCAAAATTTCATCATGACAAGTTTCAATAAAAAATACACGATTAAACCCGCATCTGAAACTTCCAACGTAGACCCCCACTACAATGTCTCCTTCTCCAACATCAGGGGTCTACGTTCTAACCTTCCAGAGGTTGAAGCCCAAGTACAGGAGACTAATCCAGACCTTTTATTTTTAAGCGAAACTGGAATTGGACAGACTATTTCCCTAAATGAGTTCGTAATTAAAGGATACTCTAACCTAACTTCCAAATCTTACCCACAAGATCGCCATGGGCATGGAATATGTGCCTATATAAAAGATGGTTTCCATGTGGTAGGGGCATCTCCAGGGAAGATCCTAACTTACCCTATATGTGCTTCCGAGTAGCACTAGCTCACACTATGGCATTTATATTTACTCTCTATCGCCCCCATTACAGCGGCGTTACTATCTTTAAAAGCATATCTGAGAAAATTGACCAAGTTATATCAGCATATCCTTCAGCTAACATTCACGTATGTGGAGACTTCAATGTTCACAATGTGGAATGGTTGACCCACTCAAACAAGACCGATGATGAGGGGAGGTTCTGTCATGATTTCTCCATTGCTTATGACCTCACTCAGATTGTTCCCGAACCCACCCGTGTGCTCCTAGACCTTTTTCTCACAACTTGCCCTGAACTATGTTCAGTTTCAGTTCTGTCTCCTCTTGGATCTTCTGACCACTCAGTTGTATCAATTAAGATAAAAATGAAATGTAATAAGTCCTCAGACGTACCTCTCCATCTTACAATATATCGATACACTAAGGCTGACTGGGATAGTCCCCGTACATTTATATCGGATCTTCCTCTGCGTTCCATGTTTAAAAAGGATGTGTCGTCTATAGTATCAGACCTGACAGAATGGTTAATTGTAGGTATAGACAATTTTATATCCTCGAAAAAGTTCCAGCAAAAACCTAACAACCAGCCATGGTTTTCTCCAGAATGTGCTGCTGCTATTGCGCACAGAAATCACTTTTTCCACTGCTTCCAACGTAATAGATGTATGGAAAATAAAGCCGCTTTCAGGACTGCCAGCAACCATTATAAGAAAGTAATAAAGAACGCAAAAGAGTTGTATGCTCAGTCCGTCAAGTCTAAAGTAGCTGAGCAGCGGCTTGGTTCCCACCAGCTTTGGCAAATTGCAAACAGAATCCTGAACAGAAGCGTGTGCTCCATCCCAACTATTATCAATGGATCTGAGGTAATCTCGTCAGCATCAGACAAAGCCAAACTCTTTGTCAAGAACTTTGCAGCCAATTCTACCCTTTGCGACCAAGGCCGCCAACCCCCAATATTTCCTCCTATATCAAAAAACACACTATGCGATATACTAATATCTGTATGTGATGTTGCCAAGCAAATTAAAAACCTTGATTCCAGTAAAGCAACCGGCCCTGACGGTATTCCAATTATAGTACTCAAAAAACTTAAACCAGAACTAGCACCCATACTTACAAAACTGTTTAAACGTTGTCTTAAGAATTGCTTCCTATCACCCTGCAAAATCTCATCAGTATGCCCTGTATTTAAGAATTCAGGTGATCGTTCATCTCCCTCTCAGTACAGGCCAAAAAGTCTCCTGTGCGTCATGATTAAGTTGCTGGAATCTGTGCTAAATAGAGAAGTAATCAACAATCTCAGCAACAATAACCTTCTTAGTGACACACAATATAGTTTCCGTTCTGCTAGATCTACAGCAGATGTGCTTACAATTATATCTCATAGGATTAGCGAATCTCTCGACAGAGGCAAGCTTTCTAGGGCAATTGCTCTTGACATATCAAAGGCCTTTGATAGGGTATGACATAAAGGTTTACTTCACAAGATCTCCAACTATGGTATAGCTAGAAATGTCTTCTCAATTATTAAATCATTTCTCCCTGATAGGTTCATAAGAGTAGTAGTTGATGGGCAAAAATCAGAAGCTCACAGTATAAATGCTGGAGTCCCTCAGGGGTCCATCCTGGGCCCAACTCTTTTCCTGATCTACATTAATGATCTTCCAAATCACATTCTTACATCATTCGTAGACATTTTTGCTGACGACACTACCATCTATGGTAGCACATCTAAGACAGTAAACGACCAAGTTCTCTCCGATTTTCTCTCCTCTAATCTTGATAACCTTGTACAATTGAGAAAGGAGTGGCTGGTGACTTTTAATGCATCTAAAACCAAGCTTTTATCTTTACATCATCAACGTTCTGATCCCCATCTTGCATCAATTAAAATGAATGGCTCTCGTCTTGGGGAGGCCTCAAGTTTTGACAGGCTTCTGGGCTTGACCTTTACTCCTTATCTTTTTTTTTTTTTTTTTTTTACAAAGGCATCACCACATTATCAAGGCCCAGAGGCCACCCAAGGATAAGGGTTAAAGAGTGTACAGTAGAAATTGGTCAATATAGTAATCATTAGTAATGAAAATTTGGTAAATTTAATAACTTATATGGAACGGCTCATCAAGAACTTATTTACTTTAGACTTGAACACAACCATATTGTAGTCAGCCGGAAAGCAGGAAAACGGAAGACAATTCCACAGGCGTGCAGTTCTAAGAAAGAAGCTTTGTTCATGGAATCTACGTTTAGGTTTAGGCACAGATAAAGAGTGGGGGAAATTATTGATAGTGTTTACAGCTAGACGAGTGTTTCTTGTGAAAGTTTGGCGAGGGGGGACCATAGATTGAAGCTCAGTTGAACACTTTCCATGAAAATAACGATACATCAGAGACAAACTCGCAACATCTCTTCTGTGAGATAGAGGTTGCAAGGAGGAGAAAAGGACATCTCCTACGAGGCTACGAAGTCTATTTTGAACTCTATCAAGGCAGGACAAGTCCTTTCTAGCAGCTCCTGCCCAGATGTGGCAACAGTATTCCATCCTTGGACGTACCTGGCTCTTATATAGGTAGAGAATAGCATCAGCAGTGAGATATCTACTGGATCGATAGAAAGATCCCACCATTTTTCCAGCGGCCTTGGCAACAGATTTGATATACGTGTTCCATTTAAGATCAGGAGTAATGGTCAAGCCCAGAAGCTTGTCAAAACTTGAGGCCTCCTGAAGACGAGAGCCATTCATTTCAATTGATGACAAATGTGAATTAGAATGTTGATGATGTAAAGAGAGAAGCTTGGTTTTAGATGCATTAAAAGTAACCAGCCACTCCTTTCCCCATTGTACTACGTGCTCAAGATCAGAGGAGAGAGAATTGGAGAGAACTTGGTCGTTTACTGTCTTAGATGTGGTACCATAAATGGTAGTGTCGTCAGCATAAATGTCTACAAATGATGTAAGGATATGATTTGGAAGATCATTAATGTAGATCAGGAAAAGAGTTGGGCCCAGGATGGATCCCTGAGGGACACCGGCATTAATACTGTGAGCTTCTGATTTTTGTCCCTCAACTACTACTCTTATGAACCTATCAGAAAGAAATGATTTAATAATTGAGAAGACTTTTCCAGCTATACCATAGCTAGCGATCTTATGAAGTAAACCTTTATGCCATACCCTATCAAAGGCTTTAGATATGTCAAGAGCAATTGCCCTAGAAAGATTTGGTCGGAGCTTCTATTGATCCAGTAGATATCTGATGCAATTATCTATCTATATAAGAGCCATATACGTCCAAGGATCGAATACTGTTGCCACATAATGGCAGGAGCTGCTAGAAAAGACTTGTCCTGCCTTGATAGGATTCAAAATAGACTTCGTGGCCTGGTGGGAGATGTCCTTTTTCCCTTCGCTGCAACCTCTATCTCACAGAAGAGATGTTGCGAGTCTGTCTTTGATGTATCGTTATTTTCATGGAAAGTGTTCGACTGAGCTGCAATCTATTGTCCCCCCTCGCCAAACTTTCACAAGAAACACTAGACTAGCTTAAAACATTATCAATAATTTTCCCTACTCTTTACCTGTGCCTAAACCTAAACATAGATTCCATGGTGAAAGCTTCTTTCTTAGCACTGCACGCCTGTGGAATTGTTTTCCGTTTTCCTGCTTTCCAGCTGTCTATAATATGATTGTCTTCAAGTCCAACGTGAACAAGTTTCTGATGAGCCGTTCCACTTAAGTTAACAAATTTACCGAACTTCCATTACTATCAATTAATATATTGCCCTTTTGACTATTCTACACTCTTTAACCCTTATCCTTTAGTGACCGATCGTCCTTGATAAGTGGTGTCGCCTATTTAAATATATATATATATATATATATATATATATATATATATATATATATATATATAAATCAAGAATGAAAAAATAATTTTAGTAGCCAAGGAATTATGATTATTTAGACGTTTTTCTTTGTTCTCTTTTTCTTTTTCTTCTTTACCCTTTCTTTTTATTCTGTTCTGTTTTACTTTCCGTTTTGTTGTAATTCATCTTCCTTGTTTTTTCTGTTATTCTTTAAATACGGCTACTGAGAATTGTTACGCCGGCTAAATTATCCATAAATGAAAAGGACTTCAATAATTCGAAATAATTTTACTAAGTCTTTAAATTATATTTATACTCTTGCAAATTGATTTTTTTTTAAATTTTAGAATTTGTACTTATTTATCAACAGTATAATTTCAGTTTTTTCTCATGGGAGCATTGACTCGGGTCAATCAAGATCAAAATGTTCTTCAGATGCTACACTTCAATTTCTTGTTCTCTGTCAGTGGAGGAGAAATCCTTTACGACTGAGACAATTTTTATTGTTGTTCCTTTTCTCCACATTAAAAAACGACCCTGGTGTCTAACTCTGTCACGTGGGGAGGCATTGTAAATAGGAACATTGACTCTTATCATTTTGTCTTTTAAATATTTAACCGCTTTTCATCATTTTCATCTGGGTTTTTCCGTAATTGTCTTTTAATTTATTCCTTTATTTTTCATTTTTCCCCATTTTATAAACTCTTTGCACTAAAAACTATTTTGCATTTATGGCTAGTTTTCATATAATGCTGTTTCTATAAGAGCCAGTAACAGCAAATTGATATTTTCGCTAGAATATTAATTTATTCCTTTTTGGATTCTGACGTGCCGAGCGAATATCTCTGGAGCTTTGCGAAGTATGACAATTGTAATATATCTTATCCTATCGAACAATAAATGTATGTATGTTAAATATAATTAACAGTCTTTCATTTGTTCTTTTCTTTCTCTCTTCCTCTCTCTATTTCTCTCTTTCTATACATATATATGTGTGCATGTATGTGTGTGTATGCATACTGAACCACACATGTATATCATGCACGTGTGTGATGTGAGTGTAGGTTTCATTTAGAAAAAAGACGCGTTATGTTCGTACCAAAAATAATTTGCTGAATATAAATATGTTTGTTTAACTTTTTATAATTCTGACGAGAAATGTCGTGAAACAATGAAACGTGAAAAACATCTGAAAATATACTGGCATCATGATAGGCCATGGAGAATTTTTTATTTAGAACTGTAGATATTTAAAGAAATTTTCGAGGGTTTTTTTTTTTTCCTTTAGTTATATAATAGTTTTTTTTTACTAATCCTTGTTTTCACGAGCACACTTCTTTCTGTCAAATTTGTCCAAGTACATAAGGTGAGAATAATAATCTATTTTATTTGGGGAAATGATCAAAGTTTTATTCATCAGGTACAACGACGTGCACATCTGAATTAATTATGTAGATAAACCTAGCTGAGATATATTTACTAAAATTATTTGCCAGAATACACACAACCTCTATATTTTATGGGCAAGCGTTTTATTCAGTTCGGTGTAAAAACGCGCTATGCAAAACTTGAAAACGAACACATAAAATAAAACGAGGCAGATTCTTTTGGACATATATCAAGTTATTATTAGGTTGGTGCAAAAATAATGTCCTTTTGATGTTTTACTACAAAAAATCATAACTTCGGTCATAATAAACTTTATTTGGCATATGAGAAACAAGTTATAGAAGCGATAGAGCCATTGAAGGCCGACTCGGCATCATCTCGGCTTTTGAAGCATTTTTCTCGCAGCAAATTGTCGAGATGCTTGAAAAACTCTTAATCGGTGGGCGAGAGTTCCGGTGAAAATGGCGGATGATTCAGAGTCTCCTAAACTCAATTCATTCAGCTTCTGCAGGGTCATCTTCGAGGATCTCGTCACCATTGCGAAATTTCTTGAATCATAGGTTCGTTCTTGGTTTCAGGGCCAAATGCATCAGTGAGCTCTCTTGACAGCTTTTTGGCTTAGTTTGAAATAAAACAAGAAAATCGTGCGGATTTTAACTTTGTCCATGCTGTCGAAAAGCTTGCAAAAATGAATGAAGAAACTGAGAAAGGTAACGGATTACACGATTCGGTAGATCGAAAACGCATTACAAAATTATATATATATATATATATATATATATATATATATATATATATATATATATATATATCAATGAGTTTATTTAGAAATCATATATAAAAGTAACATATGTGAGAAAACGATATTGTTTTTGCACCGACTGTAATACATTATTTGGCTTCTAAAGAAATATAGAATAATGCAGACTGACTCGGTGCTTTTGTTCGATCTTTATCTAAGCGTAGAAAAAAACCGGCAATTATTTTTTTTGCAAGACTAATCATGTATTGCAGCAGACATAAATGCTACAGTTCACTAGTAGAGCCGTGTAGTATTAACTTAATTAAATCCATTGTCTGCAAATTCACAAAAATTACACAGTCTAGTAAAACGGTCAATCATAATTAAATTTTGCCAAGTTTTAAACAAATTATTCATTTGCTCTGAATGAATGAGTTAATTTTAAAAAGTGATATGTTATCCTATATATTTAGTCTGGCTTAGATTGTTAGGGCATTATCTCCTGATACGTATTTTCGTGTTTGAACCCATCTTTAATTGTTATCTAATCTGATTTGTAAATCTTACTATGTTTGTCTGTCCGTCTATCACCCTTTTTTTTCAAATTGTATCTCCCCCAGGAGAGGGCTCAAAACGATGCAAGACGAATTAATTGACTTTTATAGGTCTTCAGAGTGTTAAAATAGTTTAAGGGATTAAAAAGAGGTCAACACTGAACGATAACATTACTTGCTAAGCATGGAGCAACTAACAATACTCTTATACACATGCATTTTGTACATTTATATTAGTTTATTTTCAATGATGTTATGTCCGAAGGACGATGGTTCAGTAATAGCGTCATGCTACAGTTTTGTTATCGGTTTGGATTTCGCTTCAACTAACGAAACCCAAGTTATTTTTTTCACTTTTAAATGACAACTAGACATTGGGTTGAATATCATATGAAATCATCGACAGAGAATCGACTCTATTAATACAGGATGTTCCGAAAATCTTGACCACATTGTGACATTGATTATTTTGAGAATTATTAAGTATATAAAACGCATCTGGTATATTCCCAAAGTTTTTAATCTCGAGTCTTTTTATGGGATGTTCAAAATTGAGGCACCATTGGTCAGACGCTATGCATAAAGACGATAGTCAAATTCTTGCCAAACACGTCCCAACATTGCGTTGACAATAGTTCTAATATCTTCTGTTATTCGTATTTTCAGTCCAGCCACGTCTGTTAGAATGGGAGGTACATAGACCACTCATTTCACAAATGTCCACAACAAAAATCACAGGGTGTGAGATTGTAGGATTTGGGAGGCACTGTGAACAAGTGGCAATGATTCATTTATTTTTTTCAAATTCAAATTGAGTGAACGCCATTAGTGGATCTGAAAAGAAATAAGAAATGTCTAGAGCTTTAGGTAAATATTAATGCATTTAGATTTAAAAAATATCACCGCTTTAATCTTACCACTATTCATAGTTAAGCGGTTAATGAACAGGAAACTTTTGGAACACTTTGTATATACAAAATCTGAATTAATGAAAATATTATATTTTAACATATTTTACGACCGGACAACGCTAGGCTCCGATTGAGTTCCCGAATAGAACCTGCAAAATTTATTTTATATATTTTAATTCACTACTATAAATTAAGCACTATTTTAACTGAAAAGTATTTACGTGATTAAAATAGAAACAACTTCCTTAAAAAATATCGTTCGATCACGAAAACTTATTTGTTCCCTAATAGGGGAAACAGAACCAGTACTATAACACCATTTGTTCTCACTTCGAAATAATTTACCTTTTTGAATAAATACCTGAGAAAATATCGTTCGACTACGAAACACTGTTTTTCACAACTCATGAGATAGGCAATTTACAACAAGCTACTTTTTCAGTTGGTTGTGCTAAAATCTATAAAATAAAAAAATACGCATCAAGTGCGCTTGAAAGCCAAATCACAACGTGATACTAGAAAATAAAAAAATAGTTTACTTGTTTGAAAGTTATCACAACTATATTTCAGAGGTATTCTCCATTTCCAACTTTACAACATGGTAAGGAAGACGAAAAGGAAAAGAAAGAAACAAAATAACACACAGAAGATACCTCTGAAATATACTTGTGATAACTTTCAAACAAGTAAAATATTTGTTTATTACCTAATGTTACGTTGTGATTTAATTCTATAAATGTTTATTGATGACTTAAAATACATTTAAAATCTTTTTGGTTTATTTGTGAAAACATTTACTTAAAAAGGAAATATATTTTTTTAAATGCAAACTCATACCTTAGATTAATCATTTGTTAACTTGTGAAAACAAAATACGGTAACGAGTTACAACACCCAAAAGGCGACCACACAAAATGAAACAATGGTTCTTGAGGAAACGAAAAGGTTCTTATTTATTTTGCATACGAAGCCCGACGTTCATAATCTGCATAAGTACCGTGTTTTATTACAATTTTCTGTTTATTAATTACTAGCCGTTCAGCCCGGCGTTGCTTGACTGTTCATAACTTAACCTATGTGTGAATACTTTTTTATGTAAAATTTCAAAGGCATAGACCAACAATTGTCTGAGCAATTTCGTAGAGAATCGCAAAGGTTAATTCTTTGGAACTTTAACCCTTGTAAGCCCAAACAAACTTGCCCTATCTCTGAAGACACTTTCAGTAAATTTTTAAATGTTAAGACCAGAAATTTGCTGATGAATTGGAAGAGAGTGCAGAGGTCATTTTTTAAAACCTTGACCCCATATTTGCACCCATTAACATTTATTGTTATGGGCTCAAATCAAATTAAAAAAGTTTGACGCATGTCCAAGTAACCTACATTTGAAGTTTAATATGTTTAAAGCCAAATTAACGGAGGACTCTGGTAGAATTTTCAAATCGTTTAAATTTGACCCCTTCACAGCTAAATTTCTGACCGAAAACCAATTAAAAATTTTCTCAAGTTTAAATACTCCTTATTTCAAATTTCGAGTCCGTAGAGCGAAAGTTGACAGACGGAGTTGATAAGAAAATGCACACACACACACACACACACACACACACACACACACACACACACACACACACACGCACGCGCACACGCACACACACGCGCGCGCGTAGACACACACAGATATTTTTACTTTTATAGATGAATAAAGTAAGTTTCATTTTTGTAAGTACAAGAAATTATTTCTATTTACAACTCTTAACTGTTTGGTTGATTTGTGAAAAACTATTTTATAAAATAAAAGAATTTTGTTATTACGTTTTTGGTTTATTTCTAAAACATTTTTCTTTAAAAATAAAAGAATTATTTTTATTTCAAACACTTAGATTATTCATTTGTTTCCTCGTGAAAATGTTGGAGCGGATGTACACATCTGAGGTCCCCATTGCGAAACAAGCACTACCTACAATGCTGTACACGGCGTGTTGCAGGGAGCGTTCCTTTCCTGATCATATCGAAAAACAGTCAAATTTTATTTTCTTGAGTATAAAAAACAACTACTCGACGAGAACACGACTGTTTTTGTTTTAATAAGTATTTGTTATTCAAAAATAAAATAAAATTTGCAATTTGGCTTGAACTTTGCGGTTATCGAATTATCTTATTATTTGTCTTGTTTTTGTTGCCGGAGATGACAAGAAAACAAAATTAAAACAAAAAAAGTGCGTATGTAATTACCGTAATTATTTATAGTTTAAGTGCCACCCCCAATATTTGAAGTGTTTCTAATTGATTTTAATGTTTGGAATTTGTGCCCATACCCGTCTTTCACGCAGTCACATACATATTAGGGATACTTTCAGTAGATACACTTCCCCCGCTTATAAATACAGTAGATAATACGGATTTCACATGCACATGTGAAATCACGGTACTAATGAGAATGGTTTGCACTTATTGATCCATGCTAAAACAATAGTATTATTATTTAGAAAGCCATTCTGCACATTGAGACTGTAGGGTGGTGTGTACCTATTCTGTACTTTCCCCTTACAATTTAATAAAAACAGATATCGTAAAACTTTAATTAAACTTGAAAATACTATTTTAGAAATAGCACGGATCAATAAGTGCACGTACAACCATATCCATTCTGTGACAGGTAGGTATACGATAAAGGCTTTCCTTTATTTTGTTTATTTTTGTTCATCGCAACAAGTGCTAATCTGGACTTGCAAAAATTTCCCTGGTTATAATTATCTATAACTATTATCTGAAGCCCGAAAAATATCCGGCAAAAAAAGCGTATAAAAAAATAAGCCGAAAAGCGAAAAGTACATTTTTATAGCAAAAACAGAACGCTCCCTTCAACGCGAAGCGTACAACATTGTAGTCAGTGCGTATTTCGCAATAGGGGTTCTCACTCATGTACGTTAGCAACATGTGGTTTACGTTCAATATGATAGTGTTGTCACCCACTTTATCCCATTTTGCTTGATACAGGGTTAGCGAGTAAAACGACAATCCAGCCGGTAGATATATATAGATAGATAGAAAGAGAAATAAAGATAGAGTGAGAAAGAAAGCTGAGTTCATTGTAAGAGAGAGAGAGAGAGAGAGAGAGAGAGAGCGAGACACAAATTTCGTACTTCTCAACTTCGTAGGTTCACCATGTCCCATACGATTCTTTCTTTTTCTACATCTCTTTTTCCCTATGCTATCAGACGTAAGGTATTTTTCCCTCAGTTTTTTCTTTTTGTCTTTTTTATTTTTTTATTTTTAGGGGGCGCTCGAACCGATAATCTTTACTATTTACATTTTTTAATTTTTTTCTTTCTTTCCGGAGATTACCTTTTATTAAATGTTTCATTTTTATTATTACACACAAATACGTCAGAATGCAAAATACAAAAAAAAATAAAAAAAATTAAGTGTAAACTTATTTGTGCGTACTTTAATCTATTACAATTATTATTGAATGTCTTGCTATTAATTTTTTACCCAGATAGTTCACGAAGCAAAATATATTGTTTTTTTATTATTACATACCTTACATTTCGCGGTTATTTCTTGCCAACCACACTCACAGCACATCCACACTCACAAAATGGGGTGTCTGTTGCGAAATCTGTTCTAAACATAGGTAGGATGGAGGGGTCTATTCCGATTTCTTAACATGAGAAGGTTGCTGGTTGGACTACAGCAACACCAATAGTAAATTAATTTTTTACGCGGGGCAGATACTACCACCGGGCAACGCCGGTTTACGGACCCTGCCAGTATGCTAATGTATCTATATCCATGTATATATATATATATAACAGTGAAAGTGTCTGTGTGTCTGTATGTCCGTATGTCTGCGTACATTTCCCTACGCAATAACTCTGTCAATTTTAAAACTACAGATTCGAAATTTTATATACAGGGTACTGAGATTTGGGAAAATCGATGTGATTGGTTTTCGGTAAGAAATTTGGCTATTAAAGGGTAAAAGTTCAGCGATTTAACATTTGAGAACTCTACCAAACTCCTCCTACAATTTTGGGACTAAACACGTGAAATTTTAGATATAGGTTTCTTGGACATGGATCTAACTTAATAACTTGACTTGAGCCCAAAGCAATAAATGTTAAGGGGTCAAAAAAGGATAAACGTTTTTAACAAAATTGACCTCTGCGGTCTCTTCCAAATTACTCAGACAATTTCTGGTCTAAATATTTTAAATTTTACATAAAGGGTATTCAGAGATAGGGCAAGCTTTTTCATCGGTTTGGGGCGAAAAGTTTTAGTTACCAATATATAAATGTATGTATGTTTGCATGTCTGCCTAAAACTTTCAAAGATAGGCGACGAATTTTACCGATATCAGTATCGTTTTAAAGTTCGACATTTCATACGAACAAATACCGAAAAATTGGCTAAAAACATTTACCTCGTTCTTTTCCTCCTTTCCGGTACGGGTTCGAACCTGCCATCCTACTTCCACATTTTTTTTTGTTCAACAGACACATCCAAACACCCGGGCAACGCCGGGCCGAAATGCTAGTATATATAAAAAGTGAAAGTATTTGTGTGTGTTTGTCTGTGTGCCTGTGTACATTTCCCTACGCCATAACTCTGTCAATTTTTAGTCTACAGACTCGAAATTTGATATACAGGTTACTGAGATTTGGAAAAATCGATGTGACCGGTTTGGAGCCAGAAGTTTGGCGATTAAGGGGTCAAAGTACAGCGATTTGACCTTTGAGAACTCTACCAAACTCCTCCAACAATTTTGGGTCTACGCACTTGAAATTTTAGATATCGGTTCCTTGGGCATGTATTTAACTTAATAACTTGATTTGAGTCCCAAACCATAAATTCTAAGGGGTCATAATAGGTGTCAAAGTTTAAAAAAATTTGACCCCTGCGGTCTCTTCCAAATTACTCAGACAATTTCAGGTCTAAATATTTGAAATTTTACATAAAAGGTATTCAAAGATACGGCAAGCTTTTTCATAAGTGTGGGTCGAAAATTTATAGTTACCAATATATAAATGCATGTATGTATGTCTGTTTGCATGTCTGCCTTAAACTTTCAATAGAGGTGACGGATTTTACCAAGATCAGTATCGTTTTAAAGTTCGGTATTTCATACGATAAATATCGAAAAATTGCCTAAAAACATTAATAATTCCCTTTCAACTAGGCACTTTTCTACAGGAAGGTCACTTTTTTCGCCGATATTTTTAAAAGTTATCCTCTCCTTTAGATTGTCTAGCCTCTATTTTAAAAAAAGTCGCTTCCGGTCTTGCGGTGGTCGTAACAGCATAAACGTTAGGTTTTACCCCGTTCTTTTCCTCCTTTGCGGTATGGGTTCGAGTATGCATTCCTACTACCACTTTTTTTTTTTTTTTATTGCTCAACATACACATCCAAACACACAGGCAACGATGCGCGTCCATGTTAGTATATATATATATATATATATATATATATATATATATATATATATATATATATACTTCGTGGCTTGGTGGGGGATGCCCTTTTCTCTTCCCGTCAACCTCTCTCCCACATAAGAGACGTTACGAGCCTATCTCAGTTTTATCGTTATTCCCATAGCAAGTACTCATCTGGGCTCCATTCTCTTATCCCCCTCGCCCATCTTTGACGAAAAACACCCGACTAGCTGAAACCACTGTCAATAATTTTCCCCACTCTTTAGGGGTGTCTAAATCAAAACATAGATTCCATGAACAAAGCTTTTTTCTTAGAACTGCACACCCGTGGTACTCTCTGTCGCTTGACTGCCCCCCCAATTCAACTTGGGTGTCTTCAAGTTCAACACAAACAAATTGCCCATGAACTGCCCCCTTAAGTAATGACACTTTATCAAATCTCCAATACTAACTATTACTACGATACTATCCCATTGATTACTGTACACACAATAACCCTTACCCCCGAGTAGCTTCTGGGCCTTGATGTGGCGGCCTCCATTATATATATATATATATATATATGTATATGTGAGTGTGTGTGTGAACATATGCATGTGTGAGAATGTACTTATTAACATATTGTATTTTTCTGATGTGAATATCCATCGAGTATGTTTTGTTAAAAAAAACATTAATATATTAATGAGAGCTATGGACAGAAACGTTATGTTTCTTTCTCAATAGTTAATACTGAATAGGAAGTGATATTACATGAGAACATCAAATATGAGAATTGCATTAAAATGATGTAAAATGCATCCGCAGAACTCACTATTACTGTGGCTTCATAAGATGATATCAAGAACAACAAGACGTTAACGTAGATTGACTGCGTTGTTCTTGTGTTATTGGCAATCAATTCCATTGAGAATTACAAATACTTAAGATGGGAAAAATAAATGGACAAAAGTTCCAACTCTTAAAATCAAGCAGACTCATTTTGAAAATGGAAGGCTTTCAATCACCAAACATTTTATTTGGGGGGGGGTGATTTGTTCACTTTTCATAACTATTCGTACGATCTTCCCGAATCTTAAGGACTGATAGTGGTGTTTTCCCATGCAATGTTTTTTTAATCTAATATATAAAAGGCTATATGTCTCTATATCTCGGTCTGTCTGTCTGTTAGTCAGCATGTTTGTTCGTCAGTTAAACTCTATCACCATCGAAACTTAAACTCGCAAGAGTGGCGCCGAGAGCCTCAAATGTATGGAGTTTTACGAGCAGTTCTTTTAGGATCTTTAGCCTCTCAAAAATAATTTTTAAGGGTACAAAAATGGGTCAAATTGGAAAAAAACCGTGAAACATTTTGTAGATTAATCTTAGTTTTTTTTTTAATTTTCACTTGGTTCATATTCGTGCCAGGTTAATACAATGATAACTTCACCAGCTTTGAACGCTACAGTTTCGGTTTCGAGTCAAGCTGACGGCACCTAAATACTTTTCTGTTTCTTTTGAAATCACGACTATAATCTATAATATAAATCTCTCGTGTCTGTTTAAATGTATGTATGTATGTAGGTAGGTATGTATGTGTAAAACTTTCGGCAGAGGGGACGGATTTTTACCTGATCGGTATCGTTATTAGCGTGACACTTCGTACGACAGATATCGAAAAATTGGTAAAATACATTAATTCCTTCACCCTCAAGTTGGCACTTTTCTACAGGAAGGGGTCGCATTTTTCGCTGGTATTTTCGAATATCATCCCATCTTTTCGATTGGCTAGCCTTAATTTTAACCTACGTCACTTCCGGTTTGGCGATGGACACAATAGCAAAGACATGTATTTTTTAACTCTTTTCCTCCTTCGCGGTACGGCTTCGAGCCTGCCTTCCTACTGCTATTTTTTTTTCTCAATAAACACTTCCAAACACCCGGGCAACACCGGGCTGCCAGGCGCTATATATATATGGACAAATTAAACTATTTTAAGCCCGGGCAAAGCCGGGTGTCCGTCTCCCGCTAGTAATTATATATTAAGTCTGTTTATTTGAATTCGTGCATTATTTATTTTTAGTTTTAATGTTGTATTTATGTTTCTGTATAGTGCCCATGTTTGCTTTGTAATTTTAAAATATCTTTCAGTTTTGCGTTTGTTTTTGTGGTAATTTCTATTAAAATATAAAGCATTATGAGAATAACTGATAAAAAGGGTAGATTATCACGTCTATATTTTTTTATTATAAATATATTTTTATCCTCTCTTTTCCAATTATCTAATTAACTTTTCCGTAGTTTCTAAAACGTCCCGACACATTGTAATCAGACAAGCAATCATGATAAAACTTCATATGTATCTTCATATATGAGAAAAACACAAATAGAGTAACCAGAAAAAAAACAGCTATAAGTTGGAGTTCATGGCTATTAAATACTTCAAAATCTAATGTAATGACCGAAGATATAATACGATTTTTTTCTTATATTCTTTAGTAATTTGCTTCTTGGGTGAAAGCTAATTCAACCCGGCTGGCGTTGTTAAATAAATGTAAAAAATGTTAACGTTTTAAAAATTTCAGAAATATTGTTTCTATAAATTTCTTATCCCGGATTTGGTAAATCCCGACTTAATTAGTTAAATTATCTTTTTTTTATCCGAGCATATATATATATATATATATCTATCTATCTATCTATTTATATCTATCTATCTATCTATCTATATATATATATATATATATATATATATATATATATATATATATATATATAAAGCTGAACGTCTGTGTGTGTCTAGTCACGAATAGCCTCCTATACGGTTTACTATTATAGAAAACTGATCACATATAATGATACAAGATGTATCGAGACACAGGAATGGGTATGTTTGATCTGGCATAATGCTGATTCATTAAAATTGTGGGGCCTGCGTACGCGCCTGGTCCACAAAGTATTGAAATAAAAAGTTTAAAAATAAAAAAAAACGTTTACAAGTGTTTTTGATATAAATGTACATAATAATACTTTGATAAGTATGTTTTAACTTAAATGGGGATGGTATAATTAAATTGTGGGGTCTTCGTTCGCGCTTGGCCTCCATAGAATGGAAATAGGCACAACATTTAATAAAGACTTGTTATATCTATCTGCGTAAGTATACTTTGACAATTATGATTCAGTTTGAAGAAATATGGTATAATAAAATTATGGAGTGTTCATTCGCGCCTGACCTCCATAGAATGGAAATAGTTTACAAATTTTAACAAGGTTTTTTAATATAGATCCACAGAATATTGTGATACCAAATGCACCCAAGCCTTAAGTTAGAAGAAATCGCTATAAAAACATACTTTGTAGATACATCTCCCATGTATAAAAAAAGGTAGCATCATTTATTATAAAAAAAATAATCCAAAACATAGTTATTAGAAAAATCCACCCCCCCCCGTTTTAACTACTTAAACACCCCAACGTCATTTATCAGTCTTGGGAAAATATTATTCCTATTACAACAATGCAAATAATAGTTACGTCAGGCTTACAGCCACAATATTATCACGGTGCCTTACATGCCATTATGTTAAATGTGGTACACTCTTCCAACATTTACATTAAAAACACATTAAAAACAAGAGAAATTTGTGATAACAACACCAAAATATCACACCACGAAACGGAGCTTAACCTTCTTGAATTAATTTATATCAAAACGCAAGGACCTAGAATTAATCATAGTACATTTAGAAAAGTGCCAATAAACTTAAATGCCTAGCATAACATCCCCTCTTTCCATAACCAACCTCTTCCTGTTACTGACTAAAGAACCCGCGCTTTTCTTCCTTTTCTCGTGACATAAACACCCCATCCCTGATAAGAGTCCAATATGTCTTAACAGGCACTCAATTACTCATAAGGAAATCCTCTGCCATCAACCAGCTTGCCATCCCATTAATAACATATAGTTTTTGTATTATTGACTGACCACAAAATTACATCAAGATGCTAAATGTCACGACACGGAAGCAACTACCGCTTTATTAAATAATCTATAGACATTATTGTTTACCAAGACTGTATTTTCCCAGGGGAGAAAGAGGACTAGGGCTCTCACAGATAAACAACCAGCATAGGGCAAAAGATCGTGAGCACCGGCTAGTATCTAAGAAGCTCCCACAACTACACCCACTCAATGGCTTTACAACATCAAGAGACAAAAGTCAACAGAACAACATCACTCATCCAGCTGGCCAAATATTTTGGTAAGAGCTGTCTAACAGATGAAACTAAAACACTAAACAAGCATGCGACAGAAATAGCAAGAAAGAGCAGAAATATACGAAAACCTTTCTAAAGAGGAATCCTAAAGAGCGGGACCAACATCAGCGTTTAAAGTATTTTCTGGAGGAACTCTCACAGTAATACATAGACAAACAAGGTTCCTTAGACGGGCTCAAGAGGGGAACCCCCCATTACGATCAGGAAATGGTTATAATGGCTGCTCAAGACCAGGACTTATTGACGAATGTATCATGAAGATAGCACGTCTCACTAATGACAACAAATGCAAATTCTGCCACACTGAATTGGAAAGTGTAAGTGATTGGTATCAAATTGCAATGATCTTTTGGGGATGGCTACTACACAGCGAGAAATGATGGAGTATGTAAGTACCTCCACTGGATCATCTATAAAGAATTGCACATCTAATGTAGCAGCAGGTCCTGGGAGTATCAACATGAAAGAACAGTTGGAAATGACCTATATACCATACATTACGACAATGTAATCCCTACAGACACCTACCTTGAAAATGCCGCTGTCAAACCTGACATAGTTATATTGAATAAGTCACAGACAGTTGCAACCTCGGTTGAAGTGAGCGTCCCTAATAATGGAGGTCTGAACAGAGTTGAAAGAAAGAAACAGACCAAATATCAAGGTTTCATGTATTATATGGAAAGAAATTGGAATCTTAGGGAGATATCAATCATACAAGTTATTAAAGGTGCCACATACCTTATAAAGAAGAACCTGAAGTACCTTACAAATATTCCCGGTGAACCAAGTGCAAAAGAGATACAGACAATTGCACTTAAGGGAACAACAAGGATACTAAAAAGATCTCTCGGTTGGTTTCAATAAAGAGAAGGGCAATGTTGGCAGCTGGTTTGGCTGTCCCATACCCAGCGCTGTTCTTCAGATGCTGCACTTCATTTTCTTGTTCTCTTTCGGCGGAGGAGAAATCCTTCACGACTGAGACAATTTTTTTATTTTTGTACCTTTTCTCCACGTTACAAAAAGGACCCTGGTGTCTAACTCTGTCCCGTGGGGAGGCATAGTAAATAGGTACAATCTTCAAAGGAAGAAAATTAAACAAAACGTTTGTCTTATAATATAAAAATCGGCAGGTTTCTTATAGTTTTGTACTATATAATCATGTTTTTCCTTTGAAAACAAGTAAAAAAATCGGTAACTCTCTTTTGCTATAATTAAATAGAATAATAGAATCCCTGGTTACCTTGTTTATTTAATTTAATATACAGTTTCTTATCGGAAATTACTGCGAAATTGGATTTCCATTATCGCTCATTTTTTGTTTCTCCCTGTTTTATTCTTTCTATAGCTGCCACAAAACTCTCTTTATATATAATTGTTATTTTAGGATGTTTGTATTTCGTTGAACGTTAAGTAAATGTATATATTATTGTTACTCTTCTTGCGATACACATCATGATTCATATACGAAATCTTTGAACGCTAAATATATTTTCACAATTAAGACGTTTTATACACTTATCTAAAATAGGTATTCGACAAGGAAGTCCGCCTATGTTTTATTCCTCCCGAATAGGGCAGGTGAGATTGTAAACTAGATTATTATGAACAATTATATTTATCAACTGAAAGTTTCATCTCTTTGTTGCAAATATTGATAGTGTGAGACTTTTAGAAAAAAAAACAATGTCATGGAGATGCGTCAGAAATAGACATTTTTTTTTTGTTAACTATTTATCTAATAAATGTTCGAGAATTAAATGATTTATCTTAATCTGTAGTTCAAAAATCATAATTCTGGCGCAACTCACTAAAAACTGTTCCCTAATTCTTTTATTACTTAATCGCACTTTTTTGTTTTAATTTTTGTATCCACCCCTGTCATAAATTATCAGAACACATCATTAAAACTCCTAAGAAATGTATGTCCTTAGATGTGTCACGAGAGAAATGGATACCCATTCTAAGGCGTGCTTGCGCGTATAATTGTGCGGCAAGTGTTGCATAATCCACAGCAACACTTATCCTGGGTCGATATTATCTAATTCCACAAGCAAGATGTTCACGACGACTAAACACAATACTGAGAAAAGCATCGAGCACATATAACACTTCGTATTCCCAAATAATCACCTATTAAGTACTGACTAGTTTCAACGATATTTAACTTTAATAAACTAACGGAACAAGTGTGCCTGTGTTCTCATGCCGTATAAGACTTAGAAACATAAGCGTTAACCTATAATCCCAACTTCAAATGTAGATCCCTACTATATATATATATCTGTTTCTTTTGAAACACAGGATGTCTTACATAAATATATTCAAACGTTAAAATATGTTTGTATGAGATAAAACATTACATGTTGCTATTATGCAAAACTGTAGTCAATTTCACGATTACAGGTTACATGACTCCAAAACCTGAATATTAAGACCATCATTGGCATAGAAATTGAAATATACATCAGAAAAGGTTTTATTTGTGAATCTCCTATAAGTTTTTTCGTGTATCATTTACTACATCACTTTTATATTTTCTCTCCTCCGATAAAGCTATTGTTATTAACTAAATATCAGCATTGTTCTCCTAACCATGTTCATAGTGAATTTTATGTTAACAATGTTTAATGACTAGTCCAATCAAACGACATGAGCTATGAAGTGAGTTTATCTTAATACTGTGCACCTGTATATATATACACTTATTCACCGTTTTGACAAGTCCGTACGTTTACCTTATTTTGTTTGGCATTTTGAAACCTAAGTAATGTTTCCCTTTTGACTAGTTTACATCTACTGTTTTACTACGTCCTCCAAATTTAATAGAGATAAAAAAAATTTCGCAAGTATACTTAACCCTACTCTGCCAAATTGCCTTCAATACTTTACATCTACCGCCATAACACGTCTTAAATACTCCACTTACTAAGTTGTCTCATTTGATGATCCTTTTCTATAAAAAAATCACCACATGAATTTGTCTAGCTAGAACCACTGTCAACAGTCCGATTACTCTCAATCTATACCTTAAACTAATTGAAAATTTCATGAACGAAGATTCTTCGTTTAGGAATGCTACAATTCCCTGGGACTCTTTCCCAACTGACTATAACAAGGTCGGTTTCAAGTCCAAGGCAAAGAAGTTCTAGTCTAGCCGTCATCTTAAATAATCAATTTTTGACGAATTCTTCTCACGATAACCAATCACCAGGTTGTGGTCATACCGGCGACCTCACACGCTGTATTTCTTATCTCGATTGATCTCTATGTCTTTACATGCATTGAGTTTTTAATATATATATATATATATATATATATATATATATATATATATATAAAGTAATAGCGGTGGTGTGTTTGTCTGTGTGTACAACTCCTTATGTTCAAAGAAATATAAAGTGTCTATACTGTGTGAGCACCTCTACTGGTTACGAAATACTAATGTCCATTGTAGGATACTTCTGTCAAAAGATACATTCATGTTCATGTTTACGTCTAGATATAGCATTCTTCACATCACATATATATCGACTGAGTTATGGTTATTAGAATATCACATTAAATTAAATCATTTTAAATAATTAGCTCGATTATATTACTTATCGATATAATAACCTCGTTAATACTGAACTATTTAAAAATATAATTTAAAATGTAAGTATTTAGTTTATTTTCATTTCAATTTATATTTTATTTAACTTAAATTTACTTATTATTATCGTTACTCTGAAATCTTTTAATTTTCAAACCAGAAAACCAAGGGGAATAACCGTGATACTTTAATTTTATGAGCAGGTTATTAAATATTTTCTATAATAGATTTGTTTTCATTTTGAAATATTCTTCTAAGTTGAATTATTATTTTTATTTTTAATTTGGAGGTAATTTTTTTTCGCTTATTCTTAATTTTTAAGTAACCTTTTGGTACTCATGCAGAGAGTAAACTCAGAGTCCACCCGGCTTTCTCCGGAACATGACGCCAACAGCCGGAGTAAACCGAGAGTCGCTGAGGAAATTAAGCCGACCGTCGCCAATGAAAGCATAACAAGAAAAGAAAACCTACCTTAAATTTAAAATTTTATTAACTGTAAAGAAAAATTTTATAATAATATTTTTGTTTTGTTTTTGCTATATATATATATTTTATACTCATGCAGTGAGTGATCCGTGCTGAAATAATAACGTTATTATTTAAAAAGCTATTCTTAACATGGAGAAGGGAGGGTTTTTGTACCTATTGTGTACGTTACCCTTACAAATGAATAAAAAGATATCATAAAACTTTTATTAAATGTGGACATACGATTTAAAAAATAGCGCGCATCACTCTCTGCATTAGCACCATATATTTTTTAGATAAATAATGTTAAAGATTTTTTGGTCAATATCAAGTTTCTTTCTAACTCCTCAAAAAACTTTAAAAATGACGACTTTTATAGGTTTTCGATGGTGCTGAAAACGAATATCACATTTAAATTTGGGACATGATATGAAGAAATTACTTTTTTAAAACATGGGGGGATCCCTGTCCTATATAAATTTAACGTAAAATAAGCACCCACTTTCCGTCCACCTAATAATTTCTTCATATCATAAAACAAATTTGACTGTGATTTTCGTTTTTAGCACCCCGAAAACTGGCGCTGTACTTTTTAATTTTTTTAAACTAAGAGATTCGTTCATTTTTTATAAATTAGGACGCTAATAATGCTGTCAGTTTTTTTTGGGGGGTGGGTATTCAATCATAGAACGTGTATAGTTTTTAACAGGTGCTTCTGTTGTTTAATTAACCGTTTTTCCACAGTCCCTTAATGTAAATAGAAGTTTTGTGAAATATTTAATTGCTGAAGCACCTGTTAATAACTATATAAGTTGTATAATGAAAAAAAAGGTATGTTTTTGTAAACTTACTGACAGCATAATTAGCGTCCTAAATTATGAGATGAAAAAATGAACGAATCTTAGTAAAAAAAAACAAAAAAAAAACACCGCCGGTTTGGGGAGATGCTGAAAACGAATATCAGTTAAATTTGTTTTGATATGAAGAAATTACTACGTGGCCAGAAGGTTGGTGCTCATTTTACGTTAAATTTATATAGGGAAGTAATCCTCCACTTTTTGAAAAAAATTCTTCATATCATGAAAACTACTAATCTACCCCAAATTTAAATGTGGTATTCGTTTTCAGCACCACCGAAAATTTTTTTAAATGTTTTTTGAGGAGTTGGAAAGAAACATGACATTGACCGATTTTTTTTGTCCGAGAAAAGTTTCAAAGGTAAGTCAAATAAACAGTTTTTTTTTTGTAAAGTTTTTTTTTTCAAGAACAATTGAAAAAAAATGATCTTTGTTTTTTGGGGTGTTATTTTTATTTTTTTATTTTTATTTTTATTTTTATCTCAAGGAAAAGCCTGAAAACTAGAAAAATTTAAAAAAAACTGTGTGCGATAGATTTTTTTTATTTTTTTTCATATTAAAACAAATATTGTTCTGGTTTCCACATACCGTTGTTTTATTAACGGTGTGTGTGCTTAAACCGTATTCCGCATTCGCGCTGGAGATCTTTCTGTGTTGCTCGCTCAAACGCCGACAATGGCAATTGTAGGCCTAGACTTGGCAAAAAAAAGGTACCAGTCCGGATGATGTAAAGGTTCGACGTGTGATAGCCTGACACCTCCAGGCAATGCATTTCTTACCTTTCCTTGTCCACATGATCACAAGGTTTTTTCCCGTGCCAGTATTTTTTTCTTGACAAAAGTCGAGGACTCCAATTGGTGTTTCCAGCTGCTCACTTAAGGCTGTAAAATTCTTTTTTTTCTGACGTTAAAGTACGAAATAGTGTGTTTTTTTCTTTTTTTTCTTTTACAAATTTTTTTTTTCTTCCTCTCCCAAATTGTCGTCTGCTGCTTTGGATTTTTAACTCGCGCGAACGTTGAAAATTATTGCGCTACATTGTCATTGGTTCAGCTTTTTTTAATTTTCTCGGTGACGCTCGGCTTACTCCGGCTGGTGACGTCATGTTCTGGAGAAAGCCGGGCGTGCAGTGTTACATCTGGATTACTCTCTGCATGAGTACCAACTTAATTGTTTATTTTTGATAAAAAAAATTACAGCCATTGAACTATAAGTGGTGTGTTTGCCATACGTATAGGTAAATGTGGACTGAACAGATAGCATAATATTTAAAGTTAAATTTTAATATTGATATATCTTTTAATTTAAACGCGAAAAAAAACAATTGGGACACTGAAAACGTACACAGTAAAACAATACGTTGTAAAATGCTCTTATGGTTGTCAACGGATTAATGTAGATTTATTTGTAAACAAAAATGCGTTAAAATAACTTAAACGTAATAAGGAAATGAACGATGTAAAAACAAATGCAGAATGTATTAACAACTTTTTATTTGGATAATATAAAGGCGAAAAGAAACAGTTGGGACACTGAAAATGTACACAGTAAAACAATACGTTGTCAACGGGTTAAAGTTTATTTATTTGTAAGAAAAATGTGACAGTATAGTTGTAATACAGAATAGTTGCAAAACATCCCCACCCTTCCCATGTTAAATAATAATATCTGAATAATAGCGTTAATTGTGTGCAGGTCAAATTCTGCAAAAGTAGCGATTTATTTTTATTTGTTTACGCTGTTATGAGTTTGTGTTTATGTACGCATACGCAACCGGAAGTTGTAAACCGGATGTTGGGTTACAATATCCGTTACAAGGTCATTTGAGTTTTATAATTATATAAATTAAAATAAAATATATTTTTTTACCATATATGATATCACATACATCGCTATGGTATAATTACTATCATGAATCGGCATTTTTTTTAGTTTACCGACCCCTCGGCATTCCCCTTTGTATTATCAACTTTTAAAGGTTTTGGGGGACGCTAAGAACGAATATTGCATTTATTTCTTGCGCAAACGAGTAGTTATTCATATTTGAAGACATTTAGTATCCAACGTAATCACCACAGTTTGGCAAGCAAGATGGCGTCCCGTGCATTTACAAAAACAAAAAAAAACAAAACAAAAAGAGTCAAACGAGCCAAAAAACAATGACCCCAGGCCCCCTTTCACTTTCTCATGATTGGACAAATAATTATATTTATGATAAAAAAAGACATTTATTTTCGTTTTTTGACACAAACCGATTTTTTTCTTCTGGCACCAAATCTGATAATAAAACCCGTTGAAAATTTACCGTTTGCATGGTATGAACTCTTGGACCTTTGAACTTTTTTTTTTGTTAGTTTCAATAAATTGGGGGATCACTTTTCTTTGATAATTTAACCTAACATGAGCACCCACGCGTTGACCCCCCCCCAAAAAAAAACATTTTGTTTTATTGGGGCGGGGGGGATGTCGGCAGCTGCCGGGGAGATGTTGGGGCGTTGTTGTAATTGCACTATCTAGAAATGTTTCCAGTGAAGGTGTGTTCTGCAATGAGCATAAAGAAAGGTGAGATGTGTAAAACCATTGGCGTAAACTTGACATCAGACTGCTTCAGTCACGGTATGTTCTACGTCTTCATTATCAGGGCAGAAAGTTCAGAAAAACTCTACATTCTGGCTCCAAATCAAAGAAGCAGAAATGTAGTTTACCACGAGGCTCTTCAATGAAAAGTCCAACAAAAGGATATGATGAAAAACTGATATGATCTGATTGCGGTATGTTTTCAGTATTCAATTTGTTAGATAAGATTTAAGCATCGATTTTAAATTTACTTCCCTCTTACAATATCCACTTACTGGAAAGGTGCCCACAAATCGCGTACCTAAGTGTGCAGAAAAGTCTCGTGCGATACGCGGGTATCTTTGCTAGTATATATATATATATATATATATATATATATATATATATATATATATATATATATATTACAGAAAATATTATTAAATGCAACGTAGACACTTGCTTTGTGATTTTCGATTTTCAGTATAATTTTTTTTATATCAAAATCAAAAATATTAATAAAAGTTCCATAGTTTTTGCTGCACGAGTGGCTTCGATTCGTCCACGAATCAACATCAGATGTCGAAGTAAAAGAGCGTAGAGCGAAATTGAGAATTAAAAGTGAAAACTAAAATATACAGTAAACGGCGTTAGGTGATGACCAGTTAAAATATATAGAGTCGATCAAAAGTCAATTAAAAATATAGTTCGATTAAAAATCCGAGTATTAAAATCAGCAAGTTCGTGGACTATGTTAACGAAGTCCGTCCAGTACGAACTACGCAAGACATTTTAGAACGTTACAGCTTTTCCCAAATACAATATCATTTTTAGTGGGTTGAAGGGTTCTATATATGACGCTTCAAGAATTTTTAATTTTTTATTATTATTTTCATGTTGCATACTTTTTGTGTTCTCAACGAGGGCCTTTCTAAAATTGGGGGGGGGGGCAGTTATGTTCTTTTATCAAATGTTTCTATACAGCACTATGGCTATTCGTCGGGACGACATTGTCGTTGTATGCCCAATGTATGTATTATTTTCGAGGTTTCATTCTCTCATAGAGCATTTGAATGTATACACTACATTTGTTTGTTCCAAAGTTTTTCTAGCCGGTGATGAGTTCTAACCACGCGGTTTTGTGTTCTAAACTTCTTGTAGTAAATAATGAATTTAATTTTATAGTTACTGTCAAGTATCTACGTACGATATTTTTACTTGCATTTTCCTCGATTCTGAAGTTAGGTGTCATTTGATTTTGATAAAATATATTACTAAAGTTTGTATTGCGGTGTTGGCAAATAATATTATCAAGGTTTCATGGGATTGTAACATTCGTTCACCAACAATGTAATTAGGAAAATTATTGTTGATGAGTACTTGTTTCATGTTTTAATTTCAATGAGTAGTGTTTTTTTGTGGATGACATCATTTTAGCGCGATTTAATAAATATTTTATTGTGGCTATTTTGTGCCTTTGTTGGCACTCATTTGTAAAGTTCAGGAGGCTGAGGTGTTTAAAGAATTATTGGACGTGTCAATTAGGAGGTCAAAAATGAAATTCTCTTATTATTATGCAACTCTACTGTAAATTTGAGGATTGAGCTTTTTTGAAAAGCTACTGTAGTGGGTATATCATTTCATTATTTTCTGCTAGAATGAGAATGTCGTCAACGTAGCGTACATATATAGGGGCCTTTATGTTATTAATGTGTATTTTGTTCTCTAAATCAGCCATTTAGAATTCACTTTGGGTCGATCAAAGGACTGATCCCATTGCCACTCCGTCTATTTGGGTATATATGTTATGTTGGTCTCGTAGAAGGGTAATAATGTAGTGCAGATTAATAGTAATTTTTTAATATTCTTTTATTATTTTTAAGTGGGGGGGAAGTTTATTATAAATGGTGTTCATAATTATATCTATTGTTTCTACAACAGGTGCATTAGTGAATCAACGTTCTATATCGAGAGAAGCAATTATTTTGTTTTCTGGTTGCATTCGGTTTAATATTTGTATTTATCTGTATGTGGACTTAACGTTACATTTTCTTGGAATATATCGCTAACTTCGTTTAAGGTTTTTGCTAGAAGGCAGATGGGAGTAGGAATTTGGGATGTGAGAGATCGGAGAGGAAAACCAGGTTTATGTATCTTGACTGTGCAATATAGGTAATCAGTTTCATATTCTCCAATTATTTTAGGGAGTTGATAATTACCAATTTGTGCATTATTAACTGTAAGTAATTTGTAAACTCGTGTTATAAGTGTATTTGTAGGATTTTTACTAAGTTTTTTTTTAAATATCGGATTATCATTATTAATATTTTTACGTTTTTCATCATAATCGGATTAGTTAAGGATGAGAAAGATGTTTGATGTATAAGCTTTTTTATAACTATATTAGGATGATAACGTAGTTCTTTCGCAGCATTTTAAAATCAGTAGTTAGTATTGAGATAAGTGTGAGTGCAATCGTTTGTACCTATCTTACACTTGGTTCACCGCGTATATTAGGCAGCTAGTTTGGAAATTATTTTTCATTAGTCCAGTTGTTCCTATAATTAATGAGGTGATTGGGGTCTTCTCAAGATTTCAGTTTATTTTCATATTATATATTAAGCCTTGACATCTGTTTAGATTGTTATGTGTTTTATGTATGAATGCGTGCGGATGTGTTTAAATATCTTATTACTCATCCAAATATATGTGTGTGTTTATATCTGTAGATATATACGTATGTGGGCGTGCTCCTAAGTGTATTTCGATTTGCGCATGTGTACGTATATGCGTGTTGCTAACTGTGTGCGTCTGTCTATATTCCACCTTGTTAATCTAAGCGCATGTGTCTTAGTTCGCGTGTACGTATAGGTTTGCATATATGATTTGTTAGTCTCGCCGAAAGGAAAGCGGGCATCACTATCCTTGATTCCTCCTATTCTCCATTAATCTTCAGCTAATTTGACCCTCTGTGACTTTGCAATCGACACTGATACAACTTGTCAGTCAGCATTAGAAATCGATGACTTATCATTAAATTTTCATTAAAATACTGACACACATCACCATTTGTCAAGTATGTATATGAAACTAATATATGTTGAACTCACACACAGAGACACACACACATTTATGTATATATATGTATATATATATATATATACTTATATATATATATAATTACTTAATAAAATCACATAATTTAATATACGAAAGTATGAATTTATGCGTAAACTTTACGTATTTGCTTCAACAGCGCACAATATGTAGGTAGAACTAGGTAGTAAGTTATAAAATATATATGGCAATATATATGCTATATATATACATATTATATAACTTAATATATATATATATATATACATATGCATATACATACATATATATTATATTATATTGTATTAAAAGATGATTAAACAATGTTTGGTTTGGTTTATTTTTTATAACTTTGTGATATATATTTTAAAAAGATAATAACTTTATGATAGCAAATGGAAATTGTGTTTAATTAGACCTAACAGTGTTCATGATAATTAAGTAGATTTGTGATTATTACTTTTAAGTGTCTCCTACTGTATGTGGAATTATATAAACATGTACTTGTTTCGATTTGCGAAGTTTTTCTGTAAAGAAATCAAGGGTACTGAACTCGGGATTCGAAATTCCAGTCTCTTGCTGCGACGTTGTTTGATTGCTAAAATAATTATATAATCCACCATTCTAAAAAAAATATGTAGCATATATACCTGTATATACATGTAAAAAAAAAATATATATATATACATGTATATATATATATATAATTATAGCTCTCAAATGATCTTGTAATGATGTATGTAACCAACTTTCCGGTTTACGACATCCGGTTGCGCATGCGCGCATAACTTCGCACTGCAATATTAACTTATTTAACATGGGAAAAGTGTGGGTTAAAATAACTTGAACGTAATACAGAAATTAACGATGTAAAAAAAAAGGCAGACCGTATCAACAATTGTTTATTTGGACAATTTAAACGCGAAAAGAAAAACAAAAGAACAATTGGGACGCTGAAATATTGACGTTATTATTTCAAAATTATTATTTACCATGGGAAGAGTGGGGTTTAAAATAAACAAAAAACAAAAGAACAATTTGGACGTTGAAATATTAACGTTATTATTTGGAAATTATTATTTAACATGGGAAGAGTGGGGTTTAAAGTAACTTAAACGGAATACAGAAATGAACCATCTGAAAAAAGCATATAAACAAAATTTGAATTTAACTATAAATATTATGGTATCTTTCAGTGCACATTTACCTATAAGTACGTTCATAGAAATGTTTCTGTTATGTCACAAAAAATAATTATTTTTACGTCACAAGTGCCACGCTCATACATGAATTCCATAGCTAATATAACATACTGACCCAACGGGTCACGGGTAGTCTAGCACACACACGCACACACACACATATTTTCTGTTAACCTATATATATATATATATATATATATATATATGTGTGTGTGTGTGTGTGTGTGTGTAGGTGTGTGTGTGTGTGTGTGTGTAAGGGAGATATGGGTGTGAAAATGTATAAGAAAGCTGAATGTCGAATGCCGAGGTATTGAAATTCTGGGAACTAATCACAAAACCAGACAAAGGAACGAAGATTTATTTGATAAATCTTCGTATATCTATTTATTTTTTCAAAATCAATCACAAATATAAATCAGTAAATATAGATCTTGTGTTTAATATAACGGAAATAATAATGCCTTCGATATTTCAGGAATAAAACCTGCTTTTCCAAAAAAAAGTATCTACTAGAATGGCGTAACAAAAGGAACATGTCGCAAAACCCGTACAGGTGAAGAATTATTTTGAGATGAAATTGAAGTATTCTGTACAAGAAAGCAATAAATGATCTGAGATAAAAAATAAAATAGTCTGACGATATAAATTCGAAATTGGAATAATAATTATTAATATTCATTCTCTGATTTACATTGCTTTTCGACTATTTTCAGATGTTTATTCAGCATGAAATACAATTTAAACAGTCAGGCATTTCAAATATTAATTTTATTCGGCCCGTGTCGATTTGACGCCTATTAGTAAAAGCCCCTTTATTCCAAGGTGTACATGTTAGACATGTTATAAAACGTGATGACCCGACGTTGCATTGAATTATATAAAAATCAACGAATTTTCTAACAATTCTAATAATTATATTTACATCGAAATCAGGGAAATCGATAGATTTTTTATTCAAATGGGCCGATTGCTTACTTTACTTGAGGATCAATCTCAATGCCACTGGAGGAGGCTTCACATGCCTCCTCGCACTAGCTTATTTGACAATTCATTGCAGTTTACATTACACTGTAGAGAATGTCAACTATTATGGTTCAAATGTCAAAGTTAACTATTATGATCCAGTTGTGCTGTAAACACAAACATAAATTCTGAACGCGCCCTTGTCCTATCAAATAATCTAATGGCGATTTTTACACCGGGTCTGCGTGTGCGGTGATAGAACTTTTTCGATTAACTTGTGAAGTTAGTCTATATAAAGATGTTTACTTAGCGTTTCGTTCTTTAATCGGATTTATCCTATTTTTTGATTCTCAATATTTATCTGTAGCAATCAAATACAAACCGTATCTACATACGCTCCCAGAAAAATAAAATACATTTGTGTTGAATTTATTTTTTTAAAATCGATTAAACTGTTTAATATAAAGAATGAACTCATAAAGAATTAACTCTCAGTCACTCACAAATATGCAAACAAATAGACAAACCGATAAACTGGCTTTTATATAGAATGCATTTTGTGACCGTGGTTTCGAATTTATGCATATTAAGTAGTGCTGATGAACCGTAGGTGTTTGGGTGATAAATATAGTATTGATAATATATATATATATATATATATATATATATATATATATATATATATATATATATATATATATATATATGCGTGCGTTCCTGGGTGCGTGCGTACGAGCGTGCGTGCGTTCGTGGGTGCGTGCGTACGAGCGTACGTGCGTGTGTGTGTGTTTGTGCATATATACGTAGTGTTCCAGTGCTAAATTATGCCTAACATGTTTAATGTAAGCATCGTTATCATATTGAGTAGGATTTTTTTTTTCTTTTACTGTTAATACTCTAAATTATTTCATCTTTGTTTACAGGTTAAAGATCGGAATTGATTTTTGATACGTCTGAAAACATTTCTGGCTGACCTCTGATATGAAATGACCTGGCTTCTAAATACGTCGATGCCCTTAATGACATTCACGTCAATTATATGCCAAAAAAGGAAACAGATGTTATACGGGCAACAGATATTTTTCCTGCCTGTTTGTTCTATTGACAAGTTGAGTCGAGGAAACTGATAAAGGGCAACGCTCTAATCGTTGGCGGTGTCGATTGTTGAAACGTTGAAAGTTGAAATATTCTCCGCCATCTTACACTCACTTAGGCAATGAGATTTGCAAAAAGTTGCAGAGATTTCCCCATTTTCTTCTGATGTATATAGAATAACTTATATCGTTACAGTTTTAGGTTAATTTTATCAAAATAATCTACTTTACTATATATATATATATATATATATATTATTTTTTTAATGTAATTATCCACTATATATATATATATATATATATATATATATGTATATTCGTATACTTCGGAAGCATTTTCTCCTTTATGCACGTTTCATTGAAGCACAAAAGCAACTTTCGTTTGTTTCTCTTACAATCAATTTTTTTTTCTTTTAAACGGACTAGTTTCCGAACATTCTGTTCAAGTGTAAAAAGAAATCTGCCGTATTCACAAACGTTGTCGGCCTCCATATGTCATCTCCAGCGAGTGATAAAAAATTACACAAAATAAAAAAAATGCAATAGTGCGTTTACTGGAAAGACGATTTAAATCGTTTGTAATACTTAAAATCATGTAAAGCATTTAAGCGTACCATCCGCTTCGTATTGAGACTGGTTAATCATTGTTTTTTTAATACGAAATAACAAGGCTTCAATAATCGGGAGGCTTGCGAGATAGCTAAAATTGTAGCGTTTTTCATTCATATTCCTCCAAATTCAGTTTTAGGGATGTCGTGTCACTATTTCATCTTGTATTTTATATTATTTCTGTTTCACTCGCCTGTGGATGCCCTATGGAGGTCGAAGGCGTCGCGAATACAGCACATTTCTTTTTTATAGTTGAACAGAATGTTCAGAAACTAGTCCGTCAAAAAGAAAACAATGTATTGTAAGAGAAACAAACAAGATGTGCTCTACAATGAAACGCACGCGCACACACACACACATATATATATATATATATATATATATATATATATATATATATATATATATATATATATATATTATTATTATTATTATTATTATTATTATTATTATTATTATTATTATTATTATTTATTATATTCTAAATTTTATTATGTTTATATAATTGAGGAATTTAGGAAAACTCGTCCCCGGAAAACTCATTCAAGTCACAGTAAAAGTCAGTTCTCCCTCATTTTTACTTTATCTCCTGTGACTGTTCGAGCTGACCTATTTGTGTTACGCATGGTTGGTTTCTTCAATCTTTTAAATTTTGTCTGTAGGTTGATAATTGGCAGGTCTGAACCAAAGTCCAACTGTAACTCCACGATCTTATTGAGGATGTTGAGAGTGTGGTATTTCCATCGGTAACTTTTAACTTTCCTGTCAAATCTTGTTTGTTGAACTCTGTGGTTTTTGTTTCATTTTGGAATGCGTTGCTTCGTGGCAGTTCCTGCCAGACTCATTGTATATTTTCTTTTTGAAAATACATCTATAGGACCAATGTTCACCTAGGCAACGGTTGCGCGGCATTGTAGGCGAATTCGGTGTGGAGATTGGATTGCCAAACTTTGATTGTGCCTGTTTTTTTTTTTTCGTCTGTTTGTTTGTTTTTTTTTATATGAGAGTAATCCTTTGGTTTGAAACTAGTCCTTCGTGCGTAGGACCCGCCTGATTGCTCGATGTTTCGTGAGTCATTTTTTACACAAACTACGCGTTGGCAATCCTAGGCCAACTTCTGGAGAGGTAACCCCTGTTCATTTTCGTCTAGATAGGACTCGTCCTCTTATCCCTGCATTTTTTTTGCTGAGACAAGAACCTGTGCAAAACCGAAACATGTGAAACCGTCCGCTTATAATTCAGCTAAACGAAAATCGCAGCAGTGTTTGTTAACAAGAGACGACAAGGTGAGATAGTCTTCGTCGTCGAGTTTAGCCAGGTTGAAACACTTCCAGCTATGACATAGCGTCTCGTTTGGGCTGAAGAGTTCAGATAAGAGTTCGACTGCTTCGGAAAATTCCAGTTGGTTTGTCTTCCTGGGTAAAATATAGCCAACAATCTTATTGTGTTCTGTGGTCCCTTGCTTCCAAAGAAGAAGGCGGACTTTATTAGCATTGTTCATCTATTGGCAATAAACAGTAATTAAATCCTCTTATCTTATAAAAAGCGTCAAACGTCATATCCTGCTTCAGTAGGTTGTTAAATGTATCGATGGAATTCCATATTGTGTTTTGAGAAAATGCAATGCTATCATCACTGTGTTTCATCTTATCCAACACGTTTAAAAATATTTTTTTTACATGGGGGTCACCACTTATCAAGGCCCGAAGGCCACTCAGGGATAAGGGTCATTGCGTGTACAGTATTCAATGAGATGGTATTGTAGTAATTATTAGTATTGGGGGGTTTTGATAGAGTGTCTTACTTAAGGGGGCGGTTTGTCAGGAGTTTGTTTATGTTGGACTTGAAGACGTCCAAGTTGTAGTCAGGTGGGAAACAGACAAGCGGCAGAGAGTTCCACTGGCGTGCAGTTCTAAGAAAGAAGCTTTTCTCGTGGAATCTACGTTTGGATTTAGGCACAGATAAAGAGTGGGGAAAATTATTGACAGTAGTATCAGCCAGACGGGTGTTTCTCGTGAAAGATTGGCCAGGGGGGGCGACGGATTGGACCTCAGACGAGCTCTTTTCTGATGCAGAAGCAGTTTCTCCTCCAACATATGTTTTCGCTGTATTTACTGTTGAATTCTGTTTTTCAAACTTCCGCCAACTTATGTTGGTGAGTCATCTGAGCTGTTAGTATTACGTGATTATTGGCCTTCAAGTCTTCCATAATGGATATCATTTCCAGGCAGACAACAACATTTTCTGAAACTAGGCAAAGAAAAATCTTGAAGACAAAAAAAATGTATTTTATATTTTTCTTGTGTGTATAAACGGGAGAGGTGTTCCTAAAATTTACAACAACAATAATGGCATTGTTTGCGTATTAGCAAAAAAATAATATCAACGTTCCAATAAAATAAAAATATTGATTTACAATCACAGCCAGGCAAAGCAAACAAAAACAAATTGAATACGATACGTAATTCGGTTTTCCCAGTTCGTAGAATAAAATGTTTTCCAATAAAATATAGTAAAAAAAAAGTATTCGCAAATAAAATATCTCAGAACTACTTGACCACGTCACTTTTGGATACGTGCCAAATTGGGCGAATAACAATGACAGATTCGTTTTCTTTTTTTTTTCTTTAAAAAACACAATTTTGTTTCTTTTCAAGCTGAAAGGAGAGTTTGCCTACGTGGATATGCAAATATCGAATTCAGGTTTAATCTTTCTAATATTTAACAGCATAAACAGCATAACAAATTGAATTATAACACTTTGTAACGACGTCGTTTGGATTTAGGCTTACAAGGCAAGAATTACTTTTTTTTTTATTTTCAAGGAATAAAACACGATTTATAACGATGTCGGGGTTTTCAAAGACAAAAACTACTTTTTTACCACTTTCAAGGAATAAAAATACCACATTGGCTAACAGTTTTTATGTTTTTTTTCTTAATGAGACATAAAGGGTTTTACTTACAAATTCAGCAAAACGTTTTCGTAATTAACGACATCCATTTTTATTTTTCAAAAGTCCTCGTGTAACAAGGTTTTCATAGTCACTGCTCGTTATTTTGTGTAAGCCGAATTTTTAGTCACCAAGATGTTTTTTAGGGTTTCACGTGTAATTCGAATTCCCCATCGGCGGTGTTGTGGGAACACTGGGGGATTTTAAAATTCAGTTTTCCCTCATATGTTTTTGAAATTTCGTCGCCAGTTTGTTGTGATGTTAGTTAGATAAATGACGAGAAAAACACAGTAACAATTAAATATTTATTAACCAAATACATAAAATTGGTAATTGAACGATTTCTTGGCTCATGACAGGAGTAGTTGTGAACGACTAATCGCTCCGCGTGTCTCTCTCCGAGTCTCTCGTGAACCGCTTCTCGTTCCCCGGTAGAGGGGACAAACGTGACGTCATGGGATAGTTCATTATTGCGTCTCCCTAAAAGACATGCAACATGTAAAGATTTAATTGATTGTATATGAAAGGATTACAAAGAGAAATAATGAATATAATACGTTATATATAAGCGAATATGGTGAGACTGAGTATATTTAGTAAACGATAATATTACCTAATGTAAAATTATCTCTGTTATTTTAATTCTATGTATTTAAATTTTCTCTTAAATTTTTAATCTGATAACAATTCATTCTTAGTAGTTATTGTAGAGAAAGTGATTATTTTTAACTACTTCGGAGGTCCAAAGAGTACAGAATTAAGACCCTGGTGTGTATGATTTTGCTTTTTTTTATAGTATACTCGTTTTGATAGAATAAGGGATCTTCTCAAGTGTAAAGTTTTTAATTAAAGGAAAAAATAGTAAAAGATGTGCCTTTTTAATTCTGTGATGTTTTGCTTTTGAATGAATATAAGTGGTTTGAGATTCTCAGTTTTATTAAATAAGAAGTTTGAGGGTTTTTTTTCCATTATTTGGATGTTTATTTTCTTGATTGGCATTTAAAATGCATAATAACAGTCATAACATTAAGTAAACAGATACAAAATGTATGTAATCGAGTTTATTAGTAATCGATAAATGTAGAAAGTGTGCATAAGAAAGGTTCGATTATCGTACAATGTGAAATGCCCCATTATATTAATATAGAGATGTATATTGATTCTTATCGACAGTTGTTTTTTTTTTCATAAATTACTCTTAGAAATATTATATTAAATTATTTCAAGTTAATAAAATTAAAAGTGATTAATCAATAGTCGCTGGATAATATTCAATATTCGTTGGACTATCAAACAATAAACTAATTTTAACATTGACAATTATGTATCTGTATGTTGTTTGTAAAGCCGATGTTTGGATACTAAACATTTCTATTTTCTAACTGGCAACAGCTCACGCCTGGCACTTATAGAGTAATATTGTAGTTAATGATTAACTGAAATGAAATCAGCTTATCAAACTTGCTTTACGGTTTTTTCTATCCTGATTATGATAGAATGATCTTTCAAATTAGAAGTGTTAGCGTTTATGCTTGTATTAGTGTTGTTTTAGTATAAGCGCCTGATATCCAGACAAAACGAAGCGAAACAATTGTTTTAATATTTTAAATACATGATTTATACAGAAATGTGACTAGTTGGCCTAGCTTGTTCTAAACATGTGTTTTATAATTCGGATGACTTCCGAAAAGATCCGTAACGACAAATATTTTGGACAAGGCGTACTCTTCCAAAAGAGAAGTATAAGTGCTCAAATCCAAATTTATAATAACTTGACAACTTCTTATTTAGTTTTTGTGAAATAACAGTATCCTTTGAAATACTTATCCACTAATGTGCATTTTAATTATAATACTTAGTTCGCTGCATTTGATCCACAAACGTCTGTATTAAATTAGTGCTATCAAATATTTTCCTTAAAAATTTGGAAGTGGCTAAACATAAAATCATTATATATGCATGTGTGTATATATATATATATATATATATATATATATATATGAATAAAATATATATGAAGAATATAGGTATATATATATGCATGTATATATATGCATATATATATTATGAGAATAATAATAATAATTATTATTATTATTATTATTATTATTATTATTATTATTATTATTATTATTATGTTGATTATCATCATTATTATAATAATGGAAGTCGTCTTCGGATGATATAAAGAGATAAAAAGGGCATAGAAACTTATATGTTCATCAACGTCTTTATTGTAAGATTTCTCTTGGCTGAATAAATTGAATGAAAATAAAATACCGGTATAATATTTGATAATATATTTGTTGTAAAAACTACGACTTAGTTCTATTTCAGACGAAAAAAATCGGTTGCAACATTTTAAATTATAATTTGTTTAAATATATATATATATATATATTTTGACACAGTGATCAGCACTTATCAATGCCCGGAAGCCACTCAGGGATAAGGGTTAATGCAAGTACATTACGTTAGTGTGGAGATTTGATGAAGTGTTTACTTAAAGGGGCGGTTCATCAGGAACTTGTTAACGTTGGACTTGAAGACATCCAAGTTGTAGTCCGTGGGGGGTAATTTTGGTTTGAGATTTGTCTCACTTAATAGTTTTTCATGTGATACATCATCTGATTTCGCCAGCGCATTATCATGTTTAGGTGTGCGCAATATGCTGTGGGCTTATGAACACCGATCACTGATTGGAACATAGAAGGTTGAACTTGCCATAGTTGTGATGCATCACTTTTATACTGGCTTAACGCTACACTTATTCAAATGTGAGTTATTGCCAATGTTTACTAATTTTAATTTGTAGCTGAATGCATGAACACTCAGACATGATTTCTTCCATGAACGTATCAGTTTGCAACACTACACTGCAGTCGATATAAACAGCGAAATAGCGTCCACATCGCCAAAATGGAGATGTAGATATACAGATAAAAGGCGGAGATAGAGATATGCAAATAAAAGTTATGTTTAGTTATACATTCAATACTTAAGTAAATAAATTATATATATATATATATATATATGTATATGAATACACCCCCCACACACACATATATATGTATGTATGTATATATATATATATGTATATATATATATATACTAGCAAAAGTACCCGTCGTTGACTGGGTTCAAAAACAGTCTACAGAAAATGGACTCTGATTTATGACAGTATGATAGGTTATGAAAAGGAAGGGTTGTAAATTTGGGTTGAATTTAGGGGTATCAAAACCAAAGCAAAATATGATGAGAGTAAAATTAAAATAGATAAACGCCATAATTTATTATACCATACCTGTTCACACTGAAACACTTATCACAATATTCTGTGGATCTATGTTAAAATACCTAGGTAAACTTTGTGACATATGTTTATTTTATGGAGGTCAGGTGCGAACGAACACCCCACAATTTCTTCAAACTGAAACATAATTATCAAAGTATACTTACGCAGATAGATATGAAAAGTCTTTATTAAAGTTTCTGGCTATGTTCATTCTATTAAGGCCAGGCGCGAACGCAGGCCCCACAATTTTATTATACCATCCCTATTTGAGTTAAAACATACTTATCAAAGTGGTATTATGTACATCTATATCAAAAACACTTGTAAACGTTTATTTTTTTCCATACTTTATGGACCAGGAGCGAACGCAGAACACACAATTTTAATGAATTGTCATTATGCCAGATCAAACATACCCATTCCTGTGTCTTGATACATCTTCTATCATTATATATAATCAGTTTTTTTTAAATAGTCAACCATATAGGAGCCTATTCGTGACCACACACACACACACACACACGCACGCACACACACACGCACACACACATTCAGCTTTATATTATAGATATATTTATAATAAAAATCCGTGGAGACAGAAAGTGTGAAAAAAGAACAAAAGGAAAGCAAATAAAAGAAAGGAATAAATAATCACAAACGAAGGATTCTCTTTGGAGTGGAAGATGTCTTCAGAGAAGTAAATACGGTTTTTATTTATTAAATAACATCAAAAATGTAGGAGAGGTCTTACTTGTTGAGAAGTGAAACTGGATGTGAAATGCGATAAATGTCTACAATTATAAACAGCATCGCCAACAACAATATCAATATAAACCCCGAAGGTGTTCCCTAAAAAGGAATTTAAAAGAAGGTAGGGAATGCAGCAGTCACCCACATCGTCAGTACACGACTAAAAAAATGATAGCGAACGAAAATAACGAATTAATATTATTCTCACAAATCCCGTCAACAAAAATTATATTGTTCATTATTTTTATATCCATTTCAATTTTAGGGTGTTTTTTGTTCGTTTGTTTTTTTAGTTTGCTTTTTTGATAGCTTTTTTGTATACTAATTTCTTTTTACAAACTATAATGATGATTTCCAACACACAACCCGATTCTCTTTCTACTAAATGAACCAAAGACTGTTATACTTTAAACGTTATATAGAAACTGATATGTATATCAATAAACTTAATTAAATTATTTTTTATTATGCTTTCGAATTTTTTAAGGAGATTATTGGCATTATTCAGCCTATTGTTTTCTACCAGGAGTGCTATTTTTAAACGTGTTGGCCAATGAAATCTACGATCTTCATCAGGTCTCTCTTGCCTAAATCAGGGATATTTCTGTCGTACTCGACTGGTGACCTAACGGATGAACTAATATGGAAAATTCAGTTACAAATGGCACTCTTCCGGAGGTTGAAGGCGCGATCTTTAGTGCGGCCAATACTAAGAATACAGTCTCGAATGACTTACAACATCTAGCTAGTAATAATCGACGGAAAAAATGCATTCTGTGGATTAAATAAAACGTCCCGTTCGAAATTCCGTTTATATTCTCAAGTTCGACGGAGTAGTGAATTAGACAAATTAGAGCGTAAAAAGGTATGACCGTTACACCGTTTGAATGTTATGAAAATAATAATCAATCATAAAGGTAGTAGTCCGCATAATCAAAATAGTGCCCAGTCATTATTTTATTAGTAATGTGATTTTCTGTATATTTTATACTAGAAGGACCCGTGAAATATCAAGGAAAGAGAAATATATATAATAAACAAATATGTTTTGATAAAGCTGCTATATTTTTGTATACTGCAAAAATAGTTTGCCGAACAATAAAAAAGCTAATATGAGTTTATTAACATTTCCAATAAAACAGTGTTCATTACATTAAAAATACAATATATAACTGACGCAAATGAGTGTAAATAATAATGACTCAAAGTAACATAGCCAATACAAAAAAAAATCACATTTTAAAACACAATCTTAAATTTACTCTTACAACTCATCTCTGCTTTTATTACTCTGTTTTGTTCGAATATTTTTTTGTGTCGCTGAATTCTTTCTTCAGTGAAGAACCGCTGACGTTCATAATTACTATCACTTCGTTAATCAAGCATTACAATAATGACCATATATTATTATTATGCTATTCGAAAACGAAGCTACATCAAAAGGAGGTTACTCTTATATTCGTGTCCAGGGTTTCTGGATTGGACTTCCTAGCACCAGATTTTACTAGTTGTGCCATTATGAAGCAGTTTCGCTTTCAGATTGTATTTTAACATTTTTAAACATAATTTACGAACTAACTAAGAAAGACACGAACAGAATATTATGTAGATTAGTTTAAATTATTTGAGAATTTTGCTTGACTTTTTAAAATTTTATTGTGTGATGTATAGCTGAATAGTCACATAGTTTTATTCACATTTATTTCAACGCCTTTCTTTAACCATGTGTTCGTCCTATGGAGGTGTTTTGTAACCTCCAATTTTGCTTAAATTGCGCATAATTTCTAGTTGGCAACTTATTTCTTTTCCTCCCTCCCAGTAGTCTCCCAAATCAGTGCGAGTATAGCACAGTTTTCCTTGAAGGTAGATGTCGCTATGTACTACTGCGCTCTCTAGTCACTCCAACTCACTAAGGTACGAATAGTTTTATCATTTATATATTTTTGTATTTTTCTGGTGGGAATGAAAAGCTGTAAATAAAAGTGCATGTTATGTATCATTAATCTGCACTGTAATATTTAATATGGAATATGTGTTGCATTATTCTTTATCATATATTTTGATGGGATTATTATTCAATTTAAAATGTATAACTCTTTCAGTCTTGTAACCATGTTAATGTAATATCTTAAGTTTTCCTTAGTTTTATAATTTATTTTCTTGTATTTTTTTTATATTGATATCAACAAAATACAAGTGATTCAAACTGTTCAACAGAGACTGTAAATATCCTGAACAAGCAGGATTACTATAATTTACAAACTAATAACACTATAAACACCTTTGTATCGGGGTGTATAAATACTCCATGTGACAAACCGTGTCTGTAACATCCAGGTGACTAACGCAGTGTTTATCTGATAAAAACTCGTTGTGAGTTACCAAGATCATTTACTCTTTTTGTTCTTCTATTTTTACCTCATGAATAATTCGAAAGTTCTTATTTTCCACGAAGAATTCAATTACATATCATCAGTGACCTTTTTTTTTAGATCTCAGTATAAGATATATTTCCAATTTTATTACAAAGGCAGAAAAATGTGTGTTGAATACATAATGAAAGGAAAGAAGCGGTCTATTCTTGGTGGATATTGAAAATAAACGAGCGGACATATCTTTGTCAAATGTTAAGTATCAATTCCCAGTTGGAATGTATTTAAAGCAGAACGAAATTATCAGTCAGCCAACATTTTATCCCCATGAAATACAGAAATAACACAGGATTAAAAAAGATAAAAATCACATTGAAACAAAAATATATTTTCGTGTGTAAATAAATAGCAAACTACGCGGTAAATGTATCGTCTCCAGAGTTAGGATTTATTATTATTATTATTCAACACTTGTGATTATCCAGTCGATTTTGACGTATGAGCTCCTGCAAAAGAATTAAGTTTTTCGGTATCTCTCTCACAAAATTTGTTTATAGTGCTGAAGACTTTGTGCAGAACTAACCACTCTCTTTGGTACGACTGCTAATCTTTTTCGCTGCAATGGCTGCCATAGGACAGAGCACACTGAAGACCAAGGGGTTTTCCTAAGAGTTTTCCTTCTCCTAAATGCATGTCTTAAATTAGACTAAAGGTGAATCCCTCCTAGTAGATTTAAGGATCCGACTCTTATTTGTCGCAAATCCGCCATAACGTAACTGGGTACTATTTATGATCATGTCTAAATAGGATTATGTGAGGAAGTAACTACGAATTGTCTGTTCATATTAGAATTAAACATTAGCATATTAGTACTATCACCAAGGTGGAAAAAGGCATTCCAATACTAAGCAATCCGATCGGGAACATTATTAGAGTAGATGGTGGTTGATTCTATGGTCTTCTGAAGTGAATGGCTGGAATTTTGCTGGTTGGCGGGTTAATCGGAGGGGCATGTGTCACGAGGTCAAAATTGCTATTTGTTCATGAGATGGTCATTAATGTACTTGTTAAACAGACACAGGAGGCAACATTGCGACGAGAGAACAGGGGTTAGAGCTTGATTGGACATCATCTATTCGTTGAGGAGGCAGAAGTCATATGAATTCATGAGAGACCATTCAATTTAAGTACTTGTAAAACACGCACAAGAATGCAACCTTGTATCGATGGTGCTGCGGCTGAAGCTTGGCTGAAGCTAAGCTGACAGTAAGGATTTATAAGGTTGGAGACTATTTATTAGACGCAGTTTAAGAATGAGAGACTAGTGTACGATACACCAGCCCATGTGTGGCAATAATACTCCACGCATGGGCGAATGCAGGTTTTGTAGATATAAAGAATACTCTCAAGTATGAGAGGTTCTCAGGCAGAGTGGGGAGAGGCGACGTTTTCTGCATCAGCGTTGTCAATATCCTCAATGTATTTCTTCCAATCCATATTGGCTGTTAATGTTAAGCCGATGCGTTAGATTCAGCATAGCTTGGCACTGAAGATCAGTTCTACATTTTTTTTGGAGAAAATTAAGATGTAACTTGTTTGCGTGTGTTTTTACTAATTTAAAACGTTTATTCAGTTCAAAATTAAATAGTAGACATGGTATGGTAACATCTTTAAAGATTAGATAATCGTTTAAAATAAAAAAAAGTTTGGGTTAAAGGATAACCACTAGAAAAGCATTACAGATTCGTTACTTTCCATAAAAGCAAATCTACATGAGTTCAGTCATTAGGAGATTGTAGGTTTTCTAATAATCAATACACAATTATAGATATACTCTCAGACCACCTGGCTTTGCCCGGTATAATACGCATAAATATTATATTTTAATTCATATAGAAACTGAGGTGTGTGCTTGCGAGTATTATGGGGTTTTTTGCTATACAGTTCACTCCTTGTACGTAAAAAAGTACTCGATCTGAGATCTAGACAAAACTCTAAAGACACTGATTCAAGTATGTTAACCAGGTTGATAGATCTTTAAAATGTGTTTCAAACCTACTTATTCTTAACATAATGTGAACAATTCACGTATGCGCAGTCGAGAAACCGTAAACAAACAAATAAAAATCCAATGACCCCTCTCCAATTAGCAATGTTTCAATTTCGGCTGCTTAGCAGACCCTTTTCCGCATAAAATTGGATAAAAATTGTTCATATGTCTGAATACCCTATATACCAGATTTTCAGTCTGTAGATCAAAACTTTGTTCAATATATAAGTTGAGAAATTTCTTCACGCACACATTCTCACTTTTATCTGTCCATCTATCTATCTATCTATCTATCTATCTCCCCCTTCCTCTCTCCCTCCCTCTCTCTCAGTCTCTCTCCGTCTCTCTTCCTCTCTCTCTCTCTATATATATATATATATATATTTATATATATATATATATATATATATGTGTGTGTGTGTGTGTGTGTGTGTGTGTGTGTGTGTGTGTGTGTGTGTGTGTAGACAAGAAATCTTGTTTTTTTTTAGTTAAAAAGTTCAGTCGCAATAGGATAAAAAATATGTTTTATCCGTTTTAGGCATTTTTTTATTGAATGAGGCATTACGAAAGATGTTAAAACGTTCCGGATATTTTTCCTGATTTAATATATAAATAATCTTATGAAGAGTTACTAGATGTTTTGAGAATTCCTTATCCAAATACATCAATTGTGTTTTTTTTTTACACTTTCTTTCACAATTAGATTTTTTTCATTTTCGATGAAAGTTTTCTGTAATTTTAACAGACTTATTAAGACTTTGCAAATCTTCATAAACTTTGCAGAATTTAAAAAATCTTTATTCACAAAAAATAATATCTTTTAAATTTTAACCATATTTAGCTTCGCATATTTCTGCTCATTCTAAAACATTATTCATGACAGATTGCAGAATCTCTGGTTTGCAATTTCACTCCCTTATTTTGTTCCTGATATGTTCCTTCAATTCTTGCAGGGTTTGGGGTTTGTTAACATAGACTCTTTTACAACGTTTCGAATTGTGCTGTGATTAAAGCTTTCTTAAACATCAAAATGCCGGCGAAAAGCTCTTTGATTTAAAATAATTAACCCCTGATTTTGCTAAAAAGAATTTCACTAGTTGCGTACGTTGTCCAACGCTATAAGTTGTCCATACTTTATTTCAAACCACTGTCTGTAAAATATCGGAAGTAGAGAAAAAAATAACCATTAATGGTAAAATGACAAAAATTTCCGAACCCTCAATGACTTTTGACACCCTGTATAAGCATTCATAAAAACCCATATACCTGTTAAGTATGAAAGCTTCAAGAACATTAGCTCTCTCTGTGATCTCAGTATGCATATAGCTTACCTATTTGCCGCTAATTTAATTATAGTTGTTGGTTTTTATGTAACAGTAGCTGTATTGGTCGAAATGAACCATTGGGGAGTGTGGGTCGCTAGTGAATTTCTGCATAAGGAGAAATCTAGTCAGTGCTTGATTTCACATATTTATGAACTCATTTGCACAACTTTCGATATCAATTTAAACAATGATCCCGTTTATATATATATATCAGACCACGAATTTGTGTTATAAGTTGGTTGGATGACCGCGTCCCTTGTCGAGACGAAGTAGGCGCATTTCAAAGTCGGATTTCGGCGCGATTTACTTGATTTGTCTTAGGTAATAGAATTTCTTGTGTTGAAGTCACATTCTGAAAATCATATATATATATATATATATATATATATATAAATCTGCATATATGTATAAATATATATGTATATATAAAAATATAATATATATATGTATATATATATTACATATAGTTAATATATATATTACATATCGTAAGTTATGCAAATATATATGGCAATAAAGCTACACAGAATATCCTGCGTTTCATTCTCGTGATAATTCCTCAGATTATGATTACGATTATGATCATGTTCATGATTATGATTAAGATTATGTTTTTGATTATGATTATGTTTATGTTTATGATTATGATTATGTTTATGATTATGTTCATGATTATGATTATATTTGTGATTATGAATATATTTATGATTATGATTATGATTATGTTTATGATTATGATTATGTTTATGATTATGTTTATGATAATGTCTATGATTATATTTACGATTATGATTATGTTAATGATTATGATTAAGATTATGTTTTCGATTATGATTATGTTTATGGTTATGATTATGTTTATGATTATGATTATTATTGTATTTATGATTATGATTATGATTATGTTTAAGCTTATGATTATGACTATGATTATATTTATGATTACATTTATTATTATGATGATGATTATCTTTATGATTATGTTTTTGATTATGATTTGATTATGATGACGACTATATTATGTTTATAATTATATCTATGATTATGATTTGATTATGATGATGATTATGATTATTTTTGTGTGGACATACACACCCTTTTAATCACTAAGATGGACTTATCCATTAGCCATGATAGCAGCAAGTAATAAGAGCTATACGGATGTCGTACAGGGACGACTCTCCATGAACTAACTAATCTTCCTGTATCACTAACCCTGTTCTGGATATGAATGTTCTTCGTATTCTCACCAGTCGTCGTGTTTTCCTACTTTCACCTGTCCCGAATCCACTACAATTATGATTATGATTATGTTTATGATTATGATTATGATTATGTTTATGATTATGTTTATGATTATGGTTATGATTATGTTTATGATTATGTTTATGATTATGATTATGATTATGTTTATGTTTATGTTTATGTTTATGATTATGTTTATGATTATGTTTATGTTTATGATTATGATTATGATTATGTTTATGATTATGTTTATTATTATGATTATGCTTATGATTATGTTTATGTTTATGATTATGATAATGATTATGTTTATGATTATGATTATGACTGTGTTTATGATTTTTTAATGAGAAATTAAAACCCGCATTATTTGGATATTTCGAATGACTACTCTTATCATGAATGTTATCAAAAACCTATTGCGAAACGGATAAAGTGGTTTGTTTAATTTTGCTGTAATTTACATCTTCTAGGATGTAAAGGTTAAAACCTCGAGGCGGTTTATACTCAGAATACAATTTCGAATTACTTGTTATATGTATCTGGCCATTGCCGATGGAAAAAGAGTGTGTTACCCTAGGAGATTACATACAGAGTTTTGTTCCCGATTTCAGAAATAATCACTTGAAGAAGTTTTTATAACATTGATTCATATGTTATAAAAGTAGCACTCAAAATAAAAAGAGTAGTCCAAATAATTTAAGAAATGCGGAAAAATTTAATTTCCCCGCTTTCTTTGTTTTTCAATTCTACTGCTATTCATACATCTGTCACCGTTTTATAGTGAGGTACATTTTTTATTTCCATAGATTTTATTTCCGTTGGCCATTTTATAATTCCGTCCGTTTTTTCGTCGGTAAACACTTCCAATAAGCTTCAAAAAATCTCTTGAATCTATCAAGAAATGTACTGGTTACCTTTCAAATTATTTATTCCAAGTAAGTTTTAACGAGGCGAGGTCAAATAAACTGAAGACGTTTTTATTCAAGGAACGTGACGTTTAAGAGACATACGATCGATAATTGTAATACTTACTACTTGCCAAACACCATATACAGTAAAGCCGCCGCCATGTTGACTCGCAAATTTAAAAGTCCGACAATAAAAATTCTCTACTTCGATAGAAAGACTCCTGAATTAGACATAGAGATATCTGAGTTTGCCAAGATACACATGTAGAAATTCGGAACACACACCAACCTCAACATAATCATAACACTCATGATAAGTATAGTATTTCCAATAATCCAATCCGATCTAATCCAAATGATACGAATAATAAATCCGCATCTTAAAATTCAGAAACTTAAAATCTTCTCAACTGCACGTGTAGAAGTTACTTGTACATTTTATAAATGAATAGTAATTTTCTTTTTTTTTTTTTTTTACACAGTGATCACCACTTATCAAGGCCCGGAAGCCACTGTGGGAGAGAGGTTGCAGGGTAGAGAAAAGGGCATCCCCCACTAAGCCACGAAGTCTATTTTGTACTCTGTCAAGGCAGGATAGGCTGTTTTTAGCAGCTCCTGCCTAGATATGGCTACAGTATTCCATCCTTGGACGTACTTGGCTTTTATAAGTACAATATTCTACTTTTTTCTATTTCTATTCTCTATTTCAATGTACATTTCTCTAACTGAATTTTATTCATACAAGACCAAGACGTGCGATTCATATCTTTCAGAATTTTCGTTACAATGACAAAGACAGGAAATGCTAATAGAAGCAAACGCAATCATTTTCCATGAGGACTTTATGAATAATTTCGAAATGATGGACTCTCATCCAGTCGAGTTTCGTGTGCATAAGTATTTATCCTTTGAAAGTTGTTGAATAAAATTTGAACAATACAAAGCGGGATATGGAAACCATGTGTTATGTCTTCGCTTTCCGCAGAATTCCATTGAAAATATGTCTTGCGGCACAAGAATGATATATTAAAATGAATGAGATTTTACTTACGTCGACTTCGCTATATTTACATTTCGAGGAATAATCAAGCCGACCCATAATAGTGATGTACGTCTGCTTAGGTGTTTGCGTTTATACGTGCATATCTCAAAATATATTCAACTGTACATATTTATGATATAAGCGAAAAAAACATGAATTTGGCAAGATGCCTCAGCTAATTTAAAATGTAAAAATCTATAAACCAAAAACATTTATATGTGGCAAAAACTAAAATCATAATGAAGATCTGTGTAAAAAGATGAATTGTTCCTTTACGAAATTTATACTGACTTGGTTTTAAAAAAAGGATGATATGCATAAAAAAATAAAACAAAAACTTTATAGACATGTATAGTTGGTATGAAAACAAAGCAAACGATTAAAGCAGGACAAGAGACACCACGGAGGTAGCGGTTCTCAGTCCGTAATATTAGCAGAATGGTCAAATTGATTTGTACTGTTCTATACGTTTTCCTGTTTTTTCTTTGTTTTTACGTATCTGAAATACAACCTGAAAATCATATAGACATTAAGCTACTCACACACACACACACACACACACACACACACACACACACACAGATATATATATATATATATATATATATATATATATATATATATATATATAAGGAACGAGTAATAAAACTCCATGAAACTTTTAGAAAGTAGTTACAATATTATTCAGTTACACCAGTCAGAAAATAAAAGTATTTAAAGCAGAAGATATGAATATATTTTGATTTCAGTGCGTCAAGTTATTAAAGAGGTTGAGGAAAAACGCAATATTCCTATAACTTGTTTTTTAAAACAATTTTCAAACATTAAATGAACTAGGAAAAATCCTTAGATAGCAATTGCATTGCAATTTATTCGTTGAAATAATTAGTAGGGAATATGTGATTCTTTTTTATGAATAAGTTGTAAAAGAGGTTCATTCACAGAATTAGGAAAATTTGTGTTTTCGTCAACAGTTATTCCTCGCGATACCTATTGGAGAGCATCCCATCCCGCGGTACTTCTTGGAGAGCATCCCACAACTCACCTCTGCTTTTAAAGTGGCGTCCATTTGCATAGAGACGTCGCTTCATGATACTCCAAAGGTTCTCAATTGGGTTCAAATCTGGTGAATTCGCAGGCCACTCTATCTTCTGTAGCCAGAGAACCCCAGTTGTTGCAAATATTCTTTGCTTTTAATTTCTGCATACGAGGGAGAATTATCCTGCATAAAAATAATGGTCCTTCAGCAATGGTTCAAGGAGCTCCTACAGAAAAGCTATGTAAGCATTTGACGTCACTTTTACGTCTTCTGGGATTCTCCATGGGCCAACTAAAGTACCTCGAATAATCCCAACCGAAATCATTATCCTACCACCGCCTTCTTGGCGTCTTAAAAGCTGATGACGATGTCGTCCATCTAGGACACATCCCTTGCAAGAGTTACAGGCAGTTCATCCCTGGACAAAACTTTGAAAAATCCGTTTTCATGTTGTCCTCTGCCCATGCCAATCTGTTTTGTATGTGAAGTTGCTTTAATGGCGGCTTTGTCACAGGCTTAACAGACTGCGCCACTTCTTTCAGAAGGGTAGATCGAGTATTTTTTTTTTAGACATTCTTCAATGCGACTTGGTCAAAGACTTCTCGAATTGTCTGGACAGGGTTGTTAACATCTTCAATTTTAATTTGTAGTAGACAACGGCGTGAAACAACTCTAGATTTACCTTTATCAGCCCTCTTTCGTACTTTTGTAAGGTCCTTGACAAGGTTCTTCAAAGTTTGATGGTACCTTCCTATCATTTTCGATATTTTGATGGCAGTTTTATCTTTTGGTAGATGTTCTGTAATAGTACGCTTTTCAGACCTAATCAAAACACCTTTACATCCCATTTTATTGACGAAGCAAACTGCCTTGCTATTAATTTGACACCCCTCAAAAACCGTTGATTCAGCAATTACGATGGTAAGTTGTTTACATTGCGTGGAACAATACGAAAATTTCACAGTACGCACAGCTCAGCATTGCCAATGTTTCCGAAGCTTTTGATACAAAACTACGGGTAAGTTTCTAAAACTTGTAAAAAATGTTAGCTCGTTAATAATTTGACACGCAGTGTATATATATATATATATATATATATATATATATATACAAGTATTCATCCATGATGACATTTTACCGATTTCCTGGTTTACAGGTATTCTTGCTAAATTTCTTCGAAAGAATTGACGTAAACAATACTTCAACTAAATACGTATATTTCATGCAATAATGACTTTTGTTTCTTCTGACTTTTCCTAAACTAAACATAAAACATCGGTTAGGGTTAGTTTAACATTCTGTAAAAGTACCTTCCGTTTTTTTTTTTTTTTTTGTAGTTCTACAGAGAAGGTAAAAAACCGATAAAAACTGGATATATTTTTCGTGTTTTTATTCAATTTAACATGTTTATTCAGCTCGAAAAGCTGTTTACCGATGTGTTGGAAAATTCAAGATGGCGTCTCACACCCTCTTTTACACCGTAAGTTTTGGAAAAGGTGTTATAAATAAAAAAAACTATACAAAATACTATTAAAAACCCGCCGAATATATGTCAACCTATGTCACGGTAACATATATTGAGCGAGTTTTTAACAGTATTTTAACCGATTTTTTTATTTATTACACCTTTTTCCAAACTTACCGTGTTAAAGAGAGAATCGGCCGCCATCTTGAATTTTCTAATACATCGGTAAACACTGTATGCTTTTCGAGCTGAATAAACATGTTAAATTGAATAAAAACACGAAAAATATATCCAGTTTGGTAGAAAAGTAACTTATCTTGCTTTTGATAACATTTATTTGTTATATATTTGATTTTTGGCAACTTATTCGAATCTATGTGTACAGTAATACAAACCCGAAATGAATTTAAGACCACGAGTGAAATGAGAAAATGAAGAAAATCACATTTACTGTGTGTGTTTACTGTTTATGTAAGTCAGCGGGTTTGGTTGCCATAACAACGTGACGGTAGTGAACGTGTGTGTGTGCGTGTGTGCGCGTGTGCTTGCTAGTACTACTACTAAGTTTGTAGGAGCATTTGATTTCGTGTAGTTTAGTTTCGTATATTAGTTTCGTATTTTTTTAATTTGTAAATAACAAGTTATTAAAAAATTAAACCCTTCCAAGATGGACAATAAATAAAGCCATAATATTTTATGGTAGAGGAAAGAGCGTAGAAACCATTGTTTTTTAGGAGATGTGATTATTGGATTAACCAATCAGAAATCGTCTGTGGCACACACATCTCTGTTTTTATAGATATACTAGCAATCGGTGCCCGGCGTTGCCCAGGTGTTTTGAGGTTAATGCTGAGAAAAAAAAACGGTCAATTTTTTAAACTTTGACCCCTATTATGACTTCTTAACATTTATTGTTTAGGGATCAAGTAAAGGTAATAAGTTAGATCCATGTCCAAGGAATCTATATCTAAAATATCACGTGTTTAGATCCAAAATTGTAGGAGGAGTTTGGTAGAGTTCTCAAAGGTCAAATCGTTTGATAGCGAGGCCAAATTTCGCGAATTTGGCCTTTTTTTAAAGCAGTTTGGCCTTCAAAATTTATGTTTGGCCTTTTTCTTCACCGATGAAATCTGGGGACGCAACGGGAATTTTCGGCTAAAAAATGTTGTTACTATGCACATGCACATCTATGTATTGAAATACAATCTGTGGCAAAATTTCAGGAAAAACTAATGGATGGTTCTCTCGCAATAGTCCGGACAATTCGCTAAATTATCTCGTCAAAACCTTAAATCTCGAATTTTTGTGCATTTTTTTTCGGGGGGGGGGCTAATTTGGCATAATAGTGTCCATTTAATAGTATTATCTTGAAAAAATAAATAAATAAGGAAAATTACCAAAAAAAACAAACAAGAACAACAAAAGTGTGCCATATTTTTAAAAGTTTTATTGCGTTGTTTTTATTTGCTTTTTTTTATTATTTCATCGGTGAAGAAAAAGGCCAAACAGAAATTTGAAGGCCAAACTGCTTTAAAAAAAGGCCAAATTCGCGAAATTTGGCCTCGCTATATAAAAAAAAAATGGGGAAATCCCCCTACTTGAACTTTCTGTTTAATTAATAATGACTCGCTTGTAGCGTTGATGTTTTTCTTTTTTCGCTATAAAAAAATAACTACTTGATGAAATTACGTGATTTTTTCTGTAGGAAAACTTTATCCCATGACGAGTACGTACAATATATATATTTTTTTAAATATTTCCATTTTTTAATGTCAATGGAAAACGGCACAAGTACCCAAACCCGAAATGTAAAGACCATGAGTGAACGCGCGTTTTTTTTTTTTTTGTAGTTTAGTTTCATAATGGCGGCCGTGGATGTCGTAGGTTGGATTGTAAGATTGTGTAAGATTCGTATTTTTTTAATTTGTAAATCGCAAGTTAGAAAAAAATTAAACCCTTCCAAGATGGACAATAAATAAAGCCATAATATTTTATGGTAAAATTAAGAGCCTACGAACCATAGTTTTTTAGGAGATGTGATTATTGGATTAACCAATCAGAAATCGTCTGTGGCACACACATCTCTGTTTTTATAGATATATAGATATATATATATATATATATATATATGTGTGTGTGTGTGTGTGTGTGTGTGTGTGTGTGTGTGTGTGTGTGTCTTTACTCTTGAAATCCAGCAGTATTTATTCAGGGTAGGTGTTGATACGAATTGCGCAATACTTCATTCATATTTATCTATAAGGACACTATAATTTAAAATATATTTTTGGAGAGAACGTGATCAAGACCAGCTATCAATGTGAGGTTGAATTTATTTTATGGACAGGCTACAGATATTTTAGTTATACGATAATCCAATTACTAAAAGTTTACAGAACACAAAGATGCGTGGGCCCATCAATATGAGTGACATTTTTATTTTGCTTCGGAAATTAATTTTCTAAATAGTCACTACCATGCTCAGTGCAAGCATGCCAGCGATGAACGATGGCGATAAATGGAAGCCCGGAGCGCACTAAGTCATAAAAGTAGGACCTCTTTTAAGTAAACAAGTTGAGTAGCTACGAGGACAGTATTGCCGCTCTGGAACCAACAGCGTTTTGTGCTTCAACGTTAACTTTTCCTCATATTACGTGTATTTGCTATGCACCTATACTAGCGATTAACTACGTATGCACGAACAGGGTGTATTTTAGGAGGATTTTCTAAATGTAAAGACTTTTTTTTAACTAAAATATCTGGAGATGAAGGAGACGGGAGTTGTGCTATAACAATGAGCGACTTTTCATTCTCCAGAATTTTTCTAAATAGTATCAGTATCACTTTCCATATATACCGCTGATGACGGTTCGTTGTGCATGGGCTTCGAAAGCGCGCTGTCATACGAGATCCGGTCTAAAAAGAATGACTCCTATTTTAAAGTCGAAATGTTTAATAGCTACGAAGAAAACAGTTGTACTATTAGAACGTGCTCCAGAATTGTTTTCTTACATAATCACAACCATTGGGAATGAACTTTTCCAGTATTTAATGATCCATATCTGCTCCTGACGCGCACACATTATAGGAGTTGCTATTTTTAAAGTCTCACACCGTCAATATATGCAGTAGAGAAGTTGAAATTAAGGTCATAAATCCATAAGTGCAGTAATAATAAACATGCTATTTGCAATACACTCTGACTCATTCGTGTAGAATAAAAATATGAGGCATTACCATTGGAACGGATCTTGTAGAATTTTAATCGATAAAACTACTCGGTATAATAATTGGACTGAATTAGGAATATGTGTTCTCAACAGAATTGGGTTTATTCATTAAATTAAATCATTTGTTGTACATTAATGTTAAATCTGAACTTCTATTAAAAAATGTTACGATTGTTTTTCTGACGTGTACAAATAATGTGTACAGTTTATATTCAGCAAATAATTGATCGCGTATTCTGATTTTCAGTGAATCATTCAAGTTGATACGCACCTGTAGCAATTCTTATCAGCATTACTGCTCAAGTCTTAAAAGAGGATTGGTAATTTTCTGCTAATTGCTGGAAGCGCCCCTATCGTTGAACACCAAATTGTTCGTTTTTCCTTCATTCTGAACCAAACACAAAAGGTCAACCGAAAAGATTATGGTTTCTCCTATCAATCATCCGCTATATATTATTACAGTAGAAAGAAGAACATTTGCACTCTGCTTAACGATCATATCAAAATAGATATATAAGCACTTAAAACAACGGAAATACAGATGTAATACAAGTAATTGGTATTCATTATCTACACATAAAAGGGGAGATATATAGCGTAAAAAAATATGTTATATAAAAATACAATGGGTCTTTAATCAGTCTTCGGACTTTTTAGTCCGGGCACTTTCCTTGATCGTACACACAAAAAACTCTATTTCCTTTCGAAGTTATCTCCTCCGGCTGCAATACACTTGTACTATGAGAGAAAATCCTGGAAGGCCCCATAGAAGTCCTCTTGTGAGAGCGTGGTAATGCCCTCTTTCATCAACTGAATTGTTTGATAACGACAGTCTCCAAGGTTTTCCTTGAGCTTAGAGGATACCCAAAAGTCACAAGAAATAAGGTATTGGCTATAGGAAGGATGACAAAATGTGTTGATGCCTATCTTTGTTAAATTGTTTGTGTCAGGTGTGGAAAACACTTCGAGCAAATTTTCCAAGTTTAAAGTTTCTCACATATAATTGTGTACAGTTCACATACTGACATCAAACTCTTCAGTTATTGTCTCTATAGACTGACCAATGAAATTCTTTGTTTTGCTAATCATCTCTAGCATTTTGATTTTCATTCAATCATTCCACACAGCTCATCATCCCTCATAAACTTCCTTCCTTTGAATCTCTTATGTCATTCCAAAACTGATACTCGATTCTTGCACGATAGTTGGAAAGCAGTCTTACGCATTCCATACGCTTTTGTTGCAATTTTTTTCTAAGTTCAAAACGGAATTTTATTGCATATCTTTTTAAATTATCCTCATACATAGATTGCAGTTGTGAAATAATTCAACTCTGCCAATCAGGCTTTAGTAGGTTGTACTCCAATTCCTGCAGTGTTGCTCATTTGGACCTGAAATCTAAGAAAGGTGCCAGTCATTTAATAATACGAGTAGCAATAACCCACGTAATTTAAAAGAATCTATGATCATTTTAAATTCCTGAACAAAAATGTCTGACAACTTATTTAAGACACCTCGTATATTGTAATTTATATAAACTAATATGCTACTTATCCCAGGGAATTATTTAGCTAATTATGAACTCTGTATCTGTTCGAATTGCTTTTTTTTTTCAGATGAAACATACGAATACTAAAATCGCAAGGACACGTAAGGTAGTGGATAAATGTATTTTATAACATCCAGTTTTAAACTACATTATACTAGAAATTAAATCTTAAATTCTAACTTCTGGCTACCCTCAAAGTACACTTACGAATTACTTAGGCCTTTTACATAAACATATTCCGGCAGAAACATAGCAAGATGAATCTGTTGATTAAATAAAGGGTCTTGTTCGAAATTTCGTTCAGATTCCCGAGTTCTACAGAAATATATCTGATTTAAACACAATACAGTTAAAGAGGATCGGTGGTTACATCGGCCGAAATGTTGAAAAGCATGGCACTCAAAATTATAATAATTTATTTTTTATTCGCATTTGTCCTTTAATTTTTAATTCTATTTTTATTCCGTTTCTTCGTGTGTACATTTTTATTTCCATACATTTTTTACGATAGACATTTTATCAATTCGGTCGTATTTTGGTCTGCATAATCATTCTTCCTAATAAATGTACCGGCCACCTTTAAAGTTATTCGTCCCAACTAAGATTTTACGAGAACAAGTCAAATTTACATGGTCCGTTTCTATTCAGACAAATTGATGTTTAAGAGACATAAGATCGATAAGGATAATAGTTACCTTTTATATATAATATACAATAAATATGCCGCCATGTTGACTCACAAATTTAAAACAGCAATCCTAGTTTTTCGAGATTACGACGGCGACGCAATCAAATAAATGTCAACCTTATTGGAATAAAAGTTTAAATATAACTTTTCGGTCTCTGACTGTTTGAGATTTAAATAAACTAAAGCATTCGTCAGACAATTTTGGAGAATTGCCAATATCTTATTTTATGTTTGTGATACAAAAATCACGTCAATAATACAGGATTTGGAACACTATGTAGATTTTCCTGGCTCCTATAAACTAATGGGTTCTCCTGTAGGTGACGGCTCCCTGAAGTACTTCCTTCTATTCTAAATCTCATGCCCATATTCTGGATTCGTAGCAGTGCGTCGGTATCAGCGGAATTCTTTTTCTAAATGTCCATCATTTTTTAGACTGATATAAAGTATAGCACAGTAAAATAGTTATGTTAAAGCAAACACAATTTTTATTGCTTCGAATTATTTAATCAAATAAAAAGCCCATGTTTACTTGATTACTAAATCTAAAATATTATTCTCGTAAATAACTTGAAAATAAAAAAAAATTAATAATAAAAGAAAGATACAAACTAATTCACCTTTATGAAGCCGATCGTATATATATATATATATATATATATATATATATATAGAAAAAATAGTTTTATAATATTTATGAAAAAGCGAAAATACACAGATTTATATATATATATATATATATATATATATATATATAGCGAGAGAGAGAGAGAGTGAGAGAGAGAGTAAGAGTGAGAGCTAGCTAGATAGATAGATAGATATACATACATACATAAAACGTGTCCGTGTGCTAGAACATTTTCATCCTAAATGTGACGTAATTATACACGATGTAAAAACGATGCATAAGGAGAATTTAGGGAAAGAGTCAAATAAAACGATTACCAATATAAAAATCATAAAAATGTAAAATTTAATTATTTACGCTCGTTTTTCAAAGGAATATGCAAATTAGTTAATCTTGACGTAGCTGCTCGTATCTCCATGACAAGATACATTAAGAAGTTTGTTTTAATAAGATATTATTTTCAGTATTAGTATTAGTCATGCTACTATGACTAATATAGTACTAATACCAAGATTGATAATGATAATTAAATGGAAAAGAGGAAATACAATCAAACAAAGATATCGTATTATCATAAAATATAGGTTTGAAATTTAGTTTGTTTTTTTCTTTCTAGATGAGGAGTGATAATTTGGAATCCCTACAGATTGCCGTGTTTGATAGAATGAGTTCTAAAAAGATTACTTTTGTTAATGCTAGGGGTGGGCTTCTAAATAGCACGTTTTTTTGCATTGATAAGGTACGAAACCGTCTTCAAAATTTTATGTTTTCGCTTCCTTAATTCTCTCGAGAAGATCTGTAGTCAATCGTACTTTTGTGCTAAGTGTTCGGCCGAGCTCCAATCTATTGTCCCTCACCGTAAAACGTCCACATCAAATACTTTCCTCATGGCCTATTGGTGCCCCAAATTAAAGGAAAATTCTATGAATCTGTTTCATATAACTATTAGTCTGAGGAACGCAATACCGTTTCTCTGCTTCCCCTCTAATTCTACATTTGTCGTCTTCAAGTATAATGTGAATAAATTCTAATTGAGCCGTTCATTTAGATAAATTAATTTAAACTTGATTTATCTTTTCCCACCGTCTGCCTTAATATCTATCTTTAATAACCTTTCAGCATGGATAAGGGAAGACACTTCGAAAAAAATGTCCTTCCCTTCAACAGAAAGATTCCCGAGTTCGACAAAATACGGGGTACCTTCAATGAGATCCAGGCTTTTATCGTATAGGCACTTTCATTAACACTACGCACATGAAACTCTGTTGCTCTTCGGAGTAATCTCCTCTACCTGCAATGTACTTGTTATATTATTAAAACAACTTCTCCAAGTCCCCATGGAAATCTGTTTGTGTGAGGATGTAAATGACCCTCGTCACAGCATTTTCCCTTTCTTAATTGTCCTAAAATAACAGCCTATAAGGTTTTCCTTGAGTTTAAAGAATAACCAAAATATCAGGAAGCAAGGTCGGGACTCAAAGAAGAGTAAATAACTTCCTCGTTTCCAAATTTCGCCGAATAGTATGGAGTTGTGGATTGGTGCATTCGCACAAATATCTACATCTTCAGTTAATCGCTAATAATTGTGTGTATCGTTCCCACACTAACATCAAACTCTGCACTTATTGCCTCTCTGAGTACACGACGGTCTGTTATAGAATGACGAGGGAGAGAGAGGGGGGGAGATGTATAAATTATATTAAGACACGTTGACCGGAAGTCATGGTCAGCTGAGCGGATTGCGTGTGTGTCACGTGTGCAGATTAGCTGAATTGTAGCGATTTAGTTTGGGCGTAGAAGAGGACGGACAGCTTCACCGTTGTCTCCTCCCCTTAACAGAGGTGGGGGACGCTGACGTGTGTAGAAACGAGACCAAGCGTACCACGCAAGCCAGATTCACTTTCCATAATTCTGCGAGACATCTGGAAAGTGAAATAAAAACTATAAAACCAATTCATCTTACTGGAGTGAATGAATATTCGTCTAAAACAAGTACCAGTCTCCCCTCCAAGACGAGACGTTTCCAGATGGACCAGCATCGACGACGCAGAAGGTATGTCTGAAAATACATGTACTATACACACACAACGGCATATGAGCATATAATGTAATAGACTGGACCACTAGACGATCACATGACATTAACTCTGATTAGATGATCACACGGCATTAAGGCTTACTAGACGAACACACACGGTCCCCTTTATAAGAGATAACTCAGTAACAAACTCTCAATGTTGGTGACCGTGGAGCAGTCCATCCGTACAAGGGTGCAAAGAAAAATATCTAGCCTGGAGATTACCATAAAACAATATATATATTTATATATATATATATATATATATATAATTTAAAGGAGATTAGAATAATAGTCTAAAGAGCTAAGTGTATTTTAATGAAATAGTGAAATTACTAGTTTAATTAAAATACAGGAAATGCTCGTTGTAATTTAGATATATAATAAGCTCGATAGTTAAATGTCCTAGAGCTAATTCAATATTAAGTAATGTGATTTATAATTTAAAATTTTTAAAAAATTTTTAAATTTAAAAATCAAAATTTAATTAAATTAAAAATCAGTTTCATAAGAAGGAACAACAACAAAGTCAATTATCTGTACGATCGTTTCGGAAATCCGTGCTTTTTATTTGTGGTATACATGAAGTCACGTAGAACAATTATACATAGTTTTTTTGGTAAGCACGGTCTCCTCATCAGCAAATTTAGGAGGATTTCTATTGAATTGAAAAGACACCAAAAATAAACCTAGCATTAAAAGTAAGGCAGATGAATCTGAAAAATTGAAGTAAAAGGTTTGGATTTAAAATTTATAAGAAAATTAATAAGTAAATTGGTATAGGTTAGAGATAGAAATGAGTAGAAAAAAATATATTTTTTTTGAATTTACATAATAAATTTGATTTAAAAATATATAGATATATAATTACCTTTTAGTTTTTCTTTTTTTGAAATCAGGAACTGTATTTAAAGTAGTCATTTAGATGTTTGCTATAGCTTTTTATTTTATTGAATGATGAATTTTAAAAGGGCGACGCTCGTGCAGTAAATTGTTTCCGTTAGCGTATTTTGATTTAAAGGCGCTACAGTTAATATCTATAGAGAGAGAGTATTTATTTTGCAAGTTTTTAAGGGGAGATAATTGTCATGGCTTTATTTATTATTTGATTTACGAGTCCAAGGGCGGTAATTGGTTTAACTTAATTTATTAAAAAAAAAACAAAAAAAAAATGTATCTATTTTTACTAATGAGTAATTTTTAATGATTTAAGGTGGTTTGTATTTATTAAATTTAAACCAACGTTTATGATTACATGATAGAAGTTGTTGTTGTTCCTTCTTATGAAACTGATTTTTAATTTAATTAAATTTTGATTTTTAAATTTTTAAAATTTTTAAAATTTTTAAATTATAAATCACATTACTTAATATATATATATATATATATATATATATATATATATATAATTATATATATATTATAGACACAACGAAAAGAAAAAAATACTGTACACTAGACATAAAAGATGAAAAGATAAAGAAAATTAAAGAAAAAAAACAGCGTAGGGACCATTTACTAAACCACGGTGAAAAAAATATAGATACAACGAAAAAAAAAGAAAAAAAATAGACACCTGGGGTCACAGAGAGTTGTTGACCTACGAGGGCGCAAGGATTCGCGCCACATAGTATTATTTGTGGATCTTATAGTATTTATTTGAATTATAATTTATTGGATAATGGTATGACAGTTACTTTGCCAACGGGGTGAGCTTAGAATTCCCTTATTAAAAGTCGGTAGTAAAAAAATGCATGTCTTCGCCATACATTTTGATCAATAATGAGGGAAGGAATGTTATAGAATGACGAGAGAGAGAGAGAGAGAGAGAAGAGAGAGGATGTGTAAATTATATTAAGACACGTTGACCGGGAGTCAGGGTCAGCTGATCGGATAGCATGTGAGTCACGTGAGCAGGTTAGCTGAATCGTAGCGATTTGATTTGGGCGTAGAAGAGGACGGACGGTTTCACTGTTGTCTCCTCCCCTTCACTGGGGGGGGACTCTGACATGTGTAGAAACGATACCAAGAGTACAACACAAGCCAGATTCACTTTTCATCATTCTGTAAGACATCTGGAAAGTGAAATAAAAACTATAAAACCAATTCATCGTGTTGGAGTGAATGAATATTCGTCTAAAACACGTACCAGTCTCCCCTCCAAGACGAGACGTTTCCAGATGGACCAGCATCGACGACGCAGAAGATATGTCTGATTATACATTTACTACACACACACACACAATGGCATATGAACATATCATTTAATAGACTGAACCACTAGACGATCACATAACATTAACTCTGATTAGAGATAATTACGCAACAGGTCATCATCCATTTATTATTTGGCCAATGAACTTTGGTGTTTTGAACTTTACTCCTCTCTCACCTTTTATCATTACAAACGGTCTCGCAGCCTTCCTTGAACTTCTATACAACTCAAAAACTGATGATATATTCTTGCACGATTGGTCAACGCAGCCTCAAACATTTAATACGTTTCTGGTGCATTTTTGCATATCGTTCTTCTAAAGTGTCATCGCGTTCAGATTGCATTTAAGAAATTCTCAAGCTTTGGCAATCAAGTTTTAGTAAGGTATATTCAAATTTCTGCTGTAGCTATTCAATTTACCCTTAACTCATAAAACTTAATCAGTCACCTTATAAGAGCTATAGCAATAAGATAGTAAATTTTCATGAATCTACAACAATTTTAAATGTCTGAACAAAAAAGTCTAGAAACTTATTGAAGGCATTTTTACATCCTAAAAGGGTCGAGGGTAACACTGGCCGATGTGTTGTACGCCTAACACTTGGAATAAAAACAGCCGGATAATGCAAATGAGATATAAAATATAAAAATATGGCAACTTCTAAAATTCGCCGCTTCGGTGGATTACAGAAAGGCTAAAAAAAGGATCAGATAAACTAAGCTAATTTACGGAGCTTGGTAGAAAATTGAATTAGATATGATATATAAAAATAAAATCTGAAATACCATTAATAGCTAAAGCACTATTAACGTTTTGGAAAAAAATATCTGGAGAAACTAGTATGAATTAAGATTCAAGAAATGAGTGTGACCATTCATCGAACAGCAGTGATGAAAACAGGCGAAATGTTAAAGATGAACCCATCATTCTAAGGAGTGTACATTTTGAAAGGTTATCAGTCAAACGCTAAAATGGCTTATACAAAATTCAAATATCACCACGGCGAATGCACATCTCCCGCTGAAAACCACACTGAAGTGTTAAACAGATTTAGTAATCCGTGATTATCTATGAAAATATACGGCCTTTAAGTGAACTGAACAATAATTACACTTATATTTTACTGGTTTTTCAATATCCTGCCTCCTTTATCAAGCTGAGTTGCACCGCCATTGAAGATCTGAATAATAAAACAGCAAGGAATGGGGCGATTGCATTATTTTCTCCCTTTCGATATAACTACTTATTCCTTTCTGAATTCCTGATTCCGATACACTTAATAATTCCAGTTTATTTTAAATTGCATTGATTCGTTTATTATTATACGATTTTTTTTCAGATTACCTTGAAAATCCATCTAAGGGATGCGTATTATTTTTTCAGATGTACAAATACATTTGTGGAATTATTATATTTTAGTTTCATTGGTAATATAAAATTATTAAACATTTATGATGTTATCGTTCGTCCCAAAAACGGATAATTGTCTTTAATCCAAAAACATTATCAATTGAAAGACTCATTTTTGATATCAGAAAAGTAGTTTAACATTTTCCGATTCTAATACAGATTTCAATGTTCCAAAAAGTTAAGATGAGTTCATTTCTGATTCCGAGTAATCGCTACATCACTAAAAACAAGCAAGCAAGTAAAACGCACAGGGAACACGATGAAAAGAAAATATGGAAGACAAACTGTGCACAGGTTATACATAAAGAGTTTCTATTTATTCTGTTGCACTAGAGAATTAACAGTTTGTGTTTATCATTTCAAAATAACGTGTCGTGCTTTAATGCATCATGTGAACATTTTATTCTGTCACCTCGAAGTTTTACCCAATGCTTTGTCCGTCTGCCAGTATTTATTTTCTAAACACATGTTGACTTAGACGATTTTCAAGTAATAATTCTCTGTTGATATTGAACAAATAAGGCATGATGCGAAATAAAAAAGAAATGAAGAAAAATATTATACTACCAAATGCCATATATATATATATATATATATATATATATATATATATATATATATATATATATATATATATATATACAGTGATACAAAGGGCCTGCTTTCGAATGCCGAGTTCGGATACGTTTTACTGATGAGCCCAATATGAGCGCGAAACTCAAGTCTTGGACTTCCAGTTTGTTGGCTGTCATGGCTCTTGTGGGCTGCGACAATGTCTGGTTGTGGAAATAATTATATAATCTCTTACATTATGAAAACTTGGGAGGAAGCACACATATCTCGCACAGTTCATTAAACATTATATAATACCTTGCATTGTATAAAACCTAGTGTTGATGTTATAAAACTATTTTTACGTTTAACGGTTTGAATAAATGTAAAAATGACAAAAGTGAAGTACCATATTCAATTGTGCTCTAAATAGAAACATCCATTTAAATGCGCACCTGTCATATAAAAGAACTTAATGTTGATATGACTGGTCTTATTGGCTGTGTGGGGATAATTGCTGGAATTTCAGTAAAGCATGAAAAGATCAAGTGCAATGGTGCAATTGTGATTTAAATAGAACCATTAATTTCTAACACATCCCTGTCATATCAAATAATCTACTGCTGATTTTATATGTCGATCCTTTCGGCTTTTGTGGTAAGACAACGTGCGATGTTAGCCGTTAACGTTGGTCAAAATCGCGAGTTCCTTTTTTCATCGGGTTATTTCGATTATAGATTTTCGATACCTACTGAAGAACTTTCGGTACAAAACCGATCTTCGAACAGCGCGGAATTTCCTAAAAATCGGTGCAGCTAATTTGGATTCAATAGGGAACCAATTCACAGACATACAGACACACAAAGTTCCTTTTATATAATAAAAATATATTGTAGAAAACATACAATCAATATGTAATATTTATATAGGAAATACAGTATGCAACTTTATGAATAAAAGACTGATACAAATTTCAATCGTGGAGCTTTATGAAAATTTAAAAATTTACACAGGAAAAGAAGACAATGGCATAAAAATAAAAAATAAATAGTTCATCTTTCATTAAATGAGATTTCAGATTAAAAAAATTAAAATGCAGTACGAATGAATTAGATAGACATTTTCTAAGGTTTATTTATGTGTGCATGTTGCAGGCGTGTGCATCTGTCATCTGCAGTACAAATATATGCGCGTGTTTTTAATATATTTTTCTATGTTAGAATCTAAAATAAACCATATTTTTAAATAACAAATAGAAACATGTATATATATATACTCTTATAAGTTATTTTTTATGTATTAACATTCATATTAAAACCCTATTCTTCTATTTATTGTTAAAAAGTACAATTTGTTTATATATGCTATATGGATTGTGGAATTGTATTCATCTGCAAAATATCTAGATAATTTGCATATTATTTTAAACATTTATTTTAATTAATTCTTTATTTGTTTCCGTTTCCTTATGAGATGATCATCTTTAGGTTGCTATTACGTGTAATTATATTCATGCAGGTATTCTATATGATTTATACTTTGCGTAAAAAGGTTATAGTCAACACACACAAATAGAGAGAGAATTTAAAAATAAATTAGAAAGTTTTAAATGTCATTTTATTTACTTTGTTGGTGTTTCATTTCAATATTTCGCTAAAAGAATTAGCTTCATCAGAGTTTTAGATCCAGTCCGTATCTTTTATTTGTTCACTTTGTTGTTATGAGGAGGAGGTAATCATTGGAGAAGAAAATGTTAAATGTATATGCTGTCAGTTGTTATAACGTGGGCGGCGCCCCATCTACGGAATAAAACACCAACAAAGTAAATAAAAATGGTTTTATCATTTCATGACATTTAAATCTTTCTGATTTATCTTAAAATTCTTTTCAAAATGAATGTCTTGTTAAGTGTGTAATTACTTTTCACTTCATATACATATATATATATGTGTGTGTGTGTATGTGTGTGTGTGTGTGTGTGCGTGTGTGTGTGTGTATAGTGTAAAATTTTGTTGAAAATTTAAAAACTCGCCTTTTCTTTTTATTAACTTCGTTTATTTCCTGGATTTTTCCCATTACAGCTGTTTCATTAACGGGTAGGTAATTTTACGATTTATGTGTCCATAAAAATATCCTGTCCCCACTAACTTCTTCAGATGTTTATCCATTAGAGTTTTACAACAAAAGGTATTTTTAACATGCTGAACATCGTATTCGGATAAAACGATTATCAAAGCCATACCTCCTCACTTTCTCCATCTTTTGGTGTTATGTGAAGACAGTTTTCCGTTTTAAGCCGTAGTTTCGTATTTATATTTTGTATTTATTTTTATATATTAATTATTTATTTTTGTTTTAATTTTCCATTTTTTTCTATTTTGTTTTCCAATTATCATATAATTTTATATAATTTTATTTCTACATTTATGCATGTTTATTACAATATTCCTGTTTTGCTTGGTGTGTGAATTCGTATTATTACTCGATTCTTCTTTTTAAAGGAGGGGTAACTCTCATGGAATCATTTTTTATATCTAGGATTACCTCCATTGCCTCTTTTATATTTCCTTATATTATACGTTTTTTTTTGTTATATATATATACATATGTATATATATATATATATATATATATATATATATATATATACATATATCATTGTTACAAGTTTACTTTGTAAATACAGCATGTCCTGTATCTCTAGTAACTTCTCTAGTTACTTGTAACTGGCTCCTGAATGTATAGCGACATATAAACTTATAAAGTAACTAAAAACGATATATATATATATAAATATATATATATGTGTGTGTGTGTGTGTGTGGGTGTGGGTGTGCGTGGGTGTTTGTGTGTGTTCATGCGTGTGTGTAATTTTTTTTTCAAATCAAATTAAACTTGTAAATAATTACCTTACATTTCTAACATATTCTAAATCAGATTTCAGTTAGATTGTTATTCGGTTTATATTTTCTTATTTTCCAATATGTGCTAACCAGAACCAATTATTTGTAAGATGTTTGTTTTAATAATACCTTGTAATGTCTACTGTTGTACGATAAGGGTCCTGTATCTTTGTTCTATAATATTTGCATAATTTTATTAGACATATTTCTTTTCACTTACGGCCTTTGTTGCTTTTAAAATTCTGTTATTTTATTTAATTATTATAATTGTTATTATTTAATTTAGGTTTCATTTGTATACTTAGCGTTTTATATTTTACTACTTATATTTTCTTATGGAAGCCGTTAAATACTAATTGTTCTGACACAAATTATACACGATGAAAATGACTCAAGCTGTGAAATCTGTCATGAAATCCGCACACAAATGTTTGCGAACCTTCTCCCTTTTTTATGCATCGAAAACGACGCGTTTCTCTAGCTGGTTGAGACTTTCGTATAAAAGTGGGTTCTTTTCCACAAACGCGACTCTCAGCTCAGCGCTTAGACGATGGAGGAGCTCAACGACACTTCCCGAAGCCAGAGTTGCACATAAAGCAGGTCATGCTGATTGTTCGATGGTCTTCGACCTGTCTCATCCATTACAGTCGTTTAGATGCAAGCAAAACCATTACAGCCGAGAAGTACTTTCTGTTACTTGGCAAAGGGACAGACCATAATAATTAAAGAGATAAGTTTGAAAATAACATTTGGAAAAGAATAGAATCGAACGCAGTAAGCAAAATTTTAAAAGATAATAAATACTAAATTTAGGAATGCAGTCTATTGTCCTATTCTTTTAGAAATAACTGGATATTAAATATGTCAGTTCAAAGAATGGACAATACGATATTAGAAATAATGATTAACAAAATATGTTATGAACTATAAAATTCAATTTAGGAATTTCTTTGTTTTCCAAAGACTTGTGGGCGCATGTGCAAAGCGCGCGTGTAATTTGAAACGAGAGAGAATCACACTATTGGCTGCATAAATGAATTTATTCGCTTATACCTCGATGTGGCAATAGGATTTTGTGATTTTTGTTTTACAATATGACATTCGGATTTTATTAACATTATTTGTTTATGTATTCAAAATTCAGTACATTTAGATTTTTCACGCGGTTGTGCCTGTTCGTGTATCATTTTGGAACTGGTTGACTGTAATCAACTGCTGCTTTCCAACTATTCCTTTCAATGTTCATGATCCCATTGTTTCTTTCGTAACATTTATAACACTGTTGTATAACTTATATCTTCTTGAATATGCAAGTAATATTGCTTGAAAAGTATTCATGTGTAATCAGTTTATGCCATGGCTGTGTATTTCATCATAGAACAAACTATGAATTAAAAATATTTCCATTCATATTTTTATCTATGATGAAATTTGTACACGCTCCTTTTTCCGTTTCAAAGCAGAGTTAAAAAATTTCTTATAGATACATTGCTACGTTTAAACCATACTAGACTACCTGTTACCCGTTGGGCCAGTATATTATATTAGCTATGGAATCCATGAATGAGCGTGACACTTGTGACGTAAACATTACTATGAAAGTATATTAAAATGAAAAAAGAATATAAATAGATTGCTATGGGGCGTATTGTTTATCATAAATGATTATTTTTACTAAAAACATTTACAGTTACTGAATTATAAGCAGTTGGCCATACTTATAGGTAAATGTGCACTTAACAGATACCATAATACTTATTATAGTTAAATTCAAATTTTGATATATCTGCTTTTTTTTACATCGTTCATTTGTCTATTATGTTTAAGTTATTTTAAACCCCACTCTTCCCATGTTAGACAATAATTTCGAAATAAAAACGTTAATATTTCAGCGTCCCAATTGTCCTTTTGTTTTTTGGCGCGTTTAAATTATCAAAATAAACAAGTCATAATACTGTCAGCTTTTTACATCGTTCATTTCTATATTACGTTTAAGTTATTTTAAACCCCACTCTTCCCATGTTAAATAATAATTTCGAAATAATAACGTTAATATTTTAGTGCGCAGGTCATGCGCAATCGGATGTCGTACACCGGAAAGTGGGTTACATACATCGTTACAAGGTCATTTCAGTTTTATAATTATATAGATTTCCTAATTATACAGAATGCTTCAACAACACATAGAATTCAGGTGATTTTCCTCATTGTTGCTTTTAATAATTATGGTTAATAGACTTATATGATTTAAATTATTTAGCTTATTTTTATACATGACGTAAAATGTGGTATTTTGTTAAATACTATATAAATGAATACTAGTATATGCAATTCAAATACAGGCAATGTACTTATTTAGTAATTAATTAGATTTGCTATATATTTCAATCTCAATATCGTTATCTTGTATGAATGCAAGGATTCTATTGTTGGCCTTTGTTTGAACGATATTTTTCTAGTTAGAATAATTTCTAAAAAGACACTAGTAATTATGACTCGAGCAGGTTATGATTTTTTGGAGCGAACTAGATGCGAACTTAGAACACCCAGGTCGTAAGTACACTTCATAAATCACAATATTGGGGCTACTTCTTGATTTTATTCTGATGCTAAGAAACGAGAAAATCTACCAAAAAATCGATTGGTATCCAACATTTATTCAAACGAAGATAGTAAACCAGGAAAAAGTAATATAGTAAAAAAAAAAACTGTCTGGAAATGTAATAAGGAATTCGATATATAAATACACACACACACACACATATTCCTATTACTCGTGATCTGTTCGAATTTTACCCTTTGAAAGGAGGTTAATTAACATCCCGCGGCGAAGTAATATGTCTTTTAACTTGCTCCACTACTTGCATCAAATAATATTGTCCATTTCACGTCGATATGAAACTTGACATAACGAAACTTCCAAACATTAACATAAGTAAATAGATCGTAAACACATAAAAATTCGACAGAAATGAGACATATATATGAAAACATATCTTCAATGTATGTATTCGCACATATGAAATATTGTAAACTATAGGTGAAATGAGACGGTAAATTAAACAGTGAGCCTTGCTATTGAAGCTAATTTAATAGAATGCCAAAATTCCGACAGAGAACATATAGCTTTCTGTTTATTACAACAGGGCTTATCATCATTTGTAGTTTGCAAATCAGAGAAAATCTGTTTCAGAAATAATAATGTTTTAAATTGTTGCAAAATTATTAGCTATACACTGCTGATAACAAATATGTTTTATTTATTAGAAGAAATATATTCTCCGTTGAAAAAAAGATTTGCACACAATTGATCTATAGGAATATATATAAAAAACAGGTTGAAATATTAAGACTGAATAAAGTAAAATCTGTATGCGGATTCAAAACATCTAGTGGACTAGTAAGTATTGATAGATATTATAGTAATTTAATGTGAGTAAATGAAGTAGTTATATATATATATATACATATATATATATAACTACTTCATTTGCTCACATAAAATTACTATACGAAAGTATAGATTTATGCGTAAATTTTAAGTATTTACTTCAAAATGCTCAATACGTAGGTAGAGCTAGTTAATAATCTATAAAATATATATGGCGATTAAGCTATACTGAATATTCGGCGTTTCATCCACTATAGGATTCGTCAGGCTTATGCGCAAATTCTGTGGTTGTTCTCGTTTTTATATATGTTGAGGATTTTAGTTCGATAAAATGCAAACCCATTGGCTGATAGGAAGGGGCGCGGTGGATACTAGAAAGCTGATTGGCTAACTAAAATCCTATATACATATATAAAAACGAGAAACAACCCCAGAACTCGCGCATAAGCCTGACGAATCCTTAAGTGGATGAAACGCCGAATATTCAGTGTAGCTTAATCGACATATATATTTTATAAATTACTATATATATATATATATATATATATATATATATATATATATATGATTACTTAATTTAATCACATCCGTTAATATACGAAAGTATAAATTTATGCGTAAACTTTAGATATTTATTTCAACAGTGCACAATACGTAGGTAGAGCTAGGTAGAGGTAGTAAGTTATAAAACTTCTATAACTCCCTCTCTCTCTCTCTCTCTCTCTCTCTCTCTATATATATATATATATATATATATATATATATATATACTTCTATGAATTTGATTTTCATTTTTGATTGATATGCATATTAAACCCCCTCTTTCTATTAGTTTAAAACGAAAATGCAACTCTTATATAGAGTATTTGAATTTAATTAATCTATCTAGTTTGCAAATTCTTTTAAACATTTATTTTTTGTTTATTGCTTTTTTCAGTTTTCACATGAGATGATCATCTTTAGTTTACTATTACTTGTAATTATATCAATAAAACCATTTTCCATGATTTCTACTAGCGTTATATTTGCTTAAAAACGTTATAGTAAACACAAACCTCTTTCTATATATGTTTATGTATGCGTATATATATACATATATATGTATATATATATATTTGTTTAAAACATGTTGCCTAACAAACTCCTCTGTCAATTTTTGCTCCACAGACATGAAACATATTATATAAGTTATTCGGACCAATGCGAACATTTATATTTGAGTTTGCAGAAGTGTGAATACCAAAGAAAATTAAAGCAATTTGCAAGATGATAGTCGGACAAGGGGATTACAAATATTGCAAGCGTCACGTAAGAGCTATTCGTTCGTGTTTTATTTTTTTAGTCTTGTATTTAACTTTATAATTTATAGCTCGGGCATTAACGTCAAAGGAAAAAGTAAATTATGAGCTGAAACTTTTAGTTTCGATTCACGTTGGCGCACGAGTCATTTTTAACACTATTTAAATCATCACAATATAATTAGTCCAATGTAATATAATAATAAATGCGAAATCTACGTAATTCAACGTATTATATTAAAGCGTATTTTATAGCCGGGAAATGCCGGGCACTCTGATATGTATATATATATATATATATATATATATATATATATATATGTGTGTGTGTGTGTGTGTGTGTTTTACACATTTTAAGCGATAATACAGTTAATAACGTCTCTCCTCATTAAGCTTAACTTCCTTAGAAAATCACCTATATATTGAAAGGTAAATAGTTATATATGTATTATTTACATTTTACTCAAAACACAGTAATCAACGGACATGCATATTTCGAAGTGCTACCTATTATTATCCACTGACGCGTGTTTAATCGTCTACGACTCATTAGAGTGACTGAATTAAGAAATATTCGAAATCGGAACCTCATGGTAAGTAGCCGAAACTTTCACCACTTCGTACGATTGTTCGGATTTACGTAGATGTTAATTGTTTTTGTTTTTTTGTGATACGTTTTAAATGAATTCAATTATTTACGAAAGTGCATTTTTACCAAAATGCGAGTTAGGAATAAGTATCCCTTTAACCAATTTGCTATCCCCATTTAGGGGAGCGACATATATATTGTTTTTAAAATATAATTATCCACTGGCACGTGTTTCGTCGTCTGCGACTCATCACTGTAGCTCAATCTTGCAAGATTCAAAATCGGAACCTCATGTTAAGAAGCTATATATATATATATATATATATATATATATATATATATATATATATATATACATTTGTGCCCGATATTATTCATACCCCACCTTGAAAATTGAGTTTATTATGTGTAACTTTGTAAGAATTTATTGTTTACGTCCATATTGATACATATTCTTAATAAACCTCTTCTGATCATTTTCGTCATTTTAAAATCTCGGGATACTTGTAATAAAAGAAATATACAGCTATTTATAAAATCTGCAATGTTCAAAAATAATCATACCCCCTTATTTTTTCAGTATTAATCGAATTTCTGACTGTTTGTTTCCTGTTTGATTCTTATTTTGAATGCTTTTATACAACCTTTGATTAATTTCATTTCGTTTTTTGCATTTTTCAGAAATTAAAATGATATCAACTGAAAACCAATAAAAGAATAAAAATTATTAGAATGGGGAAGAAAAAAGAGCTTAGTAATGATCTTAGGACTAAAATTGCGAATTCACATAAGGATGGTTTAGGTTACAAGTCAATTTCCAAGAAATTTGAGGTCCCTACAGCAACAGTACAGAGCATCATCAAAAAATTCCAGAGCCACCACAAAACAAACAACTTGATTGGTAGAGGAAGGAAAAGGAAACTGTCTGCTAGAGCCACCCGGAATATTGTAAGAAGTGTTAATGCAAATCCAACCACCACTACTAAGGACATTTTAGAAAATCTGGAGTCTTCTGGCATAAAAATATCAAGGCAAACATTGCAAAGGACTCTGCATGAAAATGGTCTGAAAGGAAGAAGACCAAGAAGGACTCCATTGCACACCGGAAAACACCTTGCAGCACGTCTAAAGTTTGCTAGGACCCATGTGAATTCTCCAGAGTCCGTTTTCTCAAGTATTTTGTGGACTGACAAAACAAAAATTGAATTGTTTGGCCATATGGATGCTTCTTACGTTTGGAGGAAGAAAGGAGAAGCTTACAACCCAAAGAACACCATACCCACGATGAAACATGGTGGTGGTAGCCTAATGTTTTGGGGCTCCTTTTCGGCTAGTGGTCCAGGTAGTTTGGTCAAGATAGATGGAACCATGAAGAAGGAGCAATATTTGGAGATACTCCAGAAAAACATTAGACAGGATGCGGAGAATCTCCATTTAGGACCAAACTGGGTCCTTCAACAGGATAATGATCCAAAACTTACTGCCAAAATAGTCAAGAAATGGTTTGAGGATAATCAAATTAATGTTTTGGAATGGCCTTGCCAGAGTCCCGACCTGAACCCTATCGAAAACCTCTGGCACATATTGAAAACTGAGGTTAAAAAGCGGAAACCTAGAAATTTGAGGGATTTGGAGAACTACTGCATTGAAGAATGGTCAAAAATCAGTGTTGATGCTTGTAAAAACCTTGTTGATAAATATTCAAAACGGTTACAGGCAGTTATTAAGAATAAAGGGCATGCTATTGACTATTAGTAAGAGAGGTATGAATAATTTTGAACTAGTGCCATTATTGTTTTTCTTTGTATAATGTTTCAAACTTGCATAATTTATTTATTTGTTGAGTTTAAATTAAATGCCTATGCTTGATTTATTGTCTGAAATCCCTTTAATATTGTCTACCTTCTGGTTTGAGCAATATTCTTATAGAAATCTCAAAGATCCGAGGGGTATGAATAATATCGGGCACAAGTGTATATATAAAATGTAATTTAATCTCATTTATGCATCTACTTAATCTAAGTCATGCTTATGTGCATACTTCCTATGTTTCTGCTGAACTCATGTTAAGTTGTGTATCTTTTTAAAATGGTCCATACCTTGCCCGGTACCTAAGAAGGTGTTAGTTTACTATAAATTAAATAAAAACATGTCTTTTTGTTTCAGATAAAATTCATACTGGAAGTCATATCCACGCATTTATAGCTTAAACACAGACACAAAAGAGATCCTCTGTTTGGATTTGCATGTTGACACAAAGAGAACGAATAACGTAATCAGTCGTTTATACATACATACAAAGGAAAGTAACTTCAACTTACTCAAAAAGCTTATATCATTTAAAAATGGCACGTTATCATAAACCCATACATGAGCAATCGGAAGGAACTCTTTAAACGGTTTAAGACAGTATTGCAACCCGACGAATATTGACAATTTTCATTAGAATTGATGTTCGTTTCTTTTTGTAATCGAAAAGTCAGTCTTTTTATCGTTTCTTTGTCACGAATGGCTTTATTCTAAAAAATCAATATCTGATTCTGGTTTATACTGTGGTTTCCTGGATGGTTGCCAAATGTTATTAAGAAAGAATTAATTTTTATAATTTTTTCTGTGTAACAACTCGTTTACGATGGCCTCCATCTTTAAAAAGGGGCGTAACCTTTCTTTTATTTCGTATGATATTGATTGGCTTTGATTAAAACTAGACGAATAATTTTTGAAATATCACAGGAAAAATAAGGTTGCTGTATTAGAACGAGTGTTATTAAGACTGCAAAAAGAAAAGATGTCATTATTACTGCATGTAGGTTTATTGCAGGTATAGTTTATATGTTGTGGTGTGCTATTTAAGTGATTTAGTTGTGTTTAGCCCTGGTTACTAAAATAGCGAGTTCTGTTTGATTATTAATCGAATTTCAATTACGAGACTCGCATTTTTACTTACAACTTTAAAGACATACAAAAACGGGAATTTATACCGTTGGAAGCAAGCGACATTGTGTGCGTTTGAATGTTTTATTCCACACAGTTGCCGCTATTTTGAACGCACATTTGTCAGCGTTTAACGATGCCTCACTCATAAATGTCCATGATGCGTTTTCATGCACATCTCTGTCGCCTCTTTAAAAAGGACGAACCAATTTCCTAATCAATTTCATCGGCTTTCAAGACGTGCAGCATACGCAGGTGTATGTTGTATAGTTATTTAGTTGTACTTCTTGGAATTCACTGACAAACCTTTGCTTATCCCGCGCGTCTATGGGAGAGGCTACTTTATAGAGCATCACATTGTAAATATATGCAACAAAGAGAGGAAATTCCAGCTCATTAATGATTAAGTTCAGTTATAAGAACGATTAAATATAAATCTTCTCTTATATATGTGGTCAGAATAAAAAAAACAGATACATTATTTCTTAAATCTTTAACTTAATATTTACAATAAACATAAGTATTAATAACAGACAAGAAAACTCGTTATCTGTTCTTTAAATTTTTACTTTAAAATGTTTTGGAATCCATTAATTGCTTGGTTTCTCTTTTCGATTGTAATGATTTCGTATTAGGTTATAATTTATTAATAAACATGATAATATAATGTTGGAAATGAAGCATATAGATAACTTGATATCGCATGTCTATTTTAGTAGCGATCTGTATTTTGGCAAAAGCAAAACAAAGAATGACACTCTTTATAACACGCGACGTGAATTATTTTATTTGCTCAATTTCCTACATTACAGGGTGATGCTTATTTCTTTCTAAGGAACATTTCTTTTACTTCTGATGATTAGATGTTCAAAATATCAATATCAAATATGAATTGTTCTACGTAGGTGAAAAATATCGTGCTTAAACATTAAATGAATTTATTGTCAAATAATAAACCTCTGATCTTGTTATACATCAATACATCATATATATATATATATATATATATATATATACATATATATATATATAGAGAGAGAGAGGGGGGGAGCGATTTTAAAATAATATACAGAAAAGCCCTACGAGTTCCTTTCACTAACAAACTAATCAGGAATAAATCGTTGAATTTTAAGACATGCAAAACCAAAGAATTAAATTGTCACGCAAGAGTAAACACATCTCAATATTACATGTATTTTATATTATTGTATATATATTTTACAAGAATGTTATTCGCCTTTTCTTTTTACTCGTATATTTCCGAGTATTCTTATAACAATTAGTGAATCTATTTTGCCATAAAGTCATCAGAAGAAATAATAACAATCAATCGGCCAAAAGGAAATATAATGCGTTTTGACTGAATTAAAATCTGAAAAATAGAAGCGTAACTGTGAATAAATTATATGTAGCCATTAAGCCATTTATTAATTTTAGAAATAAAGTCACTATGCCAATCTATTCGTCCTAACATTTTCTATTAATTTAGGAATATTCCGCAAAAATATTCTATTTAATAATTAGTACATTTATCAATTCTAATTAATGTATGCATGTTTATGAAAATTACAATAATTATAAAGTATTACACTAATTGATAAAACAATTAAGCGATTGATTTTACATTATGAAACTGATACTGTCAAAAATTGTAAATGTCAACGGAATTAAAGAAATAAATTATAAGATAGCTAACATCATTAACTTTGAAATATAGTCGTTTGTCATTTAATCTCTCTCTCTCTCTCTCTATATATATATATATATATATATATATATATATATATATATATATATATATATATATATAAGCCTGACGAATCCTATAGTGGATGAAACGCAGAATATTCAGTGTAGCTTAATCGCCATATATATTTTATAAATTACTAACTAGCTCTACCTACGTATTGAGCACTTTTGAAGTAAATACTTAAAGTTTACGCATAAATCTATACTTTCGTATATTAAATTTATGTGAGTAAATGAAGTAGTTATATATATATATATATGATGGCAGCAACTCATTCTCGAGTATTGCCATTGCTTAATATATCTCTGACTCAAATGACGCAAACATGAACGCAACTAGCGTCACCCGTCAGACGATCACCTCGGTGAATCCAAGCTGTGGTGCCCTGAACACCTATCAGGCCAGACCCTGGAAATTCCAGAGGTTTTATTACCATTCACGCCCATATCTGCATCATTCCTCATTGAATTCCGTTTGCCGTTTCACGCTACAGCCACCATTTTTGTTATCGAGATACACACCGATTGCAAAGTGTGTATTCCATTGCATATCAAGTAATGGCTGTGCTTAAAGCTTTTTATAGTGAGGAAAGACAAGTGCAACTGAGACAATTCCACTATTTAAACAACAGCCACATTGAACCAAAAATAAGAGCAAGTCAACATTATTGGAAGCAGCAGTCGCCGCAGGTTTTATATCAGGGTTTGCTTCTCCTAGAGAGGTTGCCTTCACCACGGCTTACGGGAGCCATCTCCACCCACCATGCCATTTAATCCATGACTGGGACTTAGGTTGCTGGGCACCAGAGCATACTCCACACGCTGGTGGGTCATGTATGCTGCAGCTGACAGGGGCTAAGCTCGTTTGGACGTTTCTGTCAGGTTTACCTCGCCCTCAGCCTCTGATTAAAAGAAACTTGGCCCACAAGGCAGTGGAGGTCCAGTTATACGGCGCAGGACACTCGCCGTTTATCAGAGCCCCGTCTGCGTGGCATTGGTCACGACGTGCACGTGGTGTTGATTTGTCTAGGACAAGCACGGTATGGCGCTAAGACATCTGTGTGCTTTGAACACACGTCCACACCATGACCACCTATTTATATATATGCACATATATATATATATGTATGTATGTATGTATATATGTATATACGTACATATTTCGGTATAAATCATTATTAAATACCATCATCGATGGCGCCTACCCAATTGACCTGATATAAATAGCCACTGCCTATCAACTTATTAGCTGCTTGTTAGATCCTAGGCTTGGAACGGATCCTGATCTGGCTACACTGAAGATGTATATACAACGAAACAGTTTATGTGTCGATTACGTCATACCTTCATTTTTTCAAATAGAGTACTCTTTATATCACTTGCGACTGTTTTAACGTAATGTATATCTCTTTGAAACTAAACAAATAAAGCACTGTGCGAGTGGCAGTTTATGTTGATGCAATGCAAAATTAAATATCATTTCTTACATCGTCCGTCAAAGTGGCTTGATAGATAGAGTTACTATTTGCTCGTCCGTTGTTTGTTAGATTCAAAGACAGACAGCGACAAGAGAAAGACAGAGAGAGACAGGGAGAGAGAGAGACTCTGAGAGAGAGAGAGAGAGAGAGTATAATAATTAACGAATTTCAGCGACATGGACGTAATAAAAGAATCCTAAGTTATCGGTGGCCAGGTAGCTTAATACACCAATCATTTTTGTTACACCAACTTTTCATTTAAGCATTACATGTTCGTGCCTACAGTTTTCTTTTTTATTTTATTTATTGTTTGTTTTCTTTTCGTTGAACACGAACAGGTATTAACTATTATTATCTGTTTTTTTTTTTTAATTATTTTGTGCGCACTTTAAGCACTGTCAAACGATTGCGAAAAATGGAACGCATAATCCCGTTAGATCAGACTTGTGTTAACTATACGAAATAGAGAGCAACAAAAGTTATTAATGATTTTTAAAACCCCTTTGTTTTTCTCCTTCAAACTGCAATTATTAATTAATTTTAGTTATAATTTGGTTAGGTTTTTAGATTTACACTGCTTAAGGATTAATAATATTATAAACATTTGTACATTGAATGTGGAATACGGTTTTCCTATGTACGACTGTTCATTTGGTTAATTACCGTTTCCCTAACTATTGGGTGAAAAGAAACTAGATATGATACTGATCTACAAAATGTTAATTTTTTGACACTAATATTTCTTAACTGATTTTAATCTGGCGATGTAATAGCTGGCAAGAGTCATGTTAATATTATAACTTACTATTTAAAAAAAGAACACCGTGAACATTTTGAATCACTGGAATTTTTAGGAAGTTTCTTTTTCTTGTAAATTCAACTAATAATAGTATATATTAATTAATAAAACGCTCTTGAAAATAAACATAATAATATTAACTTTTTATGAATTTTAATTGCAACTTCAACGTAATTTTTTGTTCAGTTCGTGTATTTAAACTTTTTAAAAAATAAATATGTTTGACTTATTGGAATATTTATACTTCATAATAAATAGATATTTCGATCACTTTAAACATATTTTGTTCAAATTTTGAGAAAAATAATAATGGGCGGACAAAAAAATAATAATCGGGGGACAAAAAATTATTTCCCTTCATATATTTTACGGAAACTGCATTTTATATGTAATTTTATTTAAAAATGGATAAGTATGGAAAATTTCACGAAAATCTGACGAATAATTGATATTTATTAGATTTATTAAACACGAGTTTTCACGGGGGGGTATTCTACAGCATCAGTTATGTAAACACGATTTTTGTTTCGCAATCTCGTTGTTCCCGTACGATGAGAAAATTAATTTAAATGATTACTTCTTCTTTTAAATTTTACATGTAATGCAAAATTAAATGTCATTTCTTACAGCGCCAGTCGAAGTAGTTACTATTTGCTCGTCCTTTGTTTGTTAAATTAAAAGAGAGACGGAGAGACAGAGACAGACAGAAAAACAAACAGAGACAGAGAGGAAGACACTGAGAGAGAGAGAGAGAGAGAGAGAGAGAGAGATTATAATAATTAACGAATTTTAGCGACATGCACTAACTAAAATATCCTAAGTTATCGGTGGCCCGGTGTCTTAATCCACCAATCATTTTTAACTTTTCATCTAAGCATTACGCGTTCGTGCCTACATTTTTTTTATCTTATTATATTTTTTCGTAGATAAACACGATTCTTGTCTCGTAATCGCATTGTTCTCGAACGATGAGAAACTTAATTTAAATTATTACTGGTTTATTTTGTACTTCTTCTTTTAAATAGTACAAAAGTTATATTGATAATATTAAATTATAATAAAGTTATATCGTGTTAGATATGAGGAGGTAATTCGGTAATTTTGGAGGTAGTTAACGTACCTTAAACGCTTATATGTCCTGGATATGACCTTAAACTATATCCGATGGTGAGGCCCCAGCTTGCGGGCTTTGGGGAGTATGGAGTCACCCTTTAATTGCCATTGCTCCCAGGCCACTCTGACCCGGAGTGGTAGTACCTGTTAGGGTCCTAACTATGGGTTAAATAGAAACCGACTTGAAAACAACAAATATAGTCTATCAAAAAAAATTCTTCAAAATGTTTGGATTCGGCATTAAATAACCTGAAAAGTGTTGATATGCCGTAAAACAAAACCAACCCAACCAACCAATTAAACGCTTATAATAAAGATTGATTGTTTTGTTTAACGCAAATAGGTCACCAAGCTTTAAACTGGTTTCGCATCTTTTCCACTACTTTATTTCCTTACAGGGACATATATTTACAAATGTCTGCGAAAAAAATTCTTACACATTATATGAAATTTCTGTTTCCCAACTTTTACTGTTTATAATTTTAAGAAGAAAGGGTTCTTTTTATATTATTTCTTTTTTTTTTCATAACCGTTTACATATTTACATCGTATCGTACAGGAGTTTGGTTCCTTTTTAGTGATAGATTATTCGAGAGTATGTCCCCACTTAAGATCCAGTATTGTTAACAAAACTACCATACCCTGAACAATAACCTGAATCATATTCTGTCCGCCAGCGTAGTGCGCGGACCCACCGCCACTATTTTTCTGTTCGGTCACTTTCAGACAACCAACCACCTGATCACAAAATGCCGTTCTACCATGATGAGGGTGAGTTTTGGAAACAAACAACAAGGATAACAACAACATCCGTACTTTAATTTTTTCGCGTGGGAGAAGAGGGAGGTAATCATCGGGCAACGCCGGTTAACTGCTTGTTTTGTTTATTCTTTTTGCATTCATGGTTCTTTTTAGCTTCTTCTCTTATTTAACTCATCATACCGCCCAATATGATTTTTTTTCTCCAAATTTTTATCTAAACAATTTTTTCAATTTCTAAATATTTTTAAGGCCCCTGTTTTCTTTTGGCCATTAGTTTTGTAACTTTCCGGGGTTTTTTTATTGTCCTTCTATGGCGAAAAGCTTCGAAATTCTATGGTATGAAGTGGTTTTTCCTTTATCCCTATTTCTGTAACCTTTATTGACTTGATAATGTAATAAACTTTCTTTTTATATTCTTAACTTATTATATATATATATATATATATATATATATATATGTGTGTGTGTGTGTGTGTGTGTGTGTACAATAAGTATATATTAGTTATGTGTATATAAATATAGTATGTATTAAGCATGTGTACCTAAATATATTATAAATATATGCGCATATTTACATGGGTGTGTACGTGTGTGAGTGTGTGCTGGTACATCTCATTACTATATTAATACACTGAATGCCACCTTCACCTATTCTACATATTTGTTAAATTTCATAAATACGAGTATATCTATTAAGATCTTATTTATGCCTGACTCCAACTAACATACACCCCACACATATGTGTGTGTGAGAGAGAGAGAGAGTATACAGTGTATCAATAAAGTGAGTACAATCCTCACATTTCTTTAAATATCTCTTCATTGAACAACACTGAAAAATGAATTTTTGACACAATAAAAAGTAGTCTTCTGCAGTATATATAAGAGCTTTTATTTATTTTCCCCTCAAAATAACTCAACTATAACCATTAAAAGCTCAATCTCTGACAACAAAAGTCAGTAAACTCCTTACGAGAAATTGTAAATATTAACATACAACATGTCATCTTTCAATATTTTCTGTGGCCATTATCATTATGTAAAACTGACTGTACTCTCCTGGCCATGGAGTTTACCAGAGCTTCACATTTAGCTACTAGAATGCTCTTCCAATCTTCAATTACGATATCGCGAAGCTGGCGGATATTTGAGAATTTGCGCACCTCCACCTTCTGCTTGAAGGTGCCCAAAAGATGTTCTATTGGGTTCAAGTCTGGAGACGTGCTTGGTCAGTCCATCACCTTTACCCTTAGCCCCTTCAGTAAAGCAGTGGTTGTCTTCCATGTGTGTTTTGGGTCATTTTCATGATGGAACAGTGCTTCCCCACGCAGTTTCTGGAAGGAAGGAGATCATGCTCTACTGCAACATTTAACAGTACATGTTGGAGTTCATGTTTCCATCAATGAAATGCAAATCTCCAATAACTGCACCACTAATGCAGCACTAGACATTCTCACCACCATCCCCGACTGTAGGCATGACACACTTATCTTTGTCCGCTTCAAATTGGTTGCTGCTACACATGCTTAAGGCTATCAGAACCAAACAAATCAAATTTCGTTTCAACAGACCATACAACATAGTTACAGTAATCTGGGCTTTTTTGACATGTCTTCAGCAAATTCTTTGCGGGCTTTCTTGTGCATTGCCTTCAGAAAGGCTTTCTCCTGGGGTGACAGCCATGCACACCAATTTGAAGAGTACAAAGATAAGTGTGTCATGCCTACAGTCAGGCACCGGGTAGGAATGTCATGTCTTCTTCTAATCAGGTTGGTCTTCTGCAATTAACCTGTCCTATTCCGCTTTTTCTGTAGACATGGATCATAAAAATCATTTGTTTTTTTTGTTTTTTTTTTCGTACTGTACTTATTAAAGACATTTATGTGTGTCTCATTTCTAATAACTTTCGGCTTGTTTTATTTTCTGTTCAAGATATCTTCAAAGAATGTTATCAGGAACCAAATTTAAGTTGCCTCTATCGTATTTATGTATATACATATATATATATATATATATATATATATATATATATATATATATATATATATACATAAAATAACTATCCTAACACGGAGAACACATTTAGGAGTGATAATCAACTTCTCGTAATAGGAGTTTCTATTTATTTATCAGGTGTTTGTAATCTGGCAGCACTTAAACATTTGTAATCGAATGATCTGTTGAAAAAGGTTGCTTACTTAGATTGTATTAACATTTATAGCTGAGAGCCACTCGGCGAAAAAAAAAGATATTATCTTTTTTATCTGACATCTGTTCCTAATTACGAAATAATGTGGAAATGATTACACCTAATTAAGAAACCTTTTTACGATAAGACTAATTATAGTCATATAGTTCTTATTGTTTTAAAGTTATATTAAGAGTATATATGCTAGACGGCCGCCGGACATCTCTCAATCGGAAAATACGCTTTAATAAGATTCTATGCAGATTTCCCATTTCCTATTATGTAGCCGATTGTTTATCAATTATTATATTGCATTAGATATATAGTAGTAATTTTATGAGGAAATGAATTATATATATATATATATATATATATTTTACACAGTGATCACCACTTATCAAGGCCCGGAAGCCACTCAAGGATAAGGGTTATTGCAAGTACATTACGTTAGTGTGGAGATTTGATGGAGTGTTAACTTAAGGGGGCGGTTCATTAGAAATTTGTTAACATTAGATTTGAAGACATCCAAGTTGTAGTCCGGAGGGAAGCAGGCAGACGGTACAGAGTTCCACAGGCGTTCAGTTATAAGAAAGAAGCTTTGTTAATGGAATCCTCGTTTTGATTTAGGCAGAGATATAGAGTGGGGGAAATTTTTCACAGTGGATTCAGCTAGACGGGTGTTTTTCGTGAAAGATTGGCGAGGGGGGACCAGGGATTGGAGTTCAGACGACCACCTGCCATGAAAATAACGATAAAACAAGGATAGGCTCGCAACGTCTCTTCTGTGAGAGAGGGGTTGCAGGGTAGAGAAAAGGGCATCCCCCACTAAGCCACGAAGTCTATTTTGTACTCTGTCAAGGCATGATAGGCTGTTTTTGGCAGCTCCTGCCCAGATATGGCAACAGTATTCCATCCTTGGACGTACTTTGCTTTTATATAGATAGAGAATTGAATCAGTAGTGAGATATCTCCTGGAGCGGTAGAAGGATCCCACCATCTTTCCAGCGACCTTGGCAACAGACTTGATGTACGTGTTCCATTTCAGATCAGGAGTAAAGGTAATATATATATATATATATATATATATATATATATATATATAAACTGCGTCAAACACTTTATTGCAGATTTGTAAAATATCAATATTTCACTGAATATACTTCACAAAAAAATGAAAATTTGGCATCTAATGACTGTTTCAAGGTTAGTTATTTTCCAAAATTTCATTCAAATCCATGTGATATTCTCGAAGTTATGCCATTTTATTTATTAAGTAATTAATACTGTCCACCCCGGTTATCGAAAAGGAAAGGAGTGTTGCTGGACTCACAGAAGGATGATTCATCAAAGATTAATCTATGTAGCTGGAATAGGATCCAAGAACTTTGGATCATTTGTGAACAAGCCCAACATTAAATTCAGAAAGGTTGGGGCATCATGGGAAACCGTTCTACTCAAGATATTCGGAAAATTCGTAGGGAACTCAACCGAAAAACAAACATCTAGTGGTTCCAATTTTTCAAGAGCTGAAGTCGCTTCAAGATCAAGGCATGCCCGATGTAATGTCTTGAATGAAATGGCAAGGGACATCAAAACTATTCCAAGGCCTCCATTGCGCAAACAACACAGGGAAAACGAATGGGGTGGGCACAAAATTACATAAAAATATGTGTCCAATGTGTCCTGGAACTCGAACGGAACTCCAACCCATTACAGAGTTTATCGCCAACAAGGACGTGGAGGCATCAAGTGTTGGGCGGGAATATTGTGGATAAATTGGTTGGACCATTCCGAGTTTCAGAGGGTGTAAAACCTACCAGCAATGCGTACACAGCCTTTTTGAATAAACATTTATCACTATAGCTAGATGACCGACCATTGTCACGTCGCTTTCAGATGATTGTTTATGCTTGATAATGCAGCATCCCATTCTGCTAGGGCGACTGCATCCTTCCTTGAATCTATGGGCTTCTTTGAAGAACCCCTCCTTAGCTGGCGACCGTCTTCTCGGATCTTAACCCCATTGAGCACCTCTGGTCAATATTGTAAAGATATGTTCATGAGGGAAGAGAGCAATTTACTTCAAAGCATGCCCTGTGGAGGGAACTAGTTGATGTCGCCAGAACCATGACTCCTTTTCAGATCAAACAATTTTCTTCGGTGGAAAGATAGGTTGTTTAAAGATATTTTTTAAAAAAATGGTGGATATGGCGATAAATAATTCATTTATTTGTAAGCTTAAGACCTAGGATATGCTTTTGTTTATAATCCTTTAATAGGAACATAGATTGAAATGTAAAGTTCTCATGATTAGACATTGTGTCTTTGCCCTATTACAGAATTTTAAGAGACTTGCAATGAAGAAAGAGACAGTAGACTCAGTAATAACTCAAGCGATGAAAATGCATTTAACAGGTCAACCAATATCTACGAAACAGCCCTAAAAAATAGTGGATACAAAAATATCGATATTAAATATAAGCAACAAAACACCAACAACTATAATAAAATTAAAAATAGAAGAAAAAGAACTATAATTTGGTATACGGCCCCATACAATCAAATGTTAAAAACAAAACTTGGCAAGAAATTTCTAGATCTTATTGAAAAACACTTTCCCGCAACCAACCCCTTACACAAAATCTTCAATAAAAATACCTTGAAGTTATCTTACAGTTGTTGCGAAAATTTAGAGATGAGAATTAAAGCACATAATAACAAAATACTAAATGAAAACAATGTAAACAACAACAAAATAAACAATTAAAAAGTAGACACCATGACAGAAATAAAACCAACAATAGCAGAAATAATAATAATAATAATAATAATAATAATAATAATAATAATAATAATAATGATAATAATAATAATAACAAACCAACCCCGGACAAGAACAACCATACCATAAATAAAAATACTAATAACGAACAAGATAAATGCAATTGTAGACACCGCACACTTTGCCCAGTCCAAAATAAATGTCTAACAAAAAGTGTAGTTTATCAAGCAACAATATTTGCGAACGAAAACCCGAATAACAAGAAATATTACATAGGTATGACTTCCTTAGATTTCAAAACCCGATACTATGACCACAAAAGTACATTAAAAAATAAAAGAAACACCGTATAAAAACAACACTAGCGAATAAATACTGGGAACTCAAAGAAAGCGGACATTCGCCGGTAGTCGAATGGAAAATAATAAGACAAGCTACCACGTACAGACATCTAGACGGCCCATGTAAATTATGCCTCCATGAAAAATTTGCTATCCTATACTTTAAAGAACCTCAAAATATATTAAACTGTAGACGAGAAATAGCAAACAACTGTGTTCACAAAATAAAACTTACTCTAGGATAGCGATACAAAATAGCTTTAAAACTAACAATAACAATAGAAAACAAACAAATAAATAAATTAAATAAACATGAATATACATAAACGATCACACATATATGTATATATATGTATATATATATGTGCATGTATGTGTGTACACATAGGTATATTTATATATATATATATATATATATATACCTTAAATCACTAACCTAGTTCTAAAACGGATCGTTAGTTCGATAAAATGCATGCTCATTGGCTGATAGGAAGTGGCGCGGTGGATACTAGACAGCTGATTGGCTAACTAGAAATCCTCAACATATATAAAAACAAGAAGCAACCACAGAATTCGCGCATAAGCCTGACGAATCCTATAGTGGAGAAAGCGCAATATATCTTTTATAAATTACTATATATATATGTACATGGGTTTGTGTGTGTGTGTGTGTGTGTGTGTGGAATGAGAGAGAGACTATATATAAGTAAATGTTCACATTGCCTCTATTTTTTACACGTTAGTAACTGTGGTATGTGTATATTCTTACTAGTGTGGTACAAGCATGGTAGTTGAAAGTCAATGGATCTGTTTTGTGCGTGTAACTTTGAAGCATACATAGTGTAATCACTAACTTACATCTGTCTGATATCAAAACCATGGAAACGTCGAGGGCAATTGGAAACAAGATAAACATAAGCGAATTTATACAACATATAATGGTCACTCAATATGGACTGGTCAGTTTCAATGTTACTTCACTTTGGTGAAATTTTTATTCCGGTGTTTATATATATATATATATATATATATATATATATATATATATATATATATATATATAAACTACATATATATATGTATATATATGTATATATATATATATATATATGGATGTATTTGTTTTTTCGGCCTTTTTTAACGTATAGCCCGTTTACTCACATTACGCTAAAGTGATGGTGGAATATGATTCAATGGGTGCTCATTTTTGTATAAAATAATAATCAATAATAACTCGTATAAATCCCCAACTTTCCAACGGATACCATTATGCTTCGTTTGCTGCACCTTCTCATAGTATGTCCCTACAAAATTGCAACCAGTATTTTCCGAAAAGAAAGTGAGGGAATATGCATAGAACGCATATGAAAATAATTATTTCTCCGCACCTTCTCTTCAAAATCTGAGACAGGTCGGATCAGCAGTTTCTAATAATACATTGAACGGGCAAATAGACTATCAGGCAGATAGACAAACTACGGTAAATAAAATATATATTAATATATATGTAGGTAAGTGAATCTGTGTGCTCTTCTCTGAGTGTCAAGTGGGCAATTCATACAATCATTGCAAATCTCTGCCGTCCAATAATGTATTCATCGTGTTTGTATCAAAGATATACCTTACATTAAGTACATATATTATCTACACCATTATTTCTGAAGCTGCTTCTGTTATAATAGAAGCAAAACATGAAAATGTACAGATGCCACTTAGAAAAACATTCTGGTCATTCTACGGATTATATTATATTACGACAAGATGCATGCGCTTGTCTCCACCTATCTCAGTTGGGCGTTAGGTGTTTGCTATTTTTTCCATACAATACATTTAGTCGTTTGCTATTTTTTCATACAATACATTTAGTTATTTTCTATTTGTTTCATACAATACATTTAGTTATTTGCTATATTTTCATACAATACATTTAGTTATTTGCTATCTATTTCATACAATACATTTAGTTGTTTGCTATTTTTTCATACAATACATTTAGTTGTTTGCTATTTTTTCATACAATACATTTAGTTGTTTGCTATTTTTGCATACAATACATTTAGTTATTTGCTATTTTTTTCATACAATACATATAGTTGCTTGCTTTTTTTTCATACAATACTTTTAGTTGTTTGCTATTTTTTATACAATACATTTAGTTGTTTGCTATTTTTTATACAATACATTTAGTTGTTTGCTATTTTTCCATACAATACATTTAGTTGTTTGCTATTTTTTCATTCAATAGATTTAGTTGTTTGCTATTTTTTATACAATACATTTAGCTATTTGCTATTTTTTCATACAATACATTTAGTTGTTTGCTATTTTTTCATACAATACATTTAGTTATTTGCTATTTTTTATACAATACATTTAGTTGTTTGCTACTTTTTATACAATACATTTAGTTGTTTGCTATTTTTCCATAAAATACATTTAGTTGTTTGCTATTTTTCATAAAATACATTTAGTTGTTTGCTATTTTTTCAAACAATACATTTAGTTGTTTGCTATTTTTTATACAATACATTTAGTTGTTTGCTATTTTTTATACAATACATTTAGTTGTTTGCTATTTTTTTATACAGTACATTTAGTTGTTTGCTATGTTTTCTTACAAAAAGTTTAGTTGTTTGCTATTTTTCCATACAATACATTTAGTCATTTGCTATTTTTTCATACAATACATTTAGGTTTTTGCTATTTTTTATACAATACATTTAGTTATTTGCTATTTTTTATACAATACATTTAGTTGTTTGCGATTTTTCATACAATACATTTAGTTGTTTGCTATTTTTTCATACAATACATTTAGTTGTTTGCTATTTTTTCATACAATACATTTAGTTGTTTTAAATTTTATCATTCAATACATTTAGTTATTTGCTATTTTTCCATACAATACATTTAGTTGTTTGCTATTTTTTCATACAATACATTTAGTTATTTGCTATCTTTTTCATACAATACATTTAGTTATTTGCTATTTTTTTTCATACAATACATTTAGTTATTTGCTATTTTTTCATACAGTACATTTAGTTATTTGCACTTTTTTCATGCAAAACATTTAGTTATTTGCTATTGTTTTCATAGCAGACATTTAGTTGTTTGATATTTTTTCATTCAATAGATTAAGTTGTTTGCTATTGTTTCATACAATACATTTAGTTATTATGTTTTCATCCAATACATTTAGTTATTTGCTATTTCTTTCATACAATACATTTAGTTATTTGCTATTTTTTCATACAAAACATTTAGTTATTTGCTATTCTTTTATACAAATCATTTAGTTATTTGCTATTTTTTCATACAATACATTTAGTTATTTGCTATTTTTTATACAATACATTTAGTTGTTTGCTATTCTTTTATACAAATCATTTAGTTATTTGCTATTTCTTTCATACAATACATTTAGTTATTTGCTATTTTTTCATACAAAACATTTAGTTATTTGCTATTCTTTTATACAAATCATTTAGTTATTTGCTATTTCTTTCATACAATACATTTAGTTATTTGCTATTTTTTCATACAAAACATTTAGTTATTTGCTATTCTTTTATACAAATCATTTAGTTATTTGCTATTTTTTATACAATACATTTAGTTGTTTGCGATCTTTTCATACAATACATTTAGTTATTTTCTATTTTTTTCATACAATACATTTAGTTATTTGCTATTTTTTCATACAATACATTTAGTTATTTGCTATTTTTTCATACAATACATTTAATTATTTGCTATTTTTTCATACAATTCATTTAGTTGTTTGCTATTTTTTCATTACAATACATTTAGTTATTTGCTATTTTTTCATACAATATATTTAGTTGTTAGCTATTTTTTTCATACAATACATTAATGTACAAAGCTTTCTTTATTCTTCAATTATACCATCTTTTCTTCATTCAAAGTCTGAATAAATTTCGTTGGCGAAATATTGATATCCTTACATACACCATCTTTATGGTTTTAGATTTTTCCACATATATATATATGGTCGTTTTATAGATTTTTCTTTTACTTTCAATTGGCGTATGCATCTTGTCAAATTATGACCTTTTTTATCAAGTAATAAATATGTACACGTGATTATATTTTTAGATACACGCGTAACGAAGTAAACGCTTTAGCACATGTACATCCATATTCTGAGTCGGGTTTTACTGACAACGTGATTATTCATAAAGGATGTAAATATACTGAGGCCGACATAGATAAAAGTGCATTCATTTTAATATATCAATCTTGTGCCGCGAGACATATTTTCAATGAAATACTTCGGGAAGCGGAGATATAACACGTGATTTGAATATCCCGCTTTGTATATTTGCGAGTTGTATGCAAATAATATTCAATGCATAAAAGATTATGTGCGCAGAAGAGTATGCAAATGAAACCTGTCTGGACGAGAGTTCATCATTTCAAAATTGTTCGTATATTACTTATGGCAAATTGTTTTGTTTGCTTACATTAGCATTTCTTATCTTTCCCCTCCTAACGAGAATTCTGAAAGATACGAATCACCCCTCTTTGTCGTATATGAGTAAAATGCAGTTGAACAAATGGACATTGGAACGGAATAGAAATAGAAAATAGCATAGTCGAACATTATACTTTATATGCATTTATGAAATGAACAAATACATTCTCTTTCAGCTGAGGCGGAGTAGATTTTAAGTTTCTGAATTTTTATAATGAGGATTGATTATTCGGATTATTTGTATTCTGCGGACTATTATTCTTATCTTGAATGTTATTTCCACAACGTTTCCGTCGATTTAACTTATAACCGTCTTCAGATTTATCTTGTCGAACCTTGACTCTTTCACACAAGCTTGGGCAATTTTTCTACCAACCACGGAAAATTGGCACAGAATTTCAATGGAACCCTTTATTTAATCCACGAAGTCCCATCGGCCATGACTGTGTAGAAATCCTAAGTAATTCTCAATAGTATTTTGAATGTTGCCGGAACTGAGGATTGAACCTTCAACCTCATAAATAATGTAACTTAGAACTGAATTTTATAAATTACTAGCAGGGATTCCCGGTGTTGCTCGGGATCCTATAAAAGAATGAGAAAAATGAAATTGATTTTGAACACACATTTTATTCTTAGGATAGAGGATTTTTTTTATGTTCAAGTATCATTTGCTATCTCGAGCAAAAGAATATGTTAGCATATATAAGACGGGTATTACACAACATGTGTATGAAATAATTGTACCTTCTTTAGGGCAGGACATTTACAACACGTATATGAAAACGTTTTCGTTTCCTATATATATAAAATAATGTTACCTACCCTCAAAGGGATAATGTAAATGCATGTGTAAAACATCAGTGACTTCATATACTCCTCCCTTTAAACTATATACTAAATAAAGTAATTAATAATGCTTGGGAGATAGACTTGTTACAATAAAACAGACACTACTTCCCCTACCAATGCCTAAATTCAGACTCTTTGATCAATTAACGTGATTTTTCGAATATGACAAATATCATCAAAAACTATTTCTTACTTAAACGGAATGTTTAGAATATGAACAGTAAAGGCGATAAACAGAATTTCAGTACGTCACACGAAAAAGTATTTGTTTTTTTATACAGGTACTATACTGTAAAAGTACTTTATTTCATGGGCACGATAGTGTACAAATACCGCATTTGTAGTTTAAAAATTAAACTATTCGAGTATTCTATGTAATTTTCTTTTATGCTAATTTTTCCGAGTTTGTTAGTTTTTCATCCGGGGGCTATCATGAAAAAGCACCTTTTACTTATATAAATGTAATATTACTCAGTTATATAACGTGATTTTTTGGTTTAAATAACTCATGTGTGCGTCAAATGTAGCATTTTCTTTGTTTTTTTCATATGAGTACCATACCGCACAACTACTTTAATTCTTGGGTAAGACATTGTACAAGTACATTATATCTAATAGGAATATGAAACTACTCGATGATTTTACATAATGTTCTGTTGTGCTAACTTTTCCCTATGTCACATGTAATAGTTTGTTTGTACATGAGAGTTCTATAGTGAAGAAGCGCCTTATTTCTTGTATCAATGTTATACAACTCGAATATATTACATGAGTTTCAGTTTTGATTGCTTTTATGTATGAGCCAAGTAAGATTTTGTTTATTTCAATACGGGTACTATATTGTACAAGTACCTTATTTCTCATGTAGGATACTGTACAAGAGCCTTATTTCCAATTTAAAATGAAAGAAATCGATACTTTTTATGTAATGTTCTGTTGTTCTAATTTTCGGTACGTCAGGAATAAAAACTAGTTTTGTAGGGTATTCTTAGTTTTTTTCATAGGAGTTCTATGCTGAAGAAGTGCCTAATTTCTTGGGTACTATACCGTACACGTATCTTATTTTTTATTGAAAAAGGAAATGATGCGATACTTCAATGTAATATTATATTGTGGTAAACTTGCTGTAAATCAGGGCTGAGAATTTGTTTGTTTTTCATCTGGGTTCAATAGTGAAGAAGCACCTTATATTTTATTTAAAAGTCCTACTATTAGAATATATAACGTTTCTGTGTTGTTTTTGCGTTAATTAGTTTATGTGCGCCACGAGTAAGATTATTGTTTTTCATATAAGTACTCTACTGTACAGATACCTTATTTCTTGAGGAGAATTCCATGTATACATAAATCCATTAAAAAGTAAGTGATCATTCTAAGTGATCTTTGGATTATGGTATCTACAAAAATATAGAAATATATACAATAATTAAAATTCATGATGATCGGTCAATTAGTTTAGGAGTGAATTTTATACATAGAAATATATGACCCTATATACATACTAAATATTCATAATGATTTGTTAATTAGTTTAGGGGTGAATTTTATACATAGAAATATATAACCCTATACACACACAAAATATTCATAATGATTTGTTAATTAGTTTAGGAGTGACTCAAATATATAGTAATATATACTCATATACACATACTAAAAATTCATAATGATTGGTTAATTAGTTTAGGAGTGAATCCAATGCATAGAAATATATAATCATATACACACACTAAAATTCAAAATGATTGGTTAATTAGTTTAGGAGTGACTCCAATATATAGAAATATATAATCATATACACATACTAAAAATTCATAATGATTGGTTAATTAGTTTAGGAGTGAATCCTGTATATACATATATATAAACATAGGCACACATCTAAATTTCCAATGTTCGGTAGATTAGTTAAGTAGTGAATCCAATATATCCAAATGCATATTTAGGGAAGAGATAATGTCTGGTAGGATTGTGAAAAATATGCAGTCACCGTAACTTGTCTATTAAACTGATTTTTCGAAAGTAATTTTTCTAATTGATTTTTGGAATATGACAGTGTCGTAAAGATTTTTTCTGCATTTTTTCATAAAAGATAATGTTTGGCAGGAAACTACGCTATCTAATACTGTTACTTGGTCTTTTTGCTAAGTAAGATCTGAACTATCTTTCTCAATTTTCAAGTGACTGCATGTCACCCCCCCCCCGCTTAAGAATAGTTTTTGCAATTACTGTCATGAGGACACTGCAGACAGAAATAAGAACTCAGCATTACTTCATCTATTTCGTGATATTTGGGATGTGACATATAAGCCCTTACCGTTATCTAATCCATTTAGTTTATTATATAAATCAGCAGTCTTTCCATGCGCTTTTTTGGAATATTAGATGTAGTGCCAATGCCGTACATCATAAAGAGTTTTTTTATGCATTTTTAAATAGAAAATAATGTTTGAGAGAAAAGTACGCCATATATAAGGTTACTTGGTCTTTTGGCTAAGATCAAAGTGTTGCATCTGTTCTTTAGCATTCAAGCGGTCTTATATTTGCCCCCATCCACATAAGCAGAATACGGATATCATACTTTTATTACTATTAAAGAAAATGCCAAATCCAAGTGTAGTATATGTTCTTTGAATTTAAGCGACCCTTCCGCTCTCTTATAAACAGAGTTATAATATTATATTTGAACAAATGCTAAATGAAATGGTCATTACAAGTTGTAGAGAAATGACGTAATTTCCAGTATAATGACTGGGCAAATTTCAACTGATACTAAAATCCATTATTTGCTTTTAAAAACAGCAACTTTTGTTCTTCTTATCGATAAATTCGTAATTTTTTCGCTATTATAGTGAAAAAAATCGTCCAACCATATCTGCAAGAAGTAAAAATTAACGCCATCATAGCGAGCTGACCTTATTTCCGGTGACATTATTCAGAATTTTTTCAAATCTATATAAAACCCATTGAATTCGTTTCATATAACGTAGAAACAGCAACACTAGTATTAGTAGCCCCGCTCTCCACTATCAACTGCACCAAAGGAGCAGCCGATTTGAAAGCGTTGTAAAATAACTACATAAATAGATGTACGTTTTACAGGACGTACGCATGCGTAAAATGATGTCATTGCGCTATGCTTGCCAAGTTGTAATTTCTTTCAATCTTGCCCCACTGTTTGAACCCCTTAGTAATTATTTTAACCGAGCAAATGCCTCTAATAAAATTCTGCACCAAAAATACAATCATTTAAGCTACTGCGCGCAGTTCAGCGACCTTGCGTCTTGAAAGAGATACATTTTAAAAAACGGAGAGAGACACACACACATAGATAAACAGAGAGAAATAGTGAGATTTAAATATTAAATGTTATTTATTACGCAAGGACACGTTTCGTAATGGATATAATATTTTGTAAAATTCAGTTCTGCGATTCGCTTTCTTGTTTCATTTGAAAAAAAAAATAAAGAGCACCGGGCACAGAGCTCATTAGTGGCTTAATAATTATGGGAACAAATATAAAAGTCGCATATGAGATGGGTAAATAATAATATGGCTTGACAATGAGATCATTTTCATTTTCGCTCTATATCTTCCTTTTATATATAAACCATAAATTATATCGTCTATATGTTCTTTTTTTGGAGTGTTTCCTTATCTTAAATATGAGATTTTCATTTGTCCAGATTCCGTATATATTATTAGAGAATCGTAATTTCAAAAATAAACTAAACCGAAAAAAATCAAGGCTGGTGACGTTACCATTGTACTTACGTGACGCACATGAGAACTGATTAAAAATTCTAAATTAAAAGTAAACTAGGATGAATGTATAAAATATATAACGATTTTATTTGCTATTTTAACTCTTTTTGATCCTTTAAAAATAGTTTAACTCTTTTTGGTCCCTTAAAACGAGTTTAACCGGCTGAAGACCCATGAAAATCGCCCATAAAAAATCCAATCAATCAATCCTAGCGCCGCTCTGCGACTTTAAGTTTTGGAAGAGGTAGAGTTTGAAAAATATGAAGCCAGAAACAAAGAGAAACGGACAGACATACAAACAGACAAATGGTCTTTTATATATTAGATAATGACGTGCTCGTTAAACTGGTTGCAAATTTCTATCTTTCGGTTGCAACGAGATATGTCAGATAGCCGACAGTTAGGTAAAACTAGACCTGCTGCGGTTGATCTTTTGGATTTGGTACAAAAGAAACCGAAAACGAACGAGCCAATATTAACCGATAGGAACGCCTCCAGCGATTTACAGAAAATTACCAATCATCTCGAATGACATAGAGCCTGGAGCAGTTATGTTTAATACAATTCCTACTGCGCATCAATAATTCACTGACAATCAAGAAACACGATCAATATTTTCTTAACTGTAAAATATTCGTATGATATGTAAATATCAGAAAAGAGATTATTTTTCATAGAAGTCTCGCTTAATATTAGTTATGTGAATTAATATTCTAAATGGACAATGATTTGTAAAATTTTCTGAAAATATTCGTAATAAAATTAATTGGATTTTCATGTTACTTAAATCTATGTAGCTAGACCAACCTATCTACCGTGAAATAATATGGATTTTTTAGTCAGGGCTAAAACGGAAGGAGGATGTAAACACTTTGCGACGGAGACACTTTTAAAAATATACCAAAAATCAAGTAATTATCCAATCAATACAACATTTTCACAGTTATTAAGTGAAAAATGAACTTTATAACGTTGTACTTGATTTTCATAATTTATGTTTATATATACATTCTTTGGCTTACAAAAGCAACCCTTCTTTATTTAGCGTTATAAATATGCTTAAAATAATCAGACGAAACTGAAACAAATATATATTATTGTGTGGTAGGGGAAATTTAAAAGTGGACAACAACAAAAAAACAAATGTGCACGTTTCAGATTTTAAAGCTACAACCTCGAATTTTGAATGCGTTTACTTTGTCATCTTTTATGTTTTGAAGTGTGAAATTCGTTCAATATATTAATTATTATTATCTTTCAGATTAGCAAAAAACATTTTTTATTATTTTTACGAAAAACATAAATTTTAAATCTTTAAAAAATAAAATATAATTTTCTTAGTGAACTCATTATTGCTTATATACTATTAAATATGAAAGGCTTTAAAGAAAGTCATATTATATAATATATAAAAGAAGATGGCTTAGTAATATTGTTCTTGTTAGTAGATTGTTTTAAATGGCCATACTCCAATATAGTATGCTGAGTTTCAAGCTCAAAAAAAAAAACGATCGGAAAATATTGTGTAATAACTGGCATCAAATGGTTTGATAAAGGCGCAAACATCTTGATAGTGACATAATAGGCCAGGACGATGATTAATTATACATTTTATAGTCATTTTCCAGACCACGCTGGTATTTTAAACATTGCCCTGTTAGTCCCGTTGACAATCCCCAAACAGTAAGTAATAAACTTACTCTATCCGAAAGACGGGAGTCAACGACCTGGAGGAATGGACTTCCTACTACTATCAAGATCCATACAATAGCTGTACGGATGCAAAGTTATTCCAAACTCAATGTGATGAAAAATTAGTACAAACCTGATTCTGTACAGAATGTAAGATGAAAACCTCCAGAAATTGTCAACTATAACTGATTATTAAGCAGCACTTATATCAACTATGCCACGAGTGATGGCCGACCGAAAAGAGAAATATTTTTTAATTGCGTAAAGATTTTCAAAATAGACAAATAATCTGAAGTATATCGCAGATTAAATCAGGCGAATTGTTTTAAGAACTATTTCCAAGATGACCATAAAAAACGGGCTCTGTGTACACTTTATGTGATATCTCCATTATTTATTCACCTATTGCCCTTATTGTACAAGACATGGCAGAATCAACGACCGTGAGTATACCAAGACCCCAGTAGGAGCTTAGACAAAGAGTACATTGTGTAAAATTTTACTACAAGACAGGCTCGTTTAAGAAAACCCAGGACAATTTCATGCGTCAGTTCGATTGTGAAAAGGCTCCATCCAAAATCAGAATTCAGAACTGGGTGGACCACTTCGAGAAGTATAGGACCGTGGAGAACCTCAACGCTGCCCGAGAGAACCGTCCAAGCCACTCGGGACGTCCCAAGAAGCGAACAGCCGAGGTGGTTGAAAGAGTGAGAGAGTTTCTCAAGCAGAGTTTGAAACACTCTGTGCGTAAATGAAGTCTCTTGGTATATCCCGTGACACTTGCTGGGGAGTGCTGGTGAACTATATCAGGGCTTATCCATACAGAATACAGACGATACATACCCTTACAGCCTCAGACAAGAAGAATAGGAGGGCTATGGCAGTCAAGAAGTTCGAGAAGATCGAGGAAACACCAAGTTTCCTTAACCTCCTTTAGCCCTCAGATGAAGCCCACTTCCATCTTGATGAAAAGGCGAACTCCAAGACAAATGTCTTCTGGGGGTTTCCAGACCCAATTAAGTAGCCACCAAGCCCCTGCACTCTCCTAAGTGCACGGTGTGGCCCGCAATCTCAGCCAGAGGCATCATCGGACCAATCTTAATCGGAGAATCTGGTGCAGCAATGACAATCACCAAGGAGCGGTATGTGGAGGTCGGTCAAAACCTTCAAGAATGAGCTCCAGATCATCTACCCATCGCTCCTGAGCAAGTTCTGGTTCCAGCAGGACGGAGCAAGTTCTCACACCTCAAACCTGTCCCGAGATTCGTTGAAAGAGAACTTTGGAGGCCGATTGATCAGTCTCAAGACTGATTTTGAATGGGCACCCATAGCCCGGGTCTAAGACCCAAGATTTTTTTCTTTGGGGCTATCTTAAGGACAGAGACTACGCAGGCAAACCCAGAACCATCACAGAGCTCAAGGAAGCCGTCGGGGAGGAGGTGAGAGCCATTACCAATTCGGTCTGTAAGAACGTCATGGACAACTTTGTGCTGCGCCTCAAGAAATGCACGGAGCTAAATAGAGGCTATCTAGCACGGAGAAAAAGAGACAAAGACCCTAGTTTTTTGATGTGATGTATTGAATATAATAAACTAGTTATGACCAAAGTTCCATTAGCATTCGGACAAAGCACTAAAAACGGGGCCGTATTAGAGTTGGGGCCCGTTTTTCTTTTTTTTTTTTTTTTTTTTGTCACCCTGTATAATCACAAATGATGTACATTTTCAATAGAACAAAGCAAAGTAACTAAATTGTAACTTCCGAATTCCATCAAAGCTTGTGCCATATCCTAGCCATTCCTGTGTGTAACCACAGAACAGAAAATATAACAGGTTTCATCCATATGTAGTAAAAAAAAGAACATAACAATACGAAATAACCGAGGGTCCATATGCACATCTTTAGATTTTATATCGCTGATTAAATAAAAAGTTAAGTTCAACGAAATAAATTATTTGATATCGGGTAGCTGGCTCTAAGTACAGCTCTATCAGTCTCCTGTGCCCCGTGAGTACACTTCCACTACATATTTCTGTTGGTCCGTCCGTCTGGTTTTCCGTCCATTAAAAGTTTTTCCTCAGAATTTAGTTCGCTTATCTGGTTAAATTTTTTTATGAGTCAATGTTTTAATGAGCTTCAACAAAATAAATATTATCGTATCATTTCGATGCTCAATAGAGGTTAAAATTACACATTTACTTTCAATATCTTCCTGGAAATTAATGGCAATCCTGCTAAATTATTGTATGGGGTTTTTCTTTTATATAGTGCAACGGCCTAAGTTTTATGATATTTTTGGGATGCATTAGGATATATACATATTAGTTTTCAATGCAAAAATGAGCACGGGGCATTAGAACCTCATCTTTACAGGATAAAACACTATTATATTAATATTATTTTATATTTCGTTAATAGATTTTATGTGTTTATAATATCACTTATCTTTGAAATGGCAATATAATTAATCCTTATCTTTAAATTAAGTTTCACTACAATAATTGTTGAAATATTAAAACAATCCTAGATCGTTCCTTTAAATGCTAATGATGTAATTAGAAACGAGTTTTATAGATTGCAAAATTTACCGGTCTTTGTTTATCCACTTCTTTTCCTATCTGTTTATGCCTCATGCCATGATGTATATTTCACGTATAATTCTGCATTTCATAACATTAACGGGAACGGTTTCCATGAGCTATTTCTTGAAATTCAAAGGGATTGCAAGCAAACAATCAATGTCTCATGAGAAATTCAAAATTTGAGATTTTTCAAAGCACAATTTGAAACAAAAGACATGCCTGTACTGTTGTCACAAATTGTCAATTTCTATAATTCTTTGTGTATTTGTAAATAAATAAATGTATGTGAAATTCGGTACTGAATATTTAAGTCATATTGCATTGTTGTGATCACTGAACGTATTCATACATTTAAAGTTTCAACTCCCTATTAAATATATAAACGTTGTGAGATGCTAAGGTATAAACCCTGTAATATAGTAAAACATTCTCCATTTAAAGCATAGCAAATGGAAGTGAGGTCGCCTTTTAACATTTCCCGTTACAAAAAATATTAGGCTTTACTTTTAGAACTGCACTCGTGGGGCAGAACGGTCTCCGGGCCCATATGCACAGTCATCATTCATGACTGAAAAAAACATTGTGAAAAGTAGTGACTATGTAGAAATATAAATTTAGGAGCACTCGTGTCAAGGATACCACACTCGTCTTCGTTACTCTTCAACATTCTTGAGTTAAAAGCCATTATTACGATTGGTGACTTGAAATATTTGGAGCGAATAAAGTTGGGAAATTAACCGAAAGCAAATTATTTTTATTTACATATACATTTTTCTTTACATATTTTTGTGGCATATTTACGTTAATTTCTAAAATATATTTGTCTTTGAATTGGGGTGATATCGTAGACTTCTTCGTTTCAGATAATCGAAGAAAAAAATAAAGCCAATGGGTTCGCGAGAAAACTAAACCATGTCGAAGTTTGCTGGACAACATTAATGACAGGAAATTAAGATTTTGGCGATATGTGACGTGAATAGATGCGGTAACAAAAGATCTACTCTTTTGTACAACACCTGATAAAAGGAGGCGTGGAAGACTAAAAACAAGAATGTCAGAACACGTGAAGGACAGAGTAGGCATTAATATGGCTGAGTGGCTAAGAATGGCACAGAACCGGAGCCAATGGCGTTGATTTGGGAAGAGTGGCATGGCTGGTCAATAATGACCATTCCATCAAAAAGAGAGATTACATAATTATTGGTTGTGAGTAACGTGTTGTGGGGCCAAGTCTTTTATTTATGAGGAAGTAATATACAATATCTGTCATTTGCCTTATTCGCAACGAATATTTACAGTAACAACATTAGTGCAAAAAGTGGACCTCGCGCTTCCAGTATTTTGTCCTTTAATTCTTCTCATTTCAATGCACGATGTTTTTGACAATTGCTGTTATTTGCGTATTTATCTATCTATATAACATTTATCCTAGTCAAGTTGTTGACCTTCAAGTGATACATGTATCTCTTTGCGTAGCATTACTCACGTTTACTCACGCTAAACATTTACCCATCCAGAACTCAACGCGTTGTAGAAAAGTATACATTCAAGAGCACACAACGTAAAAGAAGTAATAAATCTACTCCTTTTTTTATAACGATGGCCTTTATTTCCAAATACATTTCCGAATAAATCGAAATCGCGATCTTTTTCTCTGACTCCTATTCTTTCTAACGTCATTTAAAACGTTCTCTCGAACGTGCCATTTTGTCTCGGTTTACGTTTATCTTCTCTCTATATATAAATAAAATGAAGTCATTTTCCTCCTCTGAGTTTGACCTTAATAGGATTAAAACTCAAGACATTTCATGCAAATGTAATATGCACAAACTGCAGCACATTGTCTGAGATGTGCTATAGGTCTATTACCTCTACACTTGCTCGATACTCGTACATTCCTATATTTTTTCTGGTGAGAGTTCACTGCCAAAACCTGTAAGCATCAATGGAAGTTTTATAATCTTTCCTCTCCATTTGGTAACTCCTCTCCCTGGTCCCCATTTACACCACCGCTTCGACGTTCATGAGAAACTAATACAAACGCCCACCTGTTAGGGGTTTTGTAGTTACATATAAAAACTGAAATGCTCCCTACTATGGGAAACACACGATGCATAATTATACATTGCTTATTTACATTTTATTTTAAAAAATATTACACTAGGATAGAAAAACGGTCCTCTCCTTTTCTTTTTTTTCATTAACATATAATATATCATTTTCTTTACATTCTGTTTCGGTTCGTTCACTGCTTTCAATTTTCTGTTTACTTTTTTTCCGATTACTGCTTTACATATTAATTTTCCGGTTAACGCATTACACATTGCAAGATGCCAATTTTTCACTTACAGCGATTACGAACAAATCAATCTCGATTAGTAACAAATCAATTTAGGGGTGCTTTAACGTATTTACCGACTCACATAGATCATTACTACATTTTAAAATGTATACAATGCATTTCTCTAAAAACCGACGTTCCGGTTTACTGCGTTTCGTATGTTTTCGTTTCGTTTCTTTTCCTGTTCCCATTTTCCAGATTGCATTGCGGTTGTAAACATCGTTACCATATAACTCCTACCAAAATGAATTAAACTACTGACGCTATTTTTAGAACAAACAGGGTGTTTTCTTTTGGGTAATATTTACTGCATTAGATTATGAGGTGACTTTACGAATTATCTTCGAATTATACAAAGAATGCTACGATTTATCTCGAAATGGAGTTGTACATTGCATGTACTTAACTTCAACACTTTCTTCCCTGGGAGAATTTACGTTTGGTCCTTAATCTTCAAATTCCTATTTTAGTCACCTAAACTAATTAGTATGAAAGGAATTTCGGCATAGAATGATATGCCGGTACATTATTATATTACGCCAAAACCATCGTTCTCATTCCACAAGTCAACTTCGATAGATTTTAGGGCATGCTGACACCTTACGGGTTGTCTATTCCGAAAGCCTTTCTTAACAGGAGTAGGTTTGGGGTGTCTATTCCGAGACCAGTTTAATTGGAAATGTTTCGCTTTTATTAATGAGAACGGGAAAGTTTTACATGGAACAATTTTGGTTATTGAAAACAGGCAATCACACGACATATTTATCAGGGTTTAATATGGGCGAGCGCCATTTGATAACTAAAACAAACCAAAAACATTTATTGTATAAAAATTTATCAAAATATAATTGGGCAAACATTTAGTGAAAAATTTGCGTAAAAATTAGACTTTTAATACAACAATTTCGTAATGAAAGCAACATCGGATTTTTATCAAATAGTTTATTTTTTCCCGGAAAAATAAATATTACGAAAAGTTTTTTTGGAAATCCCAGCAATTATACAATTGGAAAAAGATTCATTGAAACTTTTGCGTAAAACATTTAAAAGTTTACTAAAACAATTTGGTAATGAAAGCAACATTGGATTTTTATGAAATAGTTTTCTTTTTTTCCAACAAATAAATAATTGAAAACGTTATTTTGAATTTAAGCAACTTTGAAAGGCCAACAACAAATTATTTTAAATGATTGTTTTTCTTTTTTTAAGTGGGTTGTTTTCTTATTTCGGTTTTTGTTTGTTTTAACGGCAATCGTTCTAAACTTTAAATTTTGGGTTAATAAAAAAAAAAATTACAACAGAGCGAAATTTAAGTTTCCCTTCCATTTTTACAACGACCGAACAAATAAGGGAGTTGATTTACTAGAATTTTTATTAGAAGCTGAGCACTAATAAAATTATTTTAGTGTTGAATTTTTCGCATTTTCGTTATATTTGCTACTTTGCAACAGCTGGTAGCCCACTTCAAAAATTGAATACAAGACGAAATTAAACAGAATGGTACTCATGCAAAATTTGACACCCCCCCCCCCCGATTCCATTTAATTCCACCGGATTTAACCGAGCGTTGTTTAAATGTTGAAACACTAAATCAACATTTTATTTATGTTTCCATTATTCAGTGCCACTTTGATATGTGGGGCTACTATCTCGGACATAACTTGCGGTGACATATGTAGGGGTTTGACCGGCAAGATGTCTGTTCCCATTAAACTTTAACTTCTGCATGTCAGTACAGTTGGGAAAACCGGACCCTTGAAGGGAGTTCCAGGGTCTAGCAGTTCTGGCGTAGAAACCATTAGAGTAGAAGGTTGTTATTACATCTAGAGGTCTCTACTGGGTAGGGGTGGTTTTTTGCTGCTTGTGGGGTTTTTCGAGGGTATTTACATCGAGGAGTTTAAAAGGCTTGCGGTTTGTCAGCGCATCCATCATTAAAATGCTTGTAGAACAGGCAGAGACATCCAACGTTTCCTCGATAGGACAGGGATTGAAGCTTGGATGAAAGTTCGGGATCTATCAGGTTCGCAACTCTATTGAACACTGTCCAGGAGTGAGAGAGTTTCTATTCGTATTCTGACAAACCAACAGTATGGATTTAAGCAAGCCCGTTCTACAGAAGATATCCGGACTGTAAGCATTGAACATATATACCATACACATTTTAAAAAGTAATATTCGCTCAATTTTACTTGAAAAATGCAGGTTCTGTTTTTAATGAATGTAGTAATATACTGAACTCCTAGAAAGAGTAATGAAGAATATATATATATATATATATATATATATATATATATATATATATATATATATATATAAGAAAAAAATTAAAAAGTAAAGAAATATATAAGGATATTTATTGTTCGACATAATACTGCAAGCTTCTGGATCTGACAATTTCTTGATGCGTTGCACCTGAATTAATCCAAGTTACGAAATTTCCACTACTAACAATTACTACGATATTGTCCCATTGACTACTGTACACCTAGTAACAATCATCCTCGAGTGGCCTCCAGTATTTGATAAATTGTGGCTCATTTGTAAAATGAAAGGCACTTTTCAAGAAATCCTTATTTTGCGGAGTTTCAAAAAATGCTATTCTTTTTTTTTTTCTTGTCGGGGAAAAAAATTTTTAGTATTTGTTGGTTATGGCATTACATGAAACAGCAGCTTATGATTCTTAGTCATAAATGCAAAAAACATGTTATTGTCGGTTAAAACATGTAATAAAAGGGAAAAATCAAACCGAAATTAGATTTATTTTTACTTTATAACAAGCTCTACTATATCAGTATCAAGCTTTTTTAATTAATGAGGATTATTATGTAAATATTTATATGTATATTAGTTTTAAGTTTATACTTTCTTTTATCGGGTAACTTTTCATTTCTTAACACGACGGTTCTAGGTTCAATCCTTGACTTGGGAGAAGTGCTAGTCTAGCGGCACTGAGGAATTGTGATACAACGAAACAGGACTGTATGTCGATGACTACAGATATATACATATATATATATATATATATATATATATATTATGACAGCCCCTTTAAGAAATGCGTTTTTTATGGTTGAGCACTTTCAGTTAATTAAAGTCGGTCAATTTAGCTCTTATGCATAGATCATCGAATAACGATTAGATCACTCTCTGACTGACGTAAAGAACATTTAAAATTATAATGTTTAAGTTCAACGTTATTTCACGCGGTTAATGGTAGCCGAATGGATACGGTCTTTGCTAATCGAGCCAAACATGTCTCTCATGTTGTTGAGTTCGAATCGTTCCACTGGTATTAATCGTGACACCCTGCACTGAAGATTCCCGAAACAATGAAACACTAGTGTATGTAGGTATTTAATTATTATTTAAAAAAATAATTATATATATAATTATATATATATATATATATACATATATATATATATATATATATATATATATATTACTGCGAAATGCATGTTTCCTCGGTTTGACAATTATATGATGGTTGGTTGGTTGTTTTTGTTTTACGGCATATCTACCCTTTTCAGATTATTTAATGCCGAATCCAGTGATTTTGAAAAAACAATTTTTTAATAGAGTGTATTTGTTTGTTTTTTAAGTCGGTTTCTATTTAACCAATAGTTGGGACCCTTACAGGTACTACCAGTTCGGGTCAGAGTGGACCTGGGAGCAATGGCAATTAAAGGGTGGATCGACACACCCCAAAGCCCGCAAGCTGGGGCCTCGCCATCGGATATAGTTTAAGGTCATATCCAGGACCACAATTATATGAAGCGTACAACTTTTTGAATATATTGCATAATAGAGTAATGTGCCATTACATGTTTTTTCAAGGTTACTGTATTAAAGTGTGTGTATTTTTATATTAATTCTATGCGACGCCTCTAGACACATCGACGCATTCAGTGTGAAGCCTTTCTGATTTTGTAAGAATTCAAGTGTTTTTGGCATATCCAACCGATTAATAGAAACTGCCATTATTATAAGATATTAAATCAGATTGTGTTCCACAGTCTGCAGATGTCAGGATAAATTGTACATCAGAATAAAGGGGCGTTCATGCCATTGGCAGCGACTTTTTATTCTATGGCTGTGGGATTGGATAAACCGAAAACCTAGAATATTATTTAATACAAGGATATTATTCTAATGTCAAACATCGCTGTTTCAATAACATGTTGTCAAATAATGTCGTTCAACTATATTGGATATTACTTCGTAGGAAATGTTTTAAATATAAAGTGGCGTATAAGCGCATGCGTATATAATTATAGTGATGCCTCGCCATTAAATAATACAAGAAGTCAGTCGAAGATAATAGTGATACTTTTAGTTACATTTCGGAATATTACTGTGAATTGAAAGAAACATATGATACAAGCAAAATATAAAATAATATAAAAATATGTTATAAGCAAAATACATAATGAATCAAAATATTATACATGGACAATATACAGTGATATAAAATATATGAGCAAAATATAAAATGATATAAAAATATAGTATAAACTAAATACATAATGAACTAAAAATATGATACAGACAGCAATATATAAAATAATATAAAATATGTTATAATCAAAATATACAATAATATAAAAATATGATTAAGCAAAATATAAAATGACATAAAAGTATGTTATAAGCGAAATATAAAATGATATAAAAGTATGTTATAAGCAAAATATAAAATGATATAAAAGTATGTTATAAGCAAAATATAAAATGATATAAAAGTATGTTATAAGCAAAATATAAAATGATATAAAAGTATGTTATAAGCAAAATAAAAACGATATAAAATATGATATAAGCAAAATATAACATGATATAAAAATATGATATGAGCAAAATATAAAATCATAAGCAAATATGATATAAGAAAAATATATAATGATATAAAAGTATGTTATAAGCAAAATATATAATGATTTCAACGTAGGTCATACGCAAAATATAATACGATATAAAAATATGGTATAAGCAAAATATAAAATGATATCAAAATATGTTGTAAACAAAATACAATATATCAAAATCTATTATAAGCAAAATATAAAATGATATAAAAGTATAATATCACTAAAATAAAAAAATATATATAAAATATGGTTTTAGAAAATATAAAATGATATAAAAGTATGATTAAAGATAATATAGAATAAATAATATTAAGTAAAATATAAAATGATAAAAAATGTAATATAAGTAAAATATACATTGAAATAAAAATACGATATTTACAAAATATACAATGAAATAAAATAAGATATTCACAAAATATACAATGACAGAAAATATGATATTAGCTAAATATAAAATGATATAAAATATGATGTACGTAAAATATATAAAGAAATAAAATATAAGAAAGATATAGCATGATATAAAAATATGATATAAGAAAAAAATGATATAAAAGTATGTTATAAGCAAAATATAAAATGATATAAAAAATTTATATAAGCAAAATATAATATGCTATGAAATATGATATAAGCAAAATATAACAGGATATAAAAGTATGATATAAGTAAATACAAAATGATGTTACTGGATGTTATAAGTAAAATACAAAATGATATAAAAATTTGATATAAACAAAATATAAAATTATATAAACATATGATATAAGAAAAATATATAATGATATAAAAGTATGTAATAAGCAAAATATATAATTATATGAAAGTATGTTATGCGCAAAATATACAATGATATGAAATATGATATAAGCAAAATATAAAATGATATAAATTATATTATAAGCAAAATATAAAATGATATAAATATAGGAGATAAGCAAAATGTGAAATTATATAAAATAGGTAATAAGCAAAATATAAAATTATATAACATATAAAATTATATAGAATGTAAAATAAGCAAAATATATAATGATATGAAAATATTAAATAATCAAATTATATAATGATATAAAAATAGGATATAAGCAATATATAAAACTATATGAAATAGGATATATATAAAATATATAATTATATAAAAATATGATATAACCAAAATATATTATGAAACAAAAATATGATATGAGCAAAATATATAATGATATAAATATATGATATAAGAAAAAATATATAATAAAATAAAATATGACATAAGAAAAATATATAATGAAATAAAATATGATATAAGCAAAATATATAATTATATATGATATAAGAAAAATATAAAATGAAAAACTAGGATAATAGCAAAATATATATTGATATAAAAATATGATATGAGAAAAATATATAATGAAACAAAAAATGATATAAGCAAAATATATTATTGAATAAAAATATGATATAAACAAAATATATAATGATATATAATAGGATATAAGCAAAATGTATAATTAAAAACATATGATATAAATAAAATATATAATGATATATAAAGGATATAAGAAAAATATGCAGTCAATAAAATATGATATGAGTAAAATATTTAATTATATACAATTATGTACTAAGCAAAATATATAATAGTATTAAAATGATACAAGGAAATACAGCATATATATATATATACATACATATATATAATACATATAATATATTATATATTTGTCATTGGATTTGTAAATGGTCAGAAGAGGTCTGTAATAAGAAACATCATCCTTGTATTGGAAATAATCTTGGTTCATGAGAAATCGGTTGTAATAACAAATGTCATCCTTGTATTGGAAATAATCTTGGTTCATGAGAAATCGGTTGTAATAACAAATGTCATCCTTGTATTGGAAATAATCTTGGTTCATGAGAAATCGGTTGTAATAACAAATGTCATCCTTGTATTGGAAATAATCTTGGTTCATGAGAAATCGGTTGTAATAACAAATGTCATCCTTGTATTGGAAATAATATTGGTTCATGAGAAATCGGTTGGATTTCACACTTTACTTATTTTTCCATAATTTCCACAATTTTTAATGTTATTATCTTAAATCTAATGAAACTATAAAACTTAATTGAAACATCTTGATTACAAAAAAATAAACTGAAGCAAAGTTTGTATAACTCTTACAAAAATTATATTCTACTAAAATAAATGAGAAATAAAGTTAAATTTACAAACAATTTCGCATAAAATATCATAAAGCATTTCTTTTATGACATGAAAAGAAGCGAAAATGCATAGTGTTCGTATATTTGGTTATTAGACTCTTCATATTTCTATATAATCTGATTTAAACAGCATACTCGGATTTCAGTCTCCATCTTATAAGTCTTACAAATCGATATATTTTTTGTCCAGTGCCAGCAACTCTCTGCTCTAAGAATTCTTAAAACTTGCTGATGAAAGCGTCCGATAGATTCGGCTTTGTAAAGTTCCAAAAAGAAAACAGTTTTCTTATTCCACATTTCGTTTGTTTTTTTTTTCATTCTCAAACTCAATAGATCTCCCCGTGAGATATCCTGCTTCTATGAAACCAGATATTCATCGAGACGAATTTTCTTGTTATCAAAAACTTTGTTTAATACATATTCTTATTACCTGAGATTCCCCATTGATTTATAATCCACACATATATGCACATATATATGGATATATATATATATATATATATATGTGTGCGTGTGTGTGTATATACTGATTCTATTAATGTTATAATCGATTTCCTTAATTCATATAATATAGATTGATTTCATTTGTGTCATTATAACTTAATGCAATTCATATTAGTTTTTTTTATTAAATTTTAATGTAAACATTTTTTCAGAAAATTATTTAGTATAGTACACAATGTCCACTGAATGCTGCTTTGTCGTGTTTTATGGACAATCTAGTGTGCATTTAGACATTGAAAACTTTTCGTTTAAGTTATATCTTTGTTCATTGTTTTGCATTGTACGATTATACATTTATACTTCTTCATGGAATCTATCTACACAATAGAATATATGTTGTAATCGTGGTATCTGTTAAGGATTCTATATACGTTTTTTTTAGTTTTTTCAATATAGTTGGTAAATAACAAAATATATTACTCCATATTTGCATTATTTTACTAAAACAACATTTCCTCTTATTCAGCATCCATAGATTAACGAAATGAGTTCCAATTTTTGTATTACTTGTCAGATAATAAATGTGTCGTATTTTTTTTTAATTTACTGAATTAAATGTCAACTTGTCTATGAAATCCCCTTTCGTTCTCCCTGTCACAGCTGACTATACAAATATGCTCTCATTTAAATGTAATGTAAACCACCATATTATTCAGAAATCGTGTTTCGGACTGTCGTATGAATCTGACTAATATCTAGTATAAATATTTTTCTTTAAGGATTCATAAATGTAAAGGAAAAACATTGACTTTCATTTAGCAAATGTTCTAAATAATAGTCTTTCTTTTGATAGTCACAAAAGTATCTTGTATTATTATTCATCGAACTACTGTTCTCATCTGAAGTGTGATTTCACAACGTTTCGGTCGATATAACCTCCGACCTTCCTCAGATCTATCTTATCGAACTCGGGAATGTTTCTGTCGAACTCGAGAATTTGGACAGCATTTTGAGCGGAACCCTTTATTTACTTCACGGGGATAGTGTGTCCTTGTTCCGTCAGCCATGACTAGATAGAGGTTCTAAGTAATTCGCAATTGTATATTTCGGTCGCCCACACTGGGAACTTCAACTTTAACTTTCAGGAGAATATCACTTTTACAATTGATTATTCCTAGTAGTCAAACGGGTAATTGCGGACAATTCTAGTACGGATTTTAGGAACCTTAAACGTATTTTGATTTCTAGTTGTAAATATCACCATTTAAAACTAATTATTGCTATATATTAATGTATATCTATCTCTATACTTATTAATTGTATATATATATATATATATATATATATATATATATATATATTTACTTATTACTTGTATATATTTTCTATTGTTTATAATTACTGGTCCCCATATCGTATTGAATTCTATACTAGGTCTACTTAGTAGTTGGTTATTCCCCAGCATAAGTGCTGCTTCTTTCGGTTGTCTTACTCTCCACCGTTTCTCTCTGTCTATAATATTTACTTCGTCCCATAATGGTAGATTGTTTCCCTTTTCTTTCCAGATATGGTCAGCTATACCTGACTTTTCAGTCTCTCCACGTACTACGGCTTTTCGATTCTCCGTACTTTCAGCGGACGACACGTTTCACCTCTGTATAGCTTTCCACATTTACATGGGATTTCATATACACAGTTCTTCTTGATTTTTTTTCTGAAGTGGGCTTGAGTCTCACAAGCTGTTTCCGGAGAGTTGAATCACACTTGAATACTGTCTTGATTTCATATATATTCGTTGAAGTTTTTCAGACAAACCCTTCATTTATGGTATACAAACTGTGGTGAGTTTTTTAGTAGTGTCGTTTTGTGTTTGGTCCACATTTCTTGGAGCTGATGTCACGCTCTCTGGATAGTTGTTCTGATGGAGGGTTTCTATAAACTGTCCATCTCCTCTAGATATGCACTGATGTTACTATATATTGCTTTTGCTCGGTGTTGTAAGCAACGGACGATTCCTTTCTTTACATTATATATATAGTGGAAGTTGTAGTTTAGATACTGTCCAGTGGAAGTTGGCTTTCGGTATACAGATGACATAAACCGCTGACCTATGCAACTTATCAGGAACGATAATTTATTATTACTTTCTTTTTCCATTGTAAACTGTATAGTTGGTCGGATCGAGTTGACATAGTCTAATAACGCCTGAACATCTTCCTGATGGGGCTAGAGTATGAATGTGTCATCTACATATCCCAACCACATTGTTGACTTTAGGGATGTTGATCCTAATGCCATTTGCACAAAGTATTCTATGTATGCATTGGCCAGTTCCGGGAGCAATAGTGATCCCATCGCCAGATCTCCTTCCTGCTAATATATATATCAGATCACATCACGAAGTATGTAGTTTCTACACAAAAGGTCAAACTTTCCATTATATTTTCAATTGGGATGCAAGTGCGTTCTTTCAGTAAGGTATCCGAGGTCAGCTAATCTCGTACCACTGTCAGCGTCTCGTCAGTTGGGTACTTTCGTTAACAGACTCCCTACATCTAGACATACAACCTGGTTGGAATAAATGGGTCTATCCCAACCATTATCAATGGACCAGAGGTCATCTCGACAGCATCCGACAAGACCAAACTATTTGCCAAGAACTTTGCAGCAAATTCTACCCTTTGCGACGAAGGCTATCAACTCCCCGTATTTCCTCCTATAACAGACAACACGCTATGCAACATACAAATATCTGTGCGTGAGGTCGCCAAGCTAATCAAGAACCTTTACTCCAGTAAAGCGACTGGTCCTGACGGAATTCCAATTATAGTGTTAAAAAAATTACAACCAGAACTTGCCCCCATACTTTCCAAACTGTTAAACGTTGCCTTAAAGAGAAGTGCTTCCCAACACCTCATCAGTATGCCCTGTATTTAAGAATTCAGGTGATAAGGCATCCCCCTCTCAGTACAGACCAATAAGTCTCCTGTGTGTCATGAGTAAGTTGCTAGAATCCACAATAAATAGAGAAGTAGTCAACCACCTCAGCATGAATAACCTTCCGAGGTTTCCGTTCTGCTAGATCTACAGCAGATGTGCTAACGGTTAGATCTCAGAGGATTAGCGAATCTCTCGACAAAGGCTTCATTTCCAGGGCAATCGCTCTTGACATATCAAAGGCCTTCGATAAGCTTTGGCATAAAGGCCTACTACAAAAGATTTCCAGCTACGCTATAACTGGAAATGTTTTCTCGATCATTAAATCATTTCTCTCTGATAGGCTCATAAGAGTAGTGGTTGATGGGCAGAAATCAGAGGCTCACAGTATCAATGCTGCTCAAGGGTCCATACTGGGCCCAACTCTTTTCCTCATCTACATCAATGATCTCCCATAACACATACTAAAATCTTTCGTTGACATCTATGTTGATGACACGACAATGAATGGCAAAACATTAAAGGCCGTAAATGATGATGTTCTCTCTGATTCTCTCTCCTCTGATCTTAATCGCGTGGTTCAGTGGGGGAAGACCTGGCTGGTTATCTTCAATGTATCTAAGACCAAGCTCCTATCTCTACATCATAAACGCTCTGATCTCCATCTGGCATCAATTGAAATGGATGACCCTCGTCTAGGGGAGGCCCCATGTTTTGATAAGTTTCTGGGGTTGACCTTTACTCCTGATCTTAAATGGAACACATACATCAAGTCTATGGGCAAGATCGCTGGGAAAATGGTGGGATTATTCTACCGCTCCAGAAATCTCACTAATGATGGTTCAGTGGGGGAAGATGTGGCTGGTTACCTTTAATACATCCAAAACCAAATTCCTATCCTTACATCATCAACGTTCTGATCCCCATCTGGCATAAATTGTGGTGGATGGCTCTCGTCTGGGTTAAGCCCCGTGTTTTGACAAGCTTCTGGGTTTGACCTTTACTCCTGATCTGAAATGGAATACGTACATCAAGTCTGTTGCTAAGGTCGCTGGAAAGATGGTGGGTTCCTTCTACCGCTCCAGAAGATATCTCACTACTGATGCAATTATATATCTATATAAAAGCCAAGTACGTTCAAGGATGGAATAATGTTGCCATATCTGGGCAGGAGCTGCTAAATACAGCCTATCCTGACTTGATAGAGTACAAAATAGACTTCGTGGCTTAGTGCAGGATGCCCTTTTCTCTACCCTGCAACCTCTCTCCCACAGAAGAGACGTTGCGAGCCTATCCTTGTTTTATCGTTATTTCCATGGCAGGTGCTCGTCTGAACTCCGATCTCTGGTCCCCACTCGCCAATCTTTCACGAAAAACACCCGTCTAGATGAATCCACTGTGAAAGATTTCCTTCACTCTATATCTGTGCCTATATCAAAACGCGGATTCCATGAACAAAGCTTCTTTCTTAGAACTGCACGCCTGTGGAACAATGTTCCGCCTGCCTGCTTCCCACCGGACTACAACTTGGATGTCTTCAAGTCCAACGTTAACAAATTCCTAATGAACCGCCCCCTTAAGTAAGCACTTCATCAAATCTCCACACTAACGTAATGTACTTGCAATAACCCTTATCTCTGAGTGGCTTCCGGGCCTTGATAAGTGGTGATCACTGTGTAAAAAAAAATTGTCTTCTCAAATTTAAAAACAAATCTCTTCCATACATTTAAAATAGCAAGGAAAATAAGTGTGTCCTTTTAAATGTATGCACAGATTGTTTTCGTGAATTGAAATAGCATTAAAATTAAGTGTTTTTTTTTTCAAATATAAACACAAATACATATTTTTTTAAATAAATACATATTTTTAAAGTAAATACATTTTTTTTTAAATAAATACATATTTTAAAAGAAAATATAATGTATTTCGTCCACGGGTAGTTTTAGCTCCTCCTCTTCTTACACTGTGCTGATTTATTTGTATTTCAAACAGTTTTTTTTAAATACTTTTATGCGGATATTCTAGCATTTTTAGTAAAGTACTAAATCTATTCATTATTTAGTCTATAAGGAGTTAGCATGTGTCCAACTTGTAAAGGAACGTGACAAGGCAATTTATCTTATTTATTTCCTTCTTCGAGTGTCTAGCAATAACATACATAGGTAATCACGAAAAACGAGCAATAAACACCTGACATGTTTACATATTTTTTTTATAGATAATTCTTACTTATTCTCGTTAAGAGGTCGTCGAAATTTAGAGTACATTCAACATATACATAGTTATTGTACTATGGATTCCCTCTCACCCATAGACTTTTAACTTACTAAGTTTAAAAGCAAAAGAACATTCGATTACCTGTCGAAAATTATTAATGCACTTTAACATCGACTTTTTTTATGAAACGTATATTAGAATATCTGCATCCAAAATCACATACATACAAGTCTAATGTTCCACTAATACAGCAAAATAATACAGATTAACGATATCCACCATTGTTATCCAGTGTCCACCATACAACGCCTTAATAAAACCAAAAGACGCACACAAAATAGTCTGCCTAAAATGACTGTGTCATTCTTAAACCAAACATAAAGAAAACTTAAGTGGACAACTTACTAAAGTAACTTACCTCGAAACACAAAAGTAACAATTACTACAAATATGTACTATAATAAAAAGGTCCAATATCAAACACTGATCTATGCAATCGCACACGCACGGTTTGTAATCTGCAATATGTTAAGTGTTATAGCTTTTAGTATGGAATCATTTTAAGACATTTGCGCCAACACATTAATAAGCAGATGACCAGTTGGATAACTTTCCTTTTATCAACAATGACACCTCGTGTATTAATACAAAACATTGGATCCGAATTAATATTCTAAACACATGGTTCGAAAGAGACTTATACATAATAATCTGCACATAGTTTACCAATTTCCGGGCCCTGTCATAACGTCCCTACGTTGCATTCATTTGCTAATTCTGCAAGTGCTCAACTTCATTTCTTCTTGACAAACACGACCAGCAGCAAACTACGATCTATCTATTGTAAAAGTTACAAGATACCGAAGGCTATATTTACTCTAATAATATCGTTCTTGGAACCTCTTGGCTCTAGCATCCTCTCGTTGATTCTGTTTTCTCGACTCTACCAATATTGATGAAATTAAACGTAATGTAAACAAAAGTTCCTATGAACAGATCCAGTTACGATGTCCAACTTCAGCCCATTATTTTACAGTAAAGTTATTACGTCTCAGTTACAATATGCTTTAATTTGGGTAAAGAAAAAGAAATAGGAAAGACGATTCTAGGAAAAATAACGAATGAATTACTGAAAAAACATGGCGGACGCTCACGTCTATAGAAAGCCTGAAATACTGCGATGAAAATTGCATCAAATGGGCAAAAAACAATGATGGATATTGTAGAATCTGGTTAGTACAATGTCGTACTGACTGCACTGTCAACTGACCCACTGGGGGATATGCTGTTTGATGAATTGCCTGTCGGTGAGGTAATCTATGTTTTGGACAGAAAAATACATGGTGCTCGCATAAGTTTCGATTACTGCAAAAAAAAATAATAATAAAAGTAACAGCTAAAGAAATGATACATTCCAAACAATAGCAATAGGAGTAATAATATAAGAATGGTCCGACATTCGATGCTGTTTGAAAATCATTTTGCAATTTTCTCGAAGCAAAATTGTCTACGGATTTCAAGAAAGCTTACGTTACAGAGGCTGTTTATGACGTTTCTTACTATTGCCATTCTTTGTCTTGATTTATATACGAATTTTATGCATTTCTTATTTATCAAATTTTTACTTTTTGTAGATATAACATTTTCAAATATTGCTTATTTTCATGCATGCATACATAACCAAGTGTATATGTTGACGTGTGTACTCGATTTCTTTATATCAGCATTATGTATATGCATCTATATTCATGCATATATATTTGCTTGTGTTAGTTTTTAAATACTAGTATATATAAATCATTTTTTAACTAATCTACGTGTATAATATATATATATATATATATTATATACACACACATACATATATATATAGATAGATAGATACATAGCTAGATAGATAGATAGATAGATAGATAGATAGATAGATAGATACATAGGCCAATTATTTACTTGAACCGTACTCACTTTGTAATACCAATACTTACCAGAAAGTTATTTTCCAAGTTCGAAATATCAATTTTTCTCTGTTGGTCATTCATTGCTTTTAAAAAAGTATCCATTATAATATTGTTTCGTATTGCGATTAAAAAGTCTGCAAAATTATATTATTGCTGAATATTTCGTCACGTGCTTCTAGGATACTTACATTAAAATACTTAAAAAATATTATAGGCGTGCCAGTATAAGAATGTGCGACGTCATTAAGTTTCGCCTTAATATCACTGAGCATAGAGTCGGAAACAGAAGAAAGTCTTTCTAATTGAGCAAAAAAAATACTTCAAATTCAGAATATATCTCTTCACGCTTAAGGGGTATGGGAGGAATGCAGAAGTCCAAGCCATGCGAAAGAATATTAAGTTCGAGCTCACACACACACACACACGCGCGCGTGCGCACACACACATATACATATATGTATACGTATATATATATTTGCACACAAGGTATATATATATATATATATATATATATACACTTTGTGTGCAAAATAGACTTCAAGACAAAAGACTTCAAGACAAGGTGTTGATAGCAACAAAAAGTGTATTTCATTTTACGTTACAATTATTTCAATGTTTAGTTCGACAATTTCAAGCATTATATCGCTTGAAAAATTTCCAAAACCAGCATTTCTTCAGACTTCATGAATGAACACACTTTAGGTAATGTAGCATTTTTTGAATAAAAAGAAAAAAAGGCAGTGGGATCAGCACATTACATTTATATATATATATATATATATAACTGAAATCGTTTTCCTTGGGTGGTGAATCTGTGTTTTCTGTTCCTCTCTATGATGCACATGCGTAGAAAATAAAAAATAAAGCCATGGAAACTAGTTTTATTTGACATTTTTTTCGCGTTAAAAATATGCAAATAAAAAGATGTGTAAATCGCTTTTGTTTTGTTTTTTTTACATCGGCATCTTGCGAATTTATTTGTATTTTTTATGAAAAACAAAAAGAAATGTTTACGATTTAATATTTTTTATATTCTTCCATTGATAATTAAAATACGATAAATATACTCAAATCAGTTGGCCCAGTTATGAAACCAAGTCTCTAAAAAGGGAATACGTAACTGTTAACACAAACTAACGTCTAAATTTTTAATAATATTTTTGTTTTAAAATTGCTTTGCGTTACAACTTATGACTCATAACTTCTAAATATTTTTTAAATGCAAAGAAACACTTCACAACTTGTGTGAGGAGATTTATTTTTAAAGATTTGCTTTGAAAAGTTTTCGCCGTTAAGTATTTTTTTAATTTTTATTTCCGATATTTTTAAGTCTTTTTACACATAGAACAAAAACTAGAGTGGCCATGTACAATGCATATTCCCGCCTTGTATTTTTTCTTTTCATCTTTTTTCAATTTTTTCAACGGATTACATCCTTGTAACAGTAAGAATTTTAAATTCATCAAAGGATATTGAGGTAAAGATGTGTATTATTCAATGTATTCCGTTTTCAATCTCCGACATCGTTGTTTTTGCCTGCGCGTGCATTCAATTTTTGCGCGTTTATACATTAATCTTATATACTCACTATTCTAGATAGCTATAACATATACTGATCCTACAGGTAACGGGTATTCTAGTTATGTTATAAAACCCAAATTGTCTTCATTGTGCGTTAAAACCGTGGATATGTTTCGGTTTGCAACTTCCTGTTTACGACTTCGGGTTTCAATAGAAAGAAAGTTATAAAAGCTTTTTTTTATCGACAATTTACGGGATTGTCTTTTTATTTATTTGGGGTGTACTTCTGCAGTTTAAATCCCGTATTTCCGTGGGTCTAACTTGGCAATGCTTGGCGGACGACGAAAACCGTCATGAAAAATGCCGATTTGGCTTATTCACTGAGAAACTGAATTGCAAACTGAGACGCGAGCAAGCAGACGACATCAAATTGGAAGAAAAAAAGAAAGGTAACGAGAGAGTTTCATTGTGCGTCATATAGCAAGTTTTTATTCTTGTAACAATAAGGGAACATGAAATATTTCCCTTTAACCATTAAAAACTACTATCCTTAAGAAATAGCCAATCCTCTGGAAACAACAAGTTGCCGCTATCCAAGAAGTGTAATCTTAACTCCACACACTGATTGAAAAAAAAAATATTTTCACCTTTTTTCATAATTTTCCGGTGATCTTTGAAAAGTGGAAATACTTTTCAAGCGTATATAAAACAAAACAAATATGCTTTCTTAATGTAAAACTTAACTACTTGATCAATTTGCATAGTTTTTATATGTATTTTGTTATATGTTTAGTTTACCCAAGTTGATCGAGATTAGAACTAGTATTTTTCGCGTCCCAAATTATTTATTTACAATAGTTTTATTTCTACTTTTCATTACAGGTTTGAATCGTTTTCAAACAAAAGAAAAAAGCAAACATGTTTTCTGATGTAAAAAAAAACTATGTGATTAATTTACATATTTGAAAATATATATTTGTTCTTTTACGACCTAATTAAGCGTTGTTTAAGTCCGAAAAAGAAATCCAAATCTACTTTTTGGGCCAATATGCTTAAACAGCTTTTAAAGATAATATAGAATCAGGATTTTTTTTAACAATTAAAATTTAACATTTTAGTATGGGCATAAGTTTCGTATATAAATATAATGTAAAATGAATAACCACTTCTAATCGTTAATAAGTTCTTACAAGTTCGGTGGCGTAAAGTTGGAAAGTCAAAAGTGCCAAGCATTTTAAACATACGTAGAAACCTTCCAAAACTTGTGGAGAGGAGAGTTTGTTTTAAGAGTTGATTTGGAAAGGTCACGGCGTTAGATATTACATAATCAGTTAATTAATTATTGGGATACACGTGTACAATGCATAATTGCATTTTTTCTTTTCATTTTTTTCAATTCAATTTCTTTTCAACGGATTCTAGTTGATACTGCTGCTGATGCTGCTGCTGCTGCTGTTGCTGCTGATGATGATGATGATGGTGATGAGTGTGGTGGTGGTGATGATGATTATGATGATGATGATGATGATGGTGATCAAGTATTCGAATGCCTTGCAGAATTACACAGTCTTGTTTCCCTTTCTAGTTCCTCTTCAAAATGGCTTCAGCTAACTCAACTCTCCTCTCTCTCCAGTCTCCTACCTGTGACTCCCCTCTGTGTTTCTAGAATCTGACTGAGCTGTTTCGAACCATCTTAATTGTATATGTTGAATCTATCTTTCTTTGTGGCGTCAAAACGTACTCAGGCGATGTGAGAGTCCCTCGCGTAAATTCTAAATATTACATCTCTCTTATATGAATTATGTTTCATTTAATCTAATGTCAACGATCTTAAGACCTCTAAAACCCAATGTATCCTGTATTGTTTTCACTGGTCGCTTTGTTTGTCCTCGTATGCGCGGTCATTTAATTGTTTGCGCGCGCTAAGTTGCGTTATGTTTTCTCTTGTCGTCATGTTTGTTTTCGCACGCACATTTATTTAATTTTTGCACTTTTATACATTAATTTGTAAACCAACTATTCCATAGCTAGCTATAACATATACTGACCCAACCGGTCACGGCTACTGTAGTTTATTTATAATACTCTGTAGAACCTGCTAGCTTTCTTGCTTGCTTGAATCTTATCTTTGACGAACCGGTGATACCATAGTTAAAGAAAGAAATGAAAGGTAACCTGGGAGTGGTTCAGAGGCTAAGGAATGACAGTGGAGCATCGTATGTTTTGATTTCGATTCTGGCTGATGACACCCAAATTATATATATATGTAATCTTACAATCAGGCAACACCGGTTGGTTTGTTAGTATATATATATATATGTATATATATATATATATATATATATATATATATATATATATATATATATATACTAGCAGTTCCGCTCGGCTTTGCTCAGGCCCTATGTGCTGCTCATAACTTTATGTGCAAATATATATATTAAAAAGTTTGTGCGGTAATGCCTTTCTACCTAATAAACTTCCTAAACTAACATAGAAAAAACACGCAGACGTCAGTTTTTTTAAACTTTAACCCCAATTCTGCCCCCTTAACATTTATTATTTTGGTCTCAAATGAAATTAAAATGTTTTACGCATGTCCAAGTAACCTACATCTTAAATCTCATGTGTTTAGAACAAAACTTGGCGGAGAGGTTTGATACAGTCTGCAGTAGTCAACTCTTTCAACTTTGACCTCTTACTAGCCAAATGTTTGCCCAAAAACTGATTAAAAATCTTGCTGCATGCCTGAATACATTTTTTGTAAAATTTCTAATATTTAGACCCAAAATTGGCTTAATAGTTTGATAGATACCGCAAGGGTGAAATCCTTGGAACTTTAACCCCTTGAAAGCCAACTTTTCAGGACAAAAATTAAAAAGCTTGCCCCATGTCTGAATACACTTATGTAAAATTTCAAATGATTAGACCAAAAATTAGCTGAGTAATTCGATAGACACCGCATAGGTTTTTTTTTGTTTTTCTTTTACACAGTGATCACCACTTATCAAGGCCCGGAAGCCACTAAGGGATAAGGGTTATTGCAAGTACATTACGTTAGTGAAGAGATTTATATATATATATATATATATATATATATATATATATATATATATATACTAGCTTAGGTAGAAAACTTTTAATCTTTGACCCGAATTATGACCCCTTATCATTTATTGTTTTGTGCTCCAAATCAATTATAAAGTTAGATCCATGTCCAAGTAATCCATATCGCAAATTTCAAGTGTTTAGACCCATAATTGGCGGAGGACTTTGGTAGAGTTCTCAAAGGTCAAATCCTTGAAAGTTAACAGCCAAATTTCTGGCCGAAATCCGATTAAAAAGATTTTCCCAAAACTCACTAACCCCTTATGTGATTTATTTGGTAGGGAAATGTACACAGACAGACAGACTGACACACGCATACACAAACATTTTCACTTTTATAAATATATAGATATATTTATCTATATATCTACAAAAGTGAAAGGGTAAGTCCGTCTGTCTGTCTGTGTGTGTGTCTGTCTGTGTACATTTCCCTACACAATAACTCTGTCAATTTTCAGTCTACACACATGAAATTTGATATACAGGGTATGGAGAATAGGGAAAATATTTGTATGCCGTTTTCGGTCCGGAATTTAGCTGTTAGACCAATGATTTGACCTTTAACAACTCTACCAAACTCCTCTGACAATTGTCGCAGGAGATTTGTCGAGTTCTCAAAGGACAGATCGTTGAACTTTGACCCCTTAACACCCAAATTTCTGGCCGAAAACCGATCACAAAGATTTTCCCAAATCTCAGTACCCTGTTTATCAAATTTCGAGTATGTAGACTTAAAATTGACAGAGTTATTGCGTAGGAAAATGTACACACACAGACACACAGATACACAAACACACACAAAGACAGATACTTTTTTAAATTGACAGAGTTATTGCGTACAGGAAATATACAGAGACAGACACACAGACACGTTTACTTTTATAGATATATAGATATTACATATTATTAGCTGTATAGTCGTGGGACAATAAATTACGAATATATGTACATGTTTTTTTTTTATTCAATATATATATATATATATGGCATAAACACGTTGACACAGGATCTCGTAAGAATACCGAAGTTAAGCACTTTGAGCTTGTCTAGTATATAAAAACGTGACCATTCGGAGATTCTAGGCGCTTTATGTACATTCCGCTTACGTCAGCATTGTTTCCAACCGTCCTATATCTTCACTTGCCACTGGTACTCAACAAGGAGGGGTGTGGTTTGCGATTACGCAACTGTTGCCACAAAAATTCCACATTTCTACAGCGGGTTCTCATAGTCTGTAAAGACTGAAAAAAGCTATTATTCAATATGTAAACACAAATACTTCCCCATTGAAATAAAAGTAGATAAATTGGTAATAGTCAATGGTAGCAAACTACAAGCTCTTGTATCATCCAAATCAAAATACCATTGATAAACCCGACAAGCAACTAAGTTTAAAAAGTTGAGATCCCTAGATGTAAAAAAGCTTTTACTTCAATAGTTTCTTCTCCAGAACTGCAGGAATTTGGAATTCTCTTCCAGTTTTCTGCTTCCCAACTGTACTGACACGCAGAAGTTAAAGTACAATGTGAACGGACATTGCACCGAAAATCAAATTTTGCTGAAATTTGATTTTCGGTTTTCATTCTGAATTCCGCTTTCGTAAATAACCGTATGTTGCCTGAAGAGACCTCTTGTTACTAAACACTAGAAGACGGAAACATGCTCATGACTGTGTAGCAACAAATTACGGCTTATATAAAGACAAATTTAAAATGTAACTTGCCCTACTACCGTATTGAGCACTATTGTATTAACCTTCCTATATTTCATTGGTTACCCTACTTTTGAAAAATAGCAATTTCAAACTATATATATATATGTATATGTATATATATATATACATATATATATATAGATAGATAGATAGATAGATAGATAGATAGATAGATGGATATATTGGTAGATATCTTTATATTAATACAACCTAATTAGATGATAGAGAACTACATATATTAGATAGAGCAAATGAAATAAGGAAGTTGATTATGTAAATATGAATTGATTGTCCTTGATAATTATGGTTTAAGAATAAAGATTTTTTTAAATTTATTTTTTTTTTTGTATTGGAATCATTTGAGATGAGGCTTCCTTATTTGTGTGTTCTTTCTTTTGCAGACTTATGTCTTCCTCTTCATAGTTATTGTTTCATCACGTTTCGGTCGGCTCATCATCTTGCCTTCTTCAACGCGGTAAAACAACAGAATAAAGATGGAGCAACTGCCCGCAAAAAATGAATGCAAGATTTTTTTTTTTAATTTGAATTCATTGTTTAGAAATTTTGTGGAAAAATAATGTAATCAATTCAATGTTTATTTTCATCATCAATTTTCCTGTTTATATATAGAAAGAGATATATCGTTGCAATGTTGCATTTTTTTAATTATTATTACATTTTCACCCCAAACAAGACACATTGCCACTTTGGTGTAGGGGGCTACTATCAGGGGCAACAACTACTGGGGTACTATGTAAGGATTTGGGCAGCAAGATGTCGGTTCACGTTACACTTGAACTTCTGCACGTCAGTACAGTTGGGGAAGCAGGGACCTGGAATGGAATTCCAAAGTCTAGCGGTTCGTGGGAAGAAACTACTGGAGTAGAAAGATCTTTTACATCTAGGGATCTCTACAGTGTGGGGGTGGGATTTTGCAGCCTGTCGGGTCTGTCGAGGGTGTTTACATCGTGGGGGCACAAGTGCTTGCAGTTCGTCAGAGCGTTCACCATTAAAATACTTGTAGAACAGGCAAAGGGATGCAACGTTTCGTCGATGGGACAGAGGCTGAAGCTTAAATGCCAGTTCAGGGCCTATCAGATTTGTGACTCTTTTGAACCTTGTCTAGGAGCGAGAGACTATTAGCCGATGCACCGGCCCAAATATGACAGCAATACTCCATACATGGGCGAATGGTTGCCTTATAGAGGTACAGGATACTTTCGGGTGTTAGTAGTTTTCTGGTCCCGTTTTACAAATATTTTAATAGAATAGGTTCTGCTGAACTCGGAGCCCTTGTGCCCGTTCTACGTACATATCCCTGAAAACTTGCTAACAACAAAATCTTACTCCTTAACTATTGAGGTCCCTAATTGTCAGAAAGCTTTCTATCCTAATATTTCCTTCTCTCGTGTGATATATGGAAGGGCACAGATCCCAGTAATAAGAGGAGTAATGTAAATAAGTTTGAAAAAATATTTATTAAAGGAAAAGGCTAGAATTAAACCCAGTACTCTAAAGTTAGAAGTGGATTGATATTGCTATTTACATGAGATCTCTAGAATTTAATGACTTATCATTATAGTATAATATAATATATAATTATAAAACAAAGATATCAGTTAGGAATAATAGACAATAGATGAAGACGTTTTTTGTGTTGCAACTGGGTGTGGGCACATGTGTAATATGTAGAATTTATGTGAGGGACTCTAACATCGTCTGAACACGTTTTGCCGTCACAAAGAAAGATAGATCCAATATATTCAGTTAAGAGGTTTCGAAACAGCGCAGTCAGAGTCTAGAAACACAGATGGGAGTCACAGCTAGGAGACTGGAGAGAGAGAAGAGTTGAGTTAGCTGAAGCCGCTTGGAAAGGGGACTAGAAAGGGAGACAAGACAGTGTAATTCTGCAAGGCATTCGAATACTTTATCATCATCAGCAGCAGCAGCAGCAACAGCAGAAGCTAGAAGAATAAATATCATCATGTTATTTGTAATTCTTTATTTGTTATCTTTTAACCGAAAATGTAATTCGTTTTTGTGATTCGTCTTTGTAAATGAGCTTGTATGGAGCACCCTTCCTAAGTGTTAACTGTATTGCCCCCTCTCATAGGTGTAAACGGTATCCCTATTATTAATAATGAATATGTCCCGTGTTAATAAAACTGTCTACATTTCCTTTGATATCAATCAAGCTCCTTTCATAAATATGAATTGTGTGTAATCTATTATAAACGTTGATATACGTCTCCGTTCTGAGTCATCGATATGCATACCCCGCTATGCAACACTCGAACAGCTTGACTTTGGAATTTTCTTCCTGTTACCTGTTTTCCTTACTGTACTGATACGCAGAAGTTCAAATGTAAGGTAAACCAAGAGCTTGCTTATTTTTCTTAGGCATGGTTCCAAATAGTAGCCCCTTGCAATATACTGGCAATATGCCTTGTTAGTGTTTTACGGCATATCAACTCTTTTCAGGTTATTTAATGGCGAATCCAAAGATTTTAAAGAAAAAAAATTTAATAAAACGTTTTTTGTTCTCAAGTCGGTTTCTATTTAACCCATAGTTTGGGCCCTAACAGGTACTACCATTCCGGACCAGAGTCGACCTGGGAGCAATGGCAATTAAAGGGTGGCTCCACACTCCTCAAAGCCCGCAAGCTGGGGCCTCACCACTGGATATAGTTTAAGGTCATATCCAGGACAAAGATAGATAGATAAATAGATAGATAGATACATAGATAGAGAGATAGATATGTGTAACGATTCTTGCGTATTTATTCAATAGTAGATAATGAAGCTAAACTTTCCAAAGTTATTTTAAGCTTTTTCTTTGTATGAACCGATGGTTTTATTCTGTGGATTCGGCAAAGAGCCGGCGGCGTATAAGAACTGAATTACAGCAAACAATTCTGTTTTGTTATTGAAATAAATTTAAAACGAGCAAACAACGGAGTCAATTCTATTGTGATGAATTAATCATTTACTGATTTTACATTTACCAACAGAAAACATACAGTCAATGATATGTTAGCTCCAAGGGACTGCGACCTTCACAAATACATTTAAGTGGTCTATATTTTATTGGCTTATATATCTATCTCCGTTCCTCTCTCTTCATAAATCTGTATATAAAATTTAGTGAATATATGTTTTATATTCAATTATTATATTTCTTAATTTATAAATTTCAATGTAGTTACAGAACAGATTACATATAAATAACAAAAGCATATATTCAAAATTTCGTTACAATTTATTTCTTTAAGTACGTTGGTATTAGCACTTCTTGACAAAACTCGTTGCACAAAATCATTCACTAATTATCATATACATCAATGAATCTATATGTAAGTATAATGTTAACATAAATGAAATAACAAAATGGAACGTAAGAATATAAATTAAAAAACTGGATAACTATAATTAAAAGTAAATTAAATTAAAAATAAAGAAACAATTAAATAAAGAAAAGGAAAAAACAAAACACATAATACAAAAAAGATGTAATGGAATAACTCTAGTAATAAAAATACATTCCATGAGAGTGACCTCCCCTTGAAACAAATACATTAACTAATAAATAAGAATTCGAAAGCAAACCAAATTAATATTAGAATAAACACGCACAAATGTAGAAATAAAATTATAAAAAATAAGAAAGAATAGATAATGGAAAAAATTCAAAATTAAAACAAATATTAAAAATAGGAAATTAAGGTTTAAAACTGATATTTTGGTTAGCATGACACCCAAGATGACAGGATTGTAACAATTTGGGGATGGAATTTATTCCCCCAAACACCAGGTTTATCATGAACAAAATCAACTTTTTGTTGGTAACATCGAATGGAAACAGCATCGGATGTGTTGGTGAGAATAGGAAATTATTATGAACACATAAAATCATAAAATTGCGATCCCCTTAACGAAACGTCTGTAATGAAGAAATCCAAGATGAAATAAACAAAATCTACAAAAAAAAGAAAAAACTGTAAGTTTTTGAACTTCAACAAAGTTTCGTACTATATATGCTCTGCACTTATAAAGGAGATAAATTAACTTAACGGGAATCTAGTTTTTATCATAACAGTCTAAACCCGTTAAACGTAAACGGTATATATGTAAACTAACACTATAACTATATATATATATATATATATATATATATATATATATATATATATATATATATATACAGGGTGTTCCAAAAGACGCTGACGGAGTTTAAATTTGATTAACTTCCTCAATATTTAAATTATGCTTACCAATTTTCAGATGTAGGTAGCTGGGTCTCTCTGTGATTTGTTCAGATATAGCAACATATCATAGTCTACTTATTCTAATTTTATTTACACAACTTAATTTAGGGTATTTTTTACTTGGTGTAATTGTAGTTATGAAAACTTTGACTCTCTGAAAGTCATTGTCCAGCACATCACTTTATGTTTCAGGGCTTATGTCCGTAATTTCCTCCTCTATATTGTTTATAAGGGCATTTATTGTAGCTGGTTTGTTTGCGTATACCCGCTCTTTGAGGTAACCCCAACGAACGAAATCTGCACATGGCGAGCGGGGTGGCCAATTTATTTTATAGCCACGAGAAATTATTCGGTTGCCGAATATGTCCTGGAGCAGATTTAATGTTTCTCGTGCCGTATGCACCGTTGACCGTCCTGCTAGAACTACATTGGTGGTTTGTTTTGTACCCAAGGTCAAACAAAATCTTCAAGTATCTGGCGGTACAGAGCTCCTGTCACTGTTACATTCTCTCATTCTTAATTTTCAAAAAAGTAAGGTTCGATAACTTCATCCGCCATTACTCCACACCTCACTGTAAATTTTTGATGGTGTAATTGCCGTTGTGCTGTTGCATGGGGACTTTATGATTCCAAATCCTGCAATTATCTTAACTTATGAAGCCATTTAGATGAAAATTGGCCTCATCGGATATAATGGGTTTTTTGAGAAAGTTTGGATCCCCCTTTAGCCAAATCTTGAAATTGCATGGCGTATTGCATCCTTTTTTCCGGGTCGTTTGGTTGAAGCTTTTGCACCAATTGAATTTTATATGGAAATTTGCCCTCTGCATGAAGCATTCTGTGAAGAGATGATCGAGAGACCTCAATTTGACTTGATATCCTTCTTACTGATGTGGATGGATCTTCGACTAATACTAATCTTTGATGATTCTCATCACTTCTTGCCGTACGGGGTCTACCAGATTTAGGGGGGTCAAATACAGACTCTTGCTCATGAAATTGAGCCACCATACCTTTTATTGCATTGGAAGTAGGGGAATTCCTTGTGCTGAAGTTTCGTCGAGATTCTCTTTGAGTTTCTGATATTGACTAATTCAAGCGAAAATACGACTCTACGATAAATATCTGCTCCTCAGTAACGACTTATTATGACCTTGGAAGGGTTACTCACTCATAAAATTATTATTATTATTATTATTATTATTATTATTATTAATAATAATAATAATAATAATAATAATAATAATAATTTATTATTATTATTGGCTCACATGGAGCTTTCACATAAGTCAACAAACGATCTGATTGGAAACCTGTCGTGTTCTCTGGAGGCTGAGTGACAACAGGTCTCCCCAGACCCAGTTCTATCCACCTCCTTCGATAGCATTTGAAAATGAATTTGCATCATCGCAACATCCTCTTACCATTGATTTCTCGCCGGCAGTGGCCATTGGTTTATACTGGAATTTGAGTGGAACTAAGCCTCCCAAAAGTCCCAGTTCTCTTTGCGCTTGTCCAACCGAGGTCTGGCTGGCGCTCTCTCCTCGGTCTTTCAGTCCTTATTGACCTTTCTCAACTCTCTAGTGCCACTTTTTTATTGGGAGGAGCGGTGGTGAAACTATGGGGGGATGCATGATGGAGGTGTAGAAGTTGTAGCTATGCAGCTTCGGTGTTCTTCATTCCCTGTAACCCTTATTCGTTATATTGTCTTATTGTATTATTCTCCGCATCAAAGGGGTTTCCTTTGCACTCACTAGATGTTTTTACGCAGGCCATGATCTAAGATTTCTCTCTGTCAACAATCTGAGGTGTTAGCTTAAGTTTAGGTAACAACAAACTTCCGCACATTTTCTTGTGCTCTCCACCAATTTTGATAACTTTGTAAATGAATTTGCATTATTGAACCAATCGTTTAATATCGATTTATCGATTGCAACGCTATTAGCCTTAACTGGATTTAAAGATGCAATAAGTTAGTCTAAGGTCCAAGTACTATTCGTTCCCGACCAATGGAGGAATATCTATAGCTTTCTCTCCTTTGCCTTCCCATTCCCATTGAGCTTCACAACTATTTAGTGTGGTGCCATTAGATGTTAACATTATGTTTTTAAATATAATTATACGGTTTAAATTTTCCTATTGTCGATTTATATTTCTGTTCTTTTTCTGTTGCAGTTTTATATGTCATGTAAGTGCTTGTTTGTGTATGAGTCTCTGTATCCCAGGTTTTACCTACATAATTTACCTGTTTCCATTATTGTTATCCGCTGTATCTTATCAACCATTCAGCTGATTCCAGTCTCTTCCATCATTTCGTAGATTTTTTCAATTATTATTATTATTATTATTATTATTATTATTATTATTATTATTATTACTATTACTATTACTATTATTATTATTATTATTATTATCTATACTCCTATAAATTAGAGTTTATGTGTGTTAATATTCCTATTAAAACCCTTTAGCCTATTTATTTAAAGATAAAATACAACCTTTTTATGCATGCGTTGTGGAATTGCATTCACTAGCACAAGACTTTGCTCATTCGCATATTTTTTAAGCATTCATTTTAATTAATTCCCTATTCGTTTTCTTTTTTAACTATAACGTGTTATTATATGGATGACCCTAATCTGAATTATTAATATTTACGTAGTATTTTCCTAAAATGTTTACAGTAAGCATAAATCTCTTTTCATATATGTTATGCATACGTATACGTTTTTATTTAAAAAAATGTTGCCTTACAAAAATAAGAAAGCTTTACTTTTAGAACAACCTTCGTATGACAAAGAACATTCAGATGCACATCTATCGTTCATACTGACAAACGTGCATGTAGAATGGTAAGGATTGGGTAGAAAAATCATTTATGGCGCACAAAAAGTGGCTCGTTTTACTAATGCCACTGTTGTCTTCGTGGTTCTTCAAGATTTTTGAGTTAAGAAAAATAGGTTTACGTTTGGAACGATCCCTGTATATTTGCTTTTATTTATGCTGTGGGTTCTATCAAATGACATACCGAAAAATGATGCAGTACTAAATCGAAATGATCAGTTCAATTCAATGCATTAGTAAATATATGAAAGTTTTTAGCATGAGAGGATTTGGAAGCAACGTGGTGTCTTCAATTAGTTTCCAGACATTTTTCGTGTGTGCACTATTATTGAGACTATGCACATTGTACACTATACTTAAGAACTCTAGTCACCTTCGAAGTAATCTCCTGCGGCTGGAATCGATTTGGTGAACTGTTCCAACAACTTCTGGAATGTCCATAGAAATCCTTTTATGTGAGCGTGTCAATGATCTTCGTCACAGCCTTTTTAATCTCATTAATTGTCTCATAACGATAGCCTCTAAGGCTTATCTTGAGCTTAAGGAACAACAAGAAGTTACAAGAAGCAAGGTCTGGATAATAGGAGGGTCGAGGAACTGTCGTTGTGCACATCTTGGTGAAATAGTCCGTGACAAGATTAGAGCACACTTGAGACAAACTTCATGCAAATCGTCTGCATCTTCAGTTCATCGCAAATAGTTGTGTACAGTTCTTACACTGGCATCAAACTGTGCACTTATCTTCTTTATAGTTACACGACGTTCCTTATCCATGAAAGTGTTTATTTGGCCAATCAACTCTGGTTTTCTGATTTCCTCAATTCTTCCACACCTCTCATAATTACGCACAGCCTCTCTCTCTCTCTCTCTCTTTCTCTCTTTCTCTCTCTCTCATGCATAACTAGCGGGACCTGTGAAAATTCATTCATATGAAATATATTGATGTTGGTATACTGTAGATGTTCAGTGTAAATAGAGACGCTCTGATATTATTGTAGTTTTTTTTTAACTACAAAGCATATATCTAAGCTAGGACGAACGCCCGGCAAACCCGGTCGTAAACTACATTAAACTATATTTTAATTCTTGCAGATTTCATATATATTGTTATAGAGTTACTATTCTACCGATATTTATATATTACAAAGTTGCGATTTCAAAAAAATATATATCCATATGACTTGGGTGCATTAGATTGAATGAAAAAATATGTGTATGTTTATATAAGTTGAATTTCTTTAGCCATAATGGAAACCAACACTTATGAAGAATTCTTGATAAAATTATTTATATAAAAATAGATTGCTGGAGGGGCATAAGTTGAAATCGGAACCAAAACCAAAATTTATGAAGAATTCTTGATAAAATTATTTCTAAAAAAATGACTTAAGTGGCATAAGCTATAATCGAAACCGAAACCAAAACTTATGAAGAATTCTTAGTAAAATTATTTATAACAAGAAATAGAAGTACATAACAATTACTCGACCTGGATCTAAGCGTGATACATAAAATAACACACACACTATCGTATAAAAATATAGATGATCCAAAGTATTCTGAAACATTCCGTAAGTTTCTGTGGATTTTTTCCAAGTTCAAAACAGAATTTTATTGCATATAGTCCTTTTAATAGGTACTTGCGTTCAGAATGTAGTCTTTTTATTTCTATGCTGTGATGATCAGGCTTTAGTAGAGTGTATTTTAATCCCTGCTGTAGCTGCTCATAGAACCTGGAATAAATAAAAAAAAATGGCCCGGCATTTTATAAGATTGTAACAATAGCATACTGAATTTTCAAGCGTCTACGATTATTTTAAATACCTGTAAAAAGAAATTTGAAAAACTATTGCAGACACCTTATACGAAAAAGACAAATAAATTAGTCGTTAGATTTGCTCCATTATAAGAGACGTCCGTTTGTCTGAAATTAATATGCAAATTGATTGACAGCTTTGACTGTATGCAAACAAATTTAATTAAATAAAAAATATGACACGTTCTTATCGAAAAACATTTCACGTTGATATTTGCTGTTTTTGTTTCCATATAATTTCATTTTGCTATAAAAACTTTTGTTATCACTGATTAAATGAATCATAAAATATTTTATCTCGGTTTTTCTGACAGACAGGAATAATTGCGTTGTTAATTTTACTGTCGTGTTTAATAATATTCATATTTATTGATCTGGCAGTTGTCTGTGCAAAATAAACGTGTAAATGTGATATATTGCAGCTGACATTACTTTAATGCTATAGGATTTAAATAAATGCGATATATAAGTGAATACGTACACATAGTTTTATTTAATAAATGTGTATATATAAGTTAGCATGTGTGTGGACACTTCTCAACATATATACCCGACGAATTTTTCATCTACACACTTGTAATTTGATCTGTAGGGTATTCAGACATGTTGAAAACTCTTTTATCGGTTTTCATCCGAAATAATTCAAACGTAAGCAACATTGAAAAATAAGTACGCTGAGTTCCTCGGATTTGTATCCTTTTGTCAAATAATCAAGAGGTTTGAAAACAGTTTTTAAATATCGTGTCAAACTGGTCTAATGGTTATCGTTCTTGACCCACTGTCTTAAGGTTTTGATATCGATCTCAGCTCGAGTGTTTTTTTTAAATTTTATTCAAACGAAATAAACGGTTAAGAACAAAAAAAAACATAATACTTGCCTGGACATGTCTCAGATCCTTTCGTTTTATTACATTTTCTAAAATAAATTTAACGTTGCGTTTAATACAGGGAGACGCTGAGTACATCTTCTAGTAACTATATAACGTTAACGTTTAATTGTAAAAAGAATCATACCGCCCAGGTCTACAAATATGATGTCAATATTGACCTGTTGACTAATAATGATAATACACAGAATATTAGCCAATTATATCCTCGTAAAAAATCTGTTAATGTTAAAATGGGGTATTCATCGCATACGATGTTTAGCCGTGGTATAATCCTACTTAAATTATATAAATATCTCAGGACATGAGAACAAACTAAAAGTGGAATACTGATTGGGAGGTGTAATATATATATATATATATATATATATATATATATATATATATATGAATATATATATATATATATATATATATATATATATGGAAATAGTATAGCTAAATAAGAAAATTTAAATACAAATCAATGCAAGTTATTAGAAGATAGTTTGTCAGCAATTAAGTGTACTACAGGATGAAATTATCAAATATTTATAAAATGTTTTGAACTTGCATAATTTTGGTCGATGGAAATATTAGCTTGTTTCAAGGAGCAATAATGTTTCGAGATCTATACTCCTATATATTTGGTTTTTTGTGTATAGATAATCATAGTAAAAGGAGTGACCTTTTCTCCCAATAGTCAATTTTTAAATATGGCAAACACTATTACTAATGCAATCTCACGAGGAATCCAATGCCGAATCACCGCTTCTAACGCATATCCATAAGAATGGCCACTTTCTCATAACATCATAGTGTCAATATCTGTAACAGAGAGGTGTAAATTAAAGATTAATAATGTACATCGTTAGCTATAATATCAGTGCAATTTGAAATACCTGCAATTCATCCAAGCTGAATAAAAATTGGAGGCGTTAATTTTGCAACGTCACTAGTAATTTATATATTTTATTTCATATATTTTCATTTCTATATTTTCATTTATATATTTTCATTTCTATATTTTTATTTATATATTTTCAGTTATATATTTTCATTTATATATTTTCATTTATATATTTTCATTTATATATTTTCAATTATATATTTTCATTTATATATTTTCATTTATATATTTTCATTTATATATTTTCAGTTATATATTTTCATTTATATATTTTCATTTATATATTTTCATTTATATATTTTAAGTTATATATTTTAAGTTATTTATATATTTTCATTTATATATTTTCAGTTATATATTTTCAGTTATATATTTTCATTTATATATTTTAATTTATATATTTTCATTTATATAATTTCATTTATATATTTTCATTTATATATTTTCATTTATATATTTTCAATTATATATTTTCATTTATATATTTTCATTTATATATTTTCATTTATATATTTTAAGTTATATATTTAAGTTATATATTTTCATTTATATATTTTCAGTTATATATTTTCAGTTGTATATTTTCATTTATATATTTTCATTTATATATTTTAAGTTATATATTTTAAGTTATATAGTTTCATTGATATATTTTCAGTTATATATTTTCAGTTATATATTTTCATTTATATATTTTAATTTATATATTTTCATTTATATATTTTCATTTATATATTTTCAGTTATATGTTTTTATTTATATATTTTCATTTATATAATTTCAACTATATATTTTCATTTATATATTTTCATTTATATATTGTCATTTATATATTTTCATTTATATATTTTCATTTATATATTTTTCAGTTATATATGTTCAGTTATATATTTTAATTTGTATATTTTCATTTATATATTTTCAATTATATATGTTCAGTTATATATTTTCATTTATATATTTTCATTTATATATTTTCATTTATATATTTTCATTTATATATTTTCGGTAATATATTTTCATTTATATATTTTCATTTATATATTTTCATTTATATATTTTCATTTAAATATTGTCATTTATGTATTTTTATTTATATATTATCATTTATATATTTTCATTTATATATTTTCATGTATATATTTTTATTTATGTATTTTCATTTATATATTTTGAGTTATATATTTTCATTTATCAATGAAATAGTTTCATTTATATATTTTCATTTATATATTTATCAATGAAATATTTTCATTTATATTCTCATTTAATTATTTTTATTTATATATTTTCTATTTATATATTTTCAGTTATATATTTTCATTTATATATTTTCAGTTATATATTTTCATTTATATATTTTCATTTATATATTTTCATTTATATATTTTCATTTATATATTTTCAATTATATATTTTCATTTATATATTTTCATTTATATATTTTCATTTATATATTTTCATTTATATATTTTCATTTATATATTTTCATTTATATATTTTCATTTATATATTTTCATTTATATATTTTCATTTACATATTTTCATTTATATATTTTCATTTATATATTTTCATTTATATATTTTCAGTTATATATTTTCATGTGTATATTTTCAATGAAATATTTTCATTTATATATTTTCATTTGTATATTTCCATTTATATATTTTCAGTTATATATTTTCCTTTATATATTTTCATTCATATATTTTCAGTTATATATGTTCATGTATATATTTTCATTTATATATTTTCATTTATATATTTTCATTCATATATTTTCAGTTATATATTTTCATTTATATATTTTCATTTATATATTTTCATTTATATATTTTCATTTATATATTTTCATTTATATATTTTCATGTATATATTTTCATTTATATATTTTAATTTATATATTTTCAGTTATATATTTTCATATATATATTTTCATTTATATATTTCCATTTATATATTTTCAGTTATATATTTTCATTTATATATTTTCATTTGTATATTTCCATTTATATATTTTCATTTATATATTTTCCTTTATATATTTTCATTCATATATTTTCAGTTATATATTTTCATTTATATATTTTCATTTATATATTTTAAGTTATATATTTTCATTTATATATTTTAATTTATATATTTATAGTTATATATTTTCATTTATATATTTTCAGTTATATATTTTCATTTATATATTTTCATTTGTATATTTCCATTTATATATTTTCAGTTATATATTTTCATTTATATATTTTCATTTATATATTTTCATTTATATATTTTCATTTATATATTGTCATTTATGTATTTTTATTTATATATTTTCATTTATATATTTTCATTTATATATTTTCATGTATATATTTTTATTTATGTATTTTCATTTGTATATTTTCATTTATATATTTTGCAGTTATATATTTTAATTTATCAATGAAATATTTTCATTTATATATTTTCATTTATATATTTATCAATGAAATATTTTCATTTATATATTTTCATTTATTTATTTTTATTTATATATTTTCTATTTATATATATTCATTTATATATTTTCATTTATATATTTTCAATTATATATTTTCATTTATATATTTTCATTTATATATTTTCATTTATATATTTTCATTTATATATTTTCATTTATATATTTTCATTTATATATTTTCATTTATATATTTTCAATTATATATTTTCATTTATATATTTTTATTTATATATTTTCATTTATATATTTTCATTTATATATTTTCATTTATTTATTTTCAATTATATATTTTCATTTATATATTTTCAATTATATATTTTCATTTATATATTTTCATTTATATATTTTCATTTATATATTTTCATTTATATATTTTCCGTTATATATTTTCAGTTATATATAATTAAATGATGGCAGTTTAAAATTCTAACATTTTATCGCCTACACATTTATAAACAGAAAATCATAATTTTCAAGATGCCTCACATCCATAAGCATAAAATTGATAAGCGTGTTAGTGATTTGGCAACCCTAGCCTTACAATTACACACGCAGCTACACTTGTAGGAGTGTCATTTTAATTAAGACTTTATAGACGAATTGATATTATTAATCATTATGTGCATAAACCGAAATAACGCATGAGCTTAGAGAAGTTGTAGACACATAGTTTTCTCAGGAGAAATAACAGTCAATTACCCAAGATAATAACGATAAGATATCAATTAATCGCTACTATTTTCGTGTTCTTTTTTATTTTTTCTTAATTTTTTGCAATTCGCTCTTTTTTTATTTTTTATTTTGATGTTCTGGTGTCTGCTTCTGGAACTATAAATATTTGTAGCTGCCATGTTCGTCCAGTCTTTTCATTTCTACTGTCTCCAGTTTTCCTCTTTTTTTAACTAGTAGTGCGCCGTTTTTCATTCTGAATGCCATTCGGATATCTGGAATGAATTGTCTAGTTATGATTACTAGCGCATCTGTTTCTTTTTGTTAGTTACGAAAGGTTGTCCATAGATTAAAAGTGGTTCATTCTTTCATCTGTACGAGTTTGTGTATATTTGCGGAACACGATAAACTTTCTGTTATTTATATGTCTGTGGATCTGCCTTTATATCTATATGTATCTATCGTTCTAACTATCTATCTCGATCTAGATATTTATCTAACTGACGAGGTAAATAAGAATTGAGATGTAAAGTAATGTTATGATAAAAGTTGTCGAAACATATGGAGGGAGAAAATGCACCGGAAACTCTAAAAATAGCTTACCAGAAGGATGTGTTTGTTATCACGTGTTCAGGTTGGCTCGACATAGAGCCAGGTTGGAATTTGGACGTTAAGAATAGCGGATTGGTATACGGTTGTCTTCTTACTTGCGATCGAGTTGACGCGTCTCAAATGGAGACTAGGATTAACCACCCAAGGAAAGATATATACTTCTTATTCCCCTGCTATAAGCCTGGGCAGTAATAAAACAAACTATATAAACCAAACCATCGTCTTGTAAAACAGAATAATTTCGTGCTATTCAATAATATTTGTCTAAATGAGAAAATGCTGCCTAAATATACACAATATATATATGTATATATATATATATATATATATATATATATATATATATATATATATATATATATATATATATAAGATTATATATTTTTCTTCCTACATATTTACGGCATATTTTACTTTGTCTTTCTTCTTATTACTATATGTGATTGCCCGTAGTACTGATCCTTATTGTCTTTAGGTACCCTACAGAATTCTCGTATTCTGTCCCACGCCCGCTTTTTAAAATGTATTGTGCCGAGGCTTACATGAGAATGGGATTTTTGGATGGTATGAATTGGTCTATGCCTACAAGCAACCATTCGGTCAGGTCTGATAATATAGAGGACACATCCTTTTTAAACATGGAATGGAGAGGTAGATCAGATATGAATGTCCGGGAGCTATCCCAGCCAGCCATAGAGTTTTTTTTGTTTTTTTTACACAGTGATCACCACTTATCAAGGCCAGGAAGCCACTCAGGGATAAGGGTTATTGCAAGTACATTACGTTAGTGTGGAGATTTGATGAAGTGTTTAATTAGGAGGGCGGTTCATTAGGAATTTGTTAACATTAGACTTGAAGACATCCAAGTTGTAGTCCGGAGGGAAGCAGGCAGACGGTACAGAGTTCCACAGGCGTGCAGTTCTAAGAAAGAAGCTTTGTTCATGGAATCTGCCTTTTGATTTAGGCACAGATATAGAGTGGGGAAATTTTTCACAGTGGATTAAGCTAGACGGGTGTTTTTCGTGAAAGATTGGCGAGGGGGGACCAGGGATTGGAGTTCAGACGAGTACCTGCCATGAAAATAACGATAAAACAAGGATAGGCTCGCAACGTCTCTTCTGTAGGAGAGGGGTTGCAGGGTAGAGAAAAGGGCATCCCCTACTAAGCCACGAAGTCTATTTTGTACTCTGTCAAGGCATGATAGGTGGTTTTTGGCAGCTCCTGCCCAGATATGGCAACAGTATTCCATCCTTGGACGTACTTGGCTTTTATATAGATAGAGAATTGCATCAGTAGTGAGATATCTTCTGGAGCGGTAGAAGGATCCCACCATCTTTCCAGCGACCTTGGCAACAGACTTGATGTACGTGTTCCATTTCAGATCAGGAGTAAAGGTCAAACCCAGAAGCTTGTCAAAACACGGGGCCTCACCCAGACGAGAGCCATCCATCACAATTGATGCCAGATGGGGATCAGAGCGTTGATGATGTAAGGATAGGAGTTTGGTTTTGGATGCATTAAAGGTAACTAGCCACATCTTCCCCCACTGAACCACGCGCTCGAGATCAGAGGAGAGAGAATCAGAGAGAACTTTGTCATTTACAGCCTTTGATGTGTTGCCGTAGATGGTCGTGTCATCAGCATAGATGTCAACGAATGATTTAAGTATGTGTTTAGGGAGGTCATTGATGTAGATCAGGAAGAGAGTTGGGCCCAGGATTGACCCCTGAGGGACCCCAGCATTTATATTGCAGGCCTCCGATTTTTGTCCATCAACCACTACTCTTATGAGCCTATCGGAGAGAAATGATTTAATGATTGAGAAAACATTTCCAGTTATACCGTAGCTGGAAATCTTATGAAGTAGACCCTTATGCCATACCTTGTCGAAGGCCTTTGATATGTCAAGGAAGCCTTTGTCAAGAGATTCACTAATCCTGTGAGATATAACCGTCAGCACATCTGCGGTAGATCTTGCAGAGCGGAAACCATATTGTGTGTCACTAAGAAGGTTGTTTCTGCTGAGGTGGTTGACTATTTCTCTATTTAATATGGATTCCAGCAACTTACTATAACACAGAGGAGACTTATTAGTCTGTACTGAGAGGGAGATGACTTATCACCTGAATTCTTAAATACAGGGCAAGCTGATGAGGTCTTCCAGGGGGTCGGAAAGCACTTCTCCTTAAGGCAGCGCTTAAATAGTTTCGTAAGTATGGGAGCAAGTTCTGGTTGAAGCTTTTTTAACACTATAATTGGGATGCCATCAGTGGCAGTTGCTTTACTGGAATCTAGGTTTTTTATTAGCTTGGCGACCTCATGCACGGATATTTGTATGTTACCTAGCTTGTTCTGTGTTACAGGAAGAAATATGGGGAGTTGATGGCCTTCGTCGCATAGGGTAGAATTAGCTGCAAAGTTCTTTGCAAATAGTTTGGCCTTGTCTGACGCTGACGAGATGACCTCTGGTCCATTGATAATGGTTGGGATAGAACGCACACTTCTGTTCAGGATCCTATTTGTTATTTGCCAAAACTGGTGGGAACCAAGCCGCTGATCAGCTACCTTGGATTTAACAGACTGGGCATATAGCTCTCTTGCATCGGTATACACTACGGTGGAGAGATACGTCTGTAGACTTATATTTCATTTTTATCTTAACTGATACTAACGAGTCGTAGGAGGATCCCAGAGGAGATAGAACGGAGCATGAGCATAGCTCAGGAGAAGTGGAGAGAAAAAGGTCTAGAAGGCTTGCGTACTGACCGTAGTATCGGGCACACGGGTGGGCTCGCGAAAATCTGAGTGAGGCAATGGCAAAATCATGACAGAACCTCCCCCCATCATCAGTCTTATTTGAGTGGGTCAACCATTTCACGTTATGGACATTGAAGTCACCGCAAATGTGAATGTTAGCCGCGGGATGAGCGCATAGGATGGTGATCAATTTTCTCCGATATACTCTTAGATAGTAACTCCGCTGTTGTGGGGGCGATAGAGGGCATATATAAATGCGGGGATAAGCAAGTGCAACCCGGAAGCACATATAAGGTAAATTAGGGTATTCTCTAGAGATATTCCTGCCACATGGGAAGCCATCTTTAATGTAGGCACATATTCCATGCCCATGGCGATCTTGGGTGTCAGATGTAGATGTTAAGTTAGAATATCCTTTAATTATAAACTCATCTAGGGAGGTGTCAGCTTTTTAAAAAGTTTCTTGATCTTAATTTCCAGCCTAAATAGCCATACACGTTTGTCAGTCCATTATCTTTCCTGGTCTTTTTCTACTTTAAATTTCATATTTACCGTCTTGTCACCTGCATAAATAAAATTATTTAAGTCTGTACTATGATCTGATGGGATTATGGGTAAATATTTTACATTTTTCTGGTTTATATTTTTCGCTTCTTTCAATTTTCTTTGCTTAATGATGAGAGTGTTTTTTTTGTTTTTTTTCATTATTTGTATGAGGTTTTCTACTTAAGTTTTTTTTAGTTCTTTTGTTTCATAGATGTTGATCTCCACGTTCACAGCGTGTAAGTTTTAACGTATAAGGTTTCTTAGTCAATCCCAACATTATTCATTCGTTGGTTTTTATTAGTTCTAGATTTAAAAGTCAACCTTTCTTGAGAAAAAGTTCTGGTTAGTTCTTTGTTCCACGGAAACGTTGTCAGTAGCACATATTATTAATATCAATATTACTAGTAGTAGTAGTAGTAGTAGTAGTAGTGCTGGTTGTGGTGGTGGTAGTAGGAGTGTTGCTATTGTCATCGTCGTCACTTCGGTCTTTAATATTCTGACCAGACTTTTAAAGGAAATGGGAATATTCAAAATGGTTAATAGATCTTTGTTTAAATAATACAAAATAAATTAGTTTCGCTGCAAGGAAAATGTAGCCACATTTTTATTAACTGAAAAAAAAAACATGCTATATTCTCATTGGATAAAAGCAATCTCGTCAACCAACCAAAAAATTAAAACAAAATGGCGGTAAGACATTTCAGTTCAAACGTAACTGTTATAAATAAAGCGTCAAATTTACAGTAAAGATATTGGGTTACAATTTAAGAACATTGATTTAGCAAAAAATACTTTTAAATTAACAAAATATATTTCATTTATACACCATCAGGTTACAAATTGACTATTTTCTATCACTAGTATTTAACTTGTTTGTTTATATATTTTGGAGTGATTGGAATTATAAAACAAACAACATTAAGAATAAAAATATTTAAATTAAAAACAACTTTTTCTTATTTCGAGTTATTTAATAAAGTGCGAATTACATTTTTTTACTTGATAACTAAAGTGAAAAAAAAGTCAGTGATATTAAAACTTACTTGGGAGAGGGTAAAGCAGATAATTATAGCCCAAAAATTCTATTATTAATCCATAAAACACTTAAGAAATCAAAAATAAAAATTATTATTTGTTTTTGATTAACTTAATCATATATTAATTTTAGTTAATATATTTATTTACTAACAATTTACTAAACAAAAATATCGTATGCATGTTTTTTTTTATTTATTTAAAGTTTAACATATTTCGGGCCACAACCACCGTGTAATATTTGTTCTAAGGCCAAACTTCACCTTTTCGTTCCTCTGTCAGTGAAGCGTAAATATTTCATGATTTAGACAGTTTTTTTTTGTTTTTTTTTGGTTTCTACCCAGAGTGACTCTTTTTGGGGAGCCGGATATTCCCCACATTAAAAGCCGATATATTTTCTAACTCTGCCCTCGCGGTAAGGCAAGGAAATAGGAATTATTGCACAGTAAATGAAACTAAATTAAAACAAAATTTATTTAGATGTTTGATGTATGTATTTTACTGCACTTTACGATATTTTTATTTATTAAATGTCAGGTAAAAATATTTTTAGAAAAGTACAAAATAGTTATAAACACCAACCACTCCCTATATTACGAATGGATTTCGCAATCAGTGCGGTAACATAGATGTATAAGTGATATTATTTAAAAGCTTTATTTTAACCTTCCTCAATGTGGGCGACCGAAAAACATAATTGCGAATTAATAAGAACCTCTATCCAGTCATGGCTGACGGAACAAGAGCACGTTACCCCCGTGAAGTAAATAAAGGGTTCCGCTCGCGTCCAAATTCCCGAGTTCGACAGAAAAATTCCCGAGTTTGACAAGATGCACCTGAAGAAAGTCGGAGGTTACATCGACCGAAACGTTGTGAAAATCAAACTCAAAATGAGAGCAGTAGTCCGATGAATAATAATACAAAGAACCGCTCCTCATCTGAAAAAATCAGAAACGTCAAAAATATACTAAATAGTAAGTTCACAATATTGTTATGTGCTTGTTTGTTTGTTACTTAAAAACGTTTTCGATGAAAATGAAGCCTTATTTTTTTTTAATCAATTTATTCTAATTCTTGTGACAGTTTTTTAGTTTATTTTGAATACGAAAGTGTTTTAATCAATACTCAAAACAAAAATGTCCATGCAAAGAAGGTTTGCAACATGTTTGTAAATTTAAGAATGCTTCCTTTTGTTAATTCAATTTTCACCCCAAACAAGGCACAGTGCCACTTTTAAGTAGGCGGCTACTATCGAGTACATAGGTTGAATTGATATTATAAAGGGAGATAAGTAGTAACTTGAACTTCTGCATGTCAGTACAGTTGAGAAAACATAATCCCGGGTAGGAACTTCCAAAGTCTAGCAGTTTACGCGGAAGTAACTATTAGAGTATAAGGCTTTGTTACACCAAGGGATCTCTTCTGTGAAGGGGTGGGATTAAGCTGCTTGTCGGGTTTGTCGGAGGTATTCACGTCGAGAAGGTATAAATGTTTGTAGTTTGTCAGAGCATTCACCATTAAAGTACTTGTAGAACAGGCAGAGGGGTGCAACCTTTCGTCGCTGGGATATAGGCTGAAGCCTAGATGACAGTTCAGGATCTATCAGGTTGGTGACTCTCTTTTGAACCCTGTCCAGGAGCACCATACCAAATCTGACAACAGTACTCCATATATGCGCGAATGGTGGCCTTATAGAGGCACAGGATACTTTCAGGTGTAAGTAGTTTTCTAGCACGGTAGATAGAGCCTACTTCCTTCGCAGCAGCCTTGGCAATGCTCTCAATGTATCTATTCTAGTTCATGTTCCCTGTAAACTTTAGGCCGAGGAGTTTAAAGGAAGTACTTTCGGGTAATGTGGTCTTGGCAATTGCTATTGGTGGTAGAGAAGGGTTCTTGCAATTATTGAGGGAAACAAGCTTAGTCTTTGCAGCATTGAATGTGACCACCCATTTTTGTCCGCCATTCCACTACAGATGTAATGTTTTCCTCTAGTGTTCTGCTATTTCCTTAGATATGTGTTCATTTGTTTTCTGCTCGTACCTATTATAGAGAGTTATGCCATCAGCAAATATACCAATTTCAGAAACAATTTAATCAGGGATATCATTTATGAATATCAGGAATAATAAAGGTCCGAGGAGAGACCCCTGAGGTACTCCTACATTTATATCATATTGTTTAGAGATACGACCGTCAAGGAGGACCTGGATTTTCCTTTTACTTAAGAAGGATTTAATTACATTATTTCTTCTTCCAGTTATACCATATAATCTAATTTTCCTTAGAAGACCATTGTGCCTGTAATACCACATTAATGAGGCTTGGCTAAGACTCCTATTTATCTGGAATTCTCGGCTCGTATCGTCTGGTTCTTCTGTGGGGGTTGTTACATTGAATCATGTATGCTAAAAGAGAATACCGAAGCTGCAGGCAGGAAGAAAAACAAACACGTGAAACTCTATTCTACAGAATTGATTTTACAAAATTATGTACAAATGTTTTTACAAATATCATTCAGTTCTAAGTAAGTTTTGCAAAGTCTCAATCCTCTTCACAGACAGCGTAAGACTGGGGATGAGGAGGTAGAGGAGTCACGTCTCTATATGAGCTGTTCTCCCCGAAATCAAAAAGCAATTTCTCTCTCTCTGACTTACATTCGCGCGACAGTCGTATATATAGTGATGTATGTGGATGGAGTGGAAGTTTCCCCAGGCAAGAAGATTTCGCCACGAAATCGAAAAGCCCCATATTTGCGTGTGTGCAATTCCCGAATCTGGGATCTGAGTTTTACAGACATATTAATTCTCATGAACCCCTAAGGTCAGATGTCAGTTCTGACATCCGACTTTGAGTTCACCAAAGCCAGACAATGTTATGCTTCAAGTTTCCTGTCATCAACTTTAATTGCAAAATATATTACTATGGTTTCAAACAATATATATTTTGATATGAAATAATATATATATATGGGCGAATAGTGGCCTTATAGATATTTAATTATAAACCCCTCTCTTTTTTTTTAATACACTCCTACTACTTTAAACTCCAACGTCCTCTCCCCACCACTCCCCCTTCTTTTCTAACTCCCCTTTATCTACGATCTTTCCATTTTTATTTGACTTTATAACTTAGTCCATCTATGAATTCTGATGATGCTAGTTGGATTTTTCCTCTCTTTGAGGATTTTCCTCTAGTTGAAACAATTTGTAAACTCATTCTGGACTCACAGTAATAAATTTCCTATATACTGCTCTGACTACACATTGAGCACTTTAGTCCGGTTTTTTTTTCACCACTGGTAAATAAATATATATATATATACATATATATATATATTTAATCCTCGGGGTATCTGGAGTCACCCTGGTATGATTGGCTATCTAGCATAGTTACTCGGCTCCTCCCAGGCCCCTGGGGGTTTCTATAGCTCCCCAATGAAGGATTACGTCACATTCTCCCACATTAGACAATATTGCTTCGTAGAACCAATGAAGTCTAATTCTTCAAATCACCGCTCCATGACTTTTTACAGTTCGCCGTCAGATTTACACAATCCCATATCCACCCTTTTATCAGGGTCCTGCCCCTTTTTTTCATTCAAAAGTCCATAAGAAAGTCAATTCAGAGAAGTTCATAAGATCACAGAAGATGTAAAAGTTCAAAGTTTATCAGGGCTAATACAGTTTCTTTTTTTCACATTTCACATTGCTTGTATATTCTTGTTTTTAATTCGCATTAATAATTCAAAGATAAGAATCATCAGTTAAAAATTCTCACTCAATCAAATGCAACAAGTCCATCAATTAGCCCATAATAGTTACCTCCCTTTCTAATCATCATTTAAAAATTGTCACTCAATAAAATGCATTAACTTCATCAATTAGCTCATAAGAGTTACTTGCCTTGATTAAAAGGTGTTTCCCCTTTTTTTCCAAAATAGCATTACTCGATTTGTTTTCAAGCTTTTTACAAGAGTTATTCCTCATTTTTTATTTTATTTTCATCAATTCATTGATAGTTCAATATTTATTTTTACAGAGTATCAGTCACAATTTACAAGAGTTCTTTTTTCACTTCGCTGCTATTAACAGCACAGTCTCGCAATAAAGGGCATGCAGCCCTAATCAGGGTTCTCAAAGGACCCGCTGTTTATTGAGCTTGGGGAACTTTTCTCACCTTAAGCAGTTGTAGTTGAAACTTTCACCTTTTATTTCACATTTCAAGTCTTCTTTATGAGCATCTTGTAAGATTTTCTTTCAGTGGGTACTTCAATAGACGGTCATTCAAGGTATTGCGATTTTCTCTCGGCGGTTCTCAGCTCAGCGCCCTGCAAGTATTTAAGGTAAAACAGAGAGAATAGAAAAGATCTTCAAGACGTCTTCAGTTCCCTTGGATTTCAGCATCAGGGAGGTCTCTGGGTTGCACTTCGTTTTCGTTAACACCAGCAGCCGCATTTTCCAGAATCACACGCGATTTCGAACCAGGGTCTCTCCCGCTATTTTTGCAGTCAGTCTCGAGATACTCATCGCATTGCTCTCTTCTCATATTCGCTCTCTTCACGCACCATACAATCACCAACAACAGCACAATTATCGTTACCAGCGTGCTCACTCCCGCTCCTGTAACTCTACCTTATGAAGCCTATCCCTAGCTTCTGTACTCCCGAGACCGTTTAGTCGGGCCTGTAATTCACTCAAATATATCGTCTAACTCTTCCCATAGCTTTTTGTAGCCTAATTCCGGTATGTGGCGGTGCACGATGGATCAGGGGTCCCATAGTCAATTTGTCATTCGCCCACTCTACCTCATATGCTTTCAACAAATACCGTCCTTCAACCTGATAATACGCAGGTCGCCCTATGCCTTTTTCCCGGGTTTCGCAACCCCTGTCCAGTTCTACCATAGTTAAAGGTGGCCCCACCTTGATTATCCCAGCAGCCGTGCTACCGCATACTTTAGACAATTTCATCTTCTGTTGCGTGGATACAAACCAGGGGCCTTCATTTACTCTTATAGCCAGTTGCAAAAAAAAACTTCACTTGCCACTTCAACCTTGCAGACTCAATTTATCACTCTCTCATACCACTAAAATAATCCCAACTCATGATCTCCAGTGACATACAACGGACTCTGTAACCGGCAATTGCCAAGACTATTACTTCGGCATATTCCTGCCTCTCGTTGATTCGACAACATAAATGTATCTCTTGCCATATTAAAGGCTACATATTCTGACTCCACTCTGTAACTGGCCACCAACCCTTACTTGGGTGCGTCCAATGGATATGGAGCAGGTGGAGTAATAACTTGATAAACCTCGTATTTAGTTCATCGATCCCAAAGGGTTATAGATACAAACACTAATATTCTTTCAGCTCTAACCGCGCACTAACCCCCCCCCCCGGTGTTATAATATTTCCACAATCCTTCCTCGGGGTTAACTGGAAGTTGTAGGCGAGATAGTAATTTTTGTCTTATATCTTCTAACACATTTCGCAGCTAATCCGGACTTATTAGACTGGAGGACAAATGTCCTAACGCTAGGGCGTCCAATTGAGCCCTTGTATGAGTGGTCCACTAAACCAAGGACTGCTCGGTGCCTTGTAACCGTCGCAACATATGCATTAACTGTAAATATCTCTGTAAAATGTCTTCCCTTCTCGAAAACTCAGTCTTAATTCGACTAGACACATTCCACAATTATTCATGCAAAATTTCCAATTGACTGATTATATCATTAGACCTTCCCTATTTTACTGCACTTCTACTCTCGTGATATTTAATATCGGTAACCCCTCCTTGGTAACTTGTATTAACGTTTTCTGCCCTCGCTCTAACTGCTCTATTCCGGTCCTTATTAACTCGAGATGCTATTCTGTAACCACTCCAAATAATGCTGCTAAGACTTTTCCTATTATTGGTATAACCGCTCTCTTAGGCCTAGGTTCCAGGTTCCTAAATCTTTCATAATGGTCCCTTTGATCGGTCCACCGGCGCCTCAAAATGCACTTATCGTCCTCCAAGGGGCCCAATATCTGCATATATTGCCCCACCTGTTCATAGGCACTAACTAATTTCCTCCTTAATGTCAAATAGCTCAATCCCTCTTCTATGGGTTCTAATAAATTCCTTATAAGGCCACAAATCATTCACTAGAGTTACCAGTCGGTTCGACTGGGTGATTATTACCTCACTACTTTTTTTTCTGAAAATGGCACCCCTTCTCACAAGCAGAGCAGTATATGTCCACAGCAGTCCTAACAGGAGAAATACGGTGGTCGTCCTCATCCCTACAACGACAGGAATAAATGGATCCATCAGCAACTAAATCGTTCAACTGATACATCAAGAACAACGTATGGTGCCGGTGGCATTTAACAACTGTGGTGGCTGCCCAACAATAAGGCATTGAAAGAAACACGACCACGCCTAATCGACGACGCATTACCAACGATTTAACGACGAGACAACAAAGTTGAAAGCACAAATAAATCACCAGGGACCCTCTTCCTATAGTAACACCGTGTGTGGATACTCCGCCTAAGAAAGAAGCGATCCTGGTCGGCCAATAACATCAACAAGAATATATAATCATCACGCAAGATCACAAAAACATTTTTATGCCAGTAGTTATAAAATGTTGTAGGTGACTAAAGACAACTGCGGCCGGCCAACGTCGTCATGCGTCAAAGCAAAACAATTTCTCAAGGGCTAAGAAACCCTTTATCCTCGTCGATTTCTCAGCAGGACTGCGTCAGCAGATCATGTAAATTAGTCATCATCGATTAGAGCACTTCGTCAACAAGACCGTCCCCGATCACCACGCCCAATAAAAAGAACTCCATTGAGTCCTCACCATTCTTCCTTATCCATAATTTATCACAGGGATCTGAAGGTCGGATGTGCTATCTTTCCGCCTCTAAGAAGACACGATTACTCGATTTATCGAACCTGGTTCGATAATTCAAACACATATAAAAAATATAAAATGTTAACCACGCCCCCAGAGCCTCACCCAAGAGCGTGCCCGAGCGGACGTTGCGTAACACGAAGGGCTGGTCAACCACAATTCACTACCTATCCTAACATTCCAGTTGAAATGTTCCGGAATTCATTCCAACTAATTACAAAAAATCAATTAGTAAAATGCGTAATATTTATCGACCTCGCAGGTATGTGGATGTAGTGGAAGTTTCCCCAGCCAATAAGATTTCGCCACGAAATCGAAAAGCCCCAGATTTGCGTGTGTGCAATTACCGAATCTGGGATCTGAGTTCTACAGACATATTAATTCTCATAGCCCCCTAAGATCAGATATCAGTTCCGACATCCGACTTTGAGTTCACCAAGGCCAGACAATGTAATGCTTCAAGTTTCCTGTCATCAACTTTAACTGCAAAATATGTTTCTCTGGTTTCAAACAATATCTATTTTGACATGAAATAAAATATATATCTATATTCTCTATTTTAAACCCCCGGGGTATCTGGCGTCACACGGGAACGATTAGCTATCTAGCATAGTTACTCGGCTCCCTCCAAGGTCCCTGGGGTGTTCTAAAGCTCCCCAATGAGGGATTACGGCACAGCCATACCCTGTCAAAAGCCTTAGATCTATCGAGGGCTACCGCTCTACCCTACGCTATTTTTACCAGTGAATGGTATAAACGTTCAGATATTACAGCTAGGATATCTACTGTGGAACGGGATTGCCTAACTCCATATTGATAGTCGGTCTGTAGTTTAGCAGCTGTAAGGTGATGGACTAGAGCTTGATTAATTAAGGACCCTAATATTTTAGCGAAAAACGGGAGAACGCTAATGGGTCGATAATTTAATGGGTCGCTTCTTTCGCCAGAACTCTTGAAATATGGTACCACCGAAGCGGTTTCCACCAGTCAGGAAAGCAAGATTCGTTAAGGCATGTGTTGCAAAGATTGGAGAGGACTGGGGCAATCTCAGCGGAGCATTTTTTAATAGCACAGCCGGGATGAGGTCGGGTCACATGATTTTGAGGTGTCTAGGTTTTTCATGATACTAATTACCTGAGAAAGGGTAATTTAAAAATCATCTAGCGTGATGTCTGTCCGCAGAGGAAAGTTAGGGAGGGAGTGGTGTGCAGGATCCAATGTGGAGTTTAAGGCAAACCGACTGGCAATAAGGTTAAACTTCTCGGTTATCGTGTAAATAACCTCATGATTGTTTGATAGCGGGGAAATCGTTGACTGTCCATTATTTACTACACTGTTGTAGATTTTCCAAAGATCACGGGTTCCTAATTTCTGTTCCTCGGCGCGTTTTCTGTTGGTTTCAGTGTATTTAGTCTTAGCTGTCGCTATTTCCCCCTTGTAGTTACTTCTAACATTTATATACTTTTGTCTGTTTTAACTGGATTTATGTCGGTCGAATCTGCGGTACGAATGCTGTTTTGGAGCAATGGCAGCTGCGCAAGTAAAAGTAAACCATTTGGGAGAGTGTGGCTTGCTAATGATGTTCTGTGTGGGAACATGTGTTTCAATTCAGTTTTGAACAATTTAGTGGTCTCATTTGCGCAGTGGGAAGAGAAAATATATTTCCCCCTGGGTCATCGCTGATGAGATCCCTGACGGCATCCCAGTAAGCCTTTTTCTAATACCTCGTTGTTTTGAGCAGTGCGTCGTCAGTTTTAGGTCGAGAATTTAGGGCGATGTCTACTATTATCACAGCGTCATCAGAATTCCTGAGTGGGCTGTCGGCATTCGTTATGCAGTCATCGGGAAACTGTGGTCAGAAATCGATCTAGTAGTGATGCTTATACCAGGCCTAGGGACAAACAAATTCAACTTGCCTCCTCCCTTGAGGCTTGCATTTACTAACATCCGTGGGCTTAGAACTAATTTAGCTGATGTTGAAGTATCTCTACTAACAAATACCCCGGATATCTTAGCACTAAGCGAGACTAACCTACACTCCTCCATCCCCTGTAACAACTTTAACATGCCTGGCTATCTCCGACTCTGCCGTAAGGACTCTGACAGACATATGCACGGACTTGGAGTCTACATTCGTAATACCCTCCCCCTGACTAGAGAAACAAACCTAGAAACATACGATCAAGCCTTTATGTGCTTTAGACTAAACATACAAAGCAAAATTAGATACTTTTATTTTCTCTACCGCTCTCCCTCGACCCAGGACTGAAACATAATAAACAAAGTCTCCGACAGTATAGACACAGCACTCTCCCTTGACAATAGCGCCCAAGTCCATGTATTTGGCGACTTTAATGTTCACTACAAAAACTGGCTTGGATTCTCTACTCACAGAGATGCAGCGGACAGCACAACACACAGTTTTGCTATATCTCACTCCCTATCACAAATGGTTACGTTTCCAACCCGTTTCCCTGACCAGCAAGAACAACAAACATCACTTCTAGATCTGTTTCTGACTACAGTTCCCGAGGATTGTACAACAAATGCGAACAGCCCACTCGGGAACGCTGACCAGTCAGTGATAATGGTAGAAATCGCCCTAAATTCTAGACCCAAAACTGAAGAGCCAGTGCTCAAAACAACGAGATATTAAAAAAAATGCTGATATTTATTAATGACCTCCGCGACAAAACTGCCTCTGAGATGGGTATATATGCTGATGCCACTACACTCTATAAACGGCATGACAGGAAAACAAATGAACACATATCTAAAGAAATGACAAAAACACTAGAGGATGACCTCCAATCTGTAGTGGAATGGGGACATAAATGGATGGTCACATTCAATGCTGCCAAAACCAAACTGGTTTCCTTCAATAACTACAAGAAACTTTCTCTGCCACCAATAGCAATGGCCAGTGACTCCCTGTCTGAGAGTACATCTTTCAAACTGCTTGGCCTAAAGTTCACAGGAAACATGATCTGGAACAATTATATTGAAAACATTGCCAGGGCCGCTGCAAAAAAGGTAGGCTCTCTCTACCGTGCTAGAAAACTACTGACACATGAAAGTATCCTGTATCTCTATAAGACCACCATTCACCCATGTATGGAGTATTGTTGTCACATCTGGGCTGATGCGTCTACTACTAGTCCCTCGCTCCTAGACAAGGTTAAAAAAAGAGTCGAAACGTTGCATCCCTCTGCTGGTTCAACAAGTATTTTAATGGTGAGTGCTCTGACGAACTGCAGACACTTGTGCCCCCACGACGCAGACACCCTCGACAAATCTAATAGGCAGCTAAATCCCACCCTCACACAGTAGAGATCCCTAGATGCAAAAATTATTCTACTCCAGTAGTTTCTTCCCCAGAACCGCTAGATTCGGGACTTCCATTCCAGGATCATGCTTCCCTAACTGTACTGACATGCAGAAGTTCAAGTGCAACGTGAACCGACATCTTGTTGCCCAAATCCCTACATAGTGCCCCCGTAGTTGCTGACCCTGATAGTAGCCCCCTACACCTGAGTGGCAATGTGCCTTGTTTGGGGTGAAAATGTAATTTTTAAAAAAATACTTCCAGCGGTGTTTTTACGGTTTTGAGAGAAATCATAGATACATAGTGTCGTGGTTTATTGCTCTAGTCCGTAATTTAGGTCAGGCACAAAGCATTTCAAGGGAGTCTGATATTGTAACTGTGTCTGTCTAATTTTGTTTTTAAAGTAGTTGAATTGAGTATTATAAAGGGTTCGTCTTAGCATAAGATAGAATGAATGTTTAAAGTAAAAACAAAATGATATAAGGAATTAGATAAAGATTAGATGTACGATCACTGGATGTTGAGCTGATCGGGAAAAGTTATGTATCTATTCAGAAAATGTCTTAGTAGTGAATTTCTGATATTTGTAGATGTATGAGTTTTTATATTTAATTTATATTTTACTGGGGGGGTTATATTTGTTCTATATAAATATTCAAGTACAAATGCGTTGTGTTGACTTCGATTTTTATATTTACACAGACTACTATACAAACCCATACGCTTTCCCTGGTTTTCTTTTTTACGCAGAGTCGGTCAGCATTATCTTTTCGGTATAGTGCATTGTGCATGGTTATATGTATACTGGCCTTCTGGTTGAGATGCGTCAGTCCTTCTTTGGTCGAACTTCTACACGATCCAGGTAGTAGTTACACTGCCTATGTATTTATATATTTTATTCGGTGTCTACTCTATTGTTTACTGTATTGTTTACTGTCGTGTAGTGTTCGTGTTCTTCTGAGGTGTGCTTTTCCCCTTTTCTATTTCCATTTCTGTTAATTTGGTCGTGTCTGCCCCATGACGTCCCACATATTTAAGCGCTTAATTATCACCTAATGTCCTCAACTCCCTCTTGGTTTTGTAGTTCCAAGTCTTCTGTTGCCATCAGTTTTCTCTTTACTCTTAATCGGCAGTACACTCTTGTCCATATAATATTGCATTCGGATACCTAACTAAAGATTCTGAATGCGCACTGGTTCCGTCTCGGTTTTTGCAAACACTTTCAGATAATCTATGAGCATGAGGAGGTTCATTGCTCCATACGAATTATTGAACTTTGATCAGACTTGACATTTTCTTAATAAATTATTAATGAGCATCAACCTGCCCGGTATTTGGTACATTTTCAGGCATTCTGTTATCAGTGCTTGGCGTGTTCTGTCTTACACGTCCTTGTAGTCGATCTAGTTGATGCTTGTGTTATGTTTTTACTTTTTTTAACAACTTCAGGATTTTTTGTCTAAGTATAGTATGCACCGTGTCTCTTCCTTTTTTGTTTTGGCTGTTGCTCGATTATGAAGGAAGTAATAAGATTGTTCTCTCGGTAATGGAATATTTTCCAAATGTTATAAGCCTACAGTTGTTGGGGGCGGTTCCCATTACTGTGTCTTTTGTACCAGTGTAGTGCTTACATTTGGTCATCCGTTCTTGGATACATCTTTTCAGTTTCTGCATAGCCTTCATGTAGCATTGTTATTTTATTAACTAGTATGCGTGTAATTCGTCGTTACATGACGCTTTCCAATTCGCAATTTTTCGTAGGGTTATGTCGAATTGTTTTTTGTTTTTTGTTTTTTTGCTGACCTCATGCTCTGTCTCTTCAATTTGCTGACTCTTCTTTCATGTTTTTCAGTCTTTTCTATTATAACTTACTCACCAGAAGTAGTTACACAAGCCATCATCAAAGATTTCTTTTTGAGTACAATTTGTGGCGTGCTCCCGAGTCTCCACTTCTTTTGATTACCATTGCCAATGAATTTGCGTTATCGTAACATCCGCTTACAATTTCTAGTTGGCTGTGACAATTGGTTTTCTTCGGAATCGAGTGGCGAAAAGCCTTCCCATGACCTCAGTCCTCTTTGCCCTCATCAAGCGGTGGTCTAGCTAGGGCTTTCTTTCCACGTTCTTTTCATCCTACTTGATACAGCATCGCATTTTTTTGTGTGGCGTCAGTTTTTGGTGACACACACACAAAAAAGAGAGAAGGTAGGGGCGAGTTAAACTTACATTAATAGTTTCAGTTTTCATGATTCCATGTCATGCTCCTTTTTGTTTTAAATATGGAGCATTTTCTTTATGTCTCGTTTGTGTCTGTAACTTATGTCTTTTAATTTCCGCACTCAAGGGAAATTCTCAATATTTCAACCGTTTTCATTACTCTTATCCGGTGTGTCTTATTAGCCATTCTCCTGATTCTAATCTTTCCCATTCTCTTTTCAAAACTGTTCCGTATTATTCGGAGCCTTCCTATATTAGTGATGTTATTATGATATTTCTCATCTTCTATATCTCTTTGAGGTCTCTGGTTAGTTCAGTGTATTTCTCTGCTTCTTTGTTTCCTTTATCTTCACTCTATGAAACAGCAAAATCTACTATCTGGCATGATTTTCCCTTATTGTCAACTCATATGACACACGGTCTCCTTGTTTGAATGGAGTTTATCTGTTTTTATATCCATGTCACATAGGAGTTTTAGATTTTCATTTTTACTGCCAGTTTGTACTTCTATTATTTGTCTTTGTGTTCCTAGTGTACTGGATTCCTTATTTATCGTTCCTATGCTTACATTCTATTTGAACTAGTTTGCTGCATTCGCTTTTTATGTGGTTTATTGTTTCGTCTTTTCGTCCAGAGAGTCTTCATTTGCTGTTTTCTCATGTCTTGTTGACTCTTGATGTAATGTGGTGTGTTCTAATTGCATTATCTTTGATGCCTCTTATCAGGGAGGTAGTTTCTTTTTTTTTTTTTTTACATTTTCACCCCAAACAAGGCACATTGCCACACTGGTGTAGGGGGCTACTATCTGGGGCAGCAACTATTGGGGCACTATGTTGGGATTTGGGCAGCAAGATGTCGGTTTACGTTACACTTGAACTTATGCATGTCAGTACAGTTAGGGAAGCAGGGACCTGGAATGGAAGTCCAGAGTCTAGCGGTTCTGAGGAAGAAACTACTAGAGTAGAAAGATCTTTTACATCTAAGGATCTCTACTGCGTAGGGGCGGGATTTAGCAGCCTGTCGGGTTTGTCGAGGGTGTCTTCGTTGTGGGGGCACAAGTGTCTGCAGTTCGTCAGAGTATTCACCATTAAAATACTTGTAGAACAGGCAGAGAGATGCAACGTTTCGTCGATGGGGCAGAGGCTGAAGCGTAGATGCCAGTTCAGGGCCAATCAGATTTGCGACCCTCTTTTGAACCTTGTCTAGAAGCGAGAGACTAGCAGCAGATACACCAGCCCTAATGTGACAGCAATACTCCATACATGGTGGCCTTATAGAGGTGCAGGATACGTTCAGGTGTCAGTAGTTTTCTAGCACGGTAGACAGAGCCTACCTTCTTCGCAGCGGCCCTGGCAATGTTTTCAATGTAATTGTTCCAACTTATGTTTCCTGTGAACATTAGGTCAAGCGTTTTGAAAGATGTACTCTCAGATAGGGAGTCACTGGCCATTGCTGTTGGTGGCAGAGAAGGTTTCTTGTAATTATTGAATGAAACCAGTTTAGTCTTGGCAACATTGTATGTGACCATCCATTTTTGTTCCCATTCTACTACAGATCGGAGGTCATCCTCTAGTGTTTTTGCCATTTTTTAGTTATGTATTCATATATTTTCCTGTCATGCCTGTTATAGAGTGTGGTGTCATCAGCATATATACACATCTCAGAGGCAATTTTGTCGGGAGGTCATTAATAAATATTAGGAATAATAGAGGTTCAAGGATGTATGCTGCCTTTGAGCAATGGCAGTTGCGCAAGAAGAAGTAAACCATTGGGGAGAGTGGGGCTTGCTATAAAATTTCCGCATGGGAACATGTGCTTCAATTGCTGTTTTGAACCATTCGGTGGTCTCATTTGCGCACTGTTCAGCAGGAAGAGAAAAAACATTTCCCCATGGGGCATCTCTGAAAAGATTTCTGATGGCTTCCCAGTCAGCCTTTTTATAATATCTCGTTGTTTTGAGCACTGGCTCTTCAGTTTTTTTGGTCTAGAGGTTAGGGCGATTTCAACCATTATCACTGCATGATCAGCGTTCCCGAGTGGGCTGTCAGCATTTGTCATACAATCCTCGGGAACTGTGGTCAGAAACAGATCTAGAAGTGATGCGTGTTGTTCTTGCGTTTCAGAGAAACGGGTTGGAAACGTAACCATTTCTTTATTTAGGTTTCCTTTTTGCAGCCCTGTCCAAGTCTTCTTGTCATCTTTTGTCATCTTTATGAATCGTCCGTATAGCTGTCTCTCTTCCTATTTTTCTTTTCTTATCTCATCCCTCCTTTATTTTCTATTTCTGTAATGTTTGGTTTGTCAGTGGCTTTTGCTACAGTAATTACTATTTTGGTGTTCTACATTATGTGTTTTTCTAAGTTTCATTTACATAGTCTTCTATACAGACCAGCCTTCTTCATCCGTACTTCCTTTTCACAAGGAGTCGGCTAGTATTATTCTTTGTGCATAGTCATGAGTTTCGTTTTCTTCTGGCCGAGACGACTCAGAGCTTATTAATCAAAAGGTGGTATCATTACCCTGTTCTTATATGACCGTTAATAAATTTTAGGTCAAATGTCCACTCATGGTCACGATATGCCTGCCCTGTTAATCATCAAAGGCTGTCACTAACGGGGCTGTTGTTTTCCTTAGCACTTTCTTTTTATTTTTGCAAATAAAGCATTACATGTAAGAGTAAAATCAATCTCAGATACTGTTTACTGAAATCGATGGATTATCAATTTAGTGATTGCCAGCGCTAAGAGATGAATAGAATTAATGTAAGTACTCAATAATATATTATTACCACTGAGAACAGTTTATAATAAATGTTGCAGATATTTAATTTTACCAACAATATATGGTAATATGTTGGTCGACAATTTGTTTCATATATTGTATACATGCCACATATAGAAAGTATTTATTCAACATGTGAAGATATATCGGTCGAAATGCTGCGGCGTAATCATGCCACATATATGGAATATCTATACAATAAACAGTAACGAACAAGTTCTTGCCTATAGAAATAGACTTCTCTAATTGTGTATTCACAGGATGTAACGATTAAATTGTTGGGGTGTGCAATAAGTAATGCCCCTGACCCACTTCCAGTTGTCTGATCTAGCTGAAATTTTGCATGTGCAACGATTTATATATCTACGGGTTATGTGGCAAATTACAGCTCTGAACTAATTTTGGTTTCTGTTTTACAGGTGTTTGAACTGAGTTAGGTGTGAAATGGAGCCTGTTGAATTACGAGCAGTGATCCGGTTTTTGTATTTGAAAGGACGCACACCACAGTAGACATTTAGATGAAATAAATAAACTTATGGTGATAATGCCCCATCATATGACCTGGTAAAACGCTGTCATCGTGAATTCAAACATGACCGGAAGTCTGTGGAAACAGCTTCCAGACCTGGTCGCCCTCCTTCTCCCATTGATGAGGCATCTGTCCGTCAAGTTGAGGCTGCCAGTCTGGAAGATCGGCGCATTACTATTTGCCAAATAGCTCAAGATGGCAAGATTAGTACAGGGTATGTGGAAACTATCATTCATGACCATTTGCATAAGCATAAGGTGTCTGCCAGATGGATTTCCAGGTTGTTCACACCATTCCAGAAGCGAGAACGCGTCGAGTGCTCGAGGATGAATTTGGAGATGTGCCGAGAAGATGAGTCAAAGTTTTTCAAAAGACTGATTACACAGGATGAAACCTGGGTCCATCACTATGATCCAGATACCAATGCCCAGCCAATGTAGTGGAAGCACTTGGACTCACCACCTCCAAAGAAGGAAAGGGTGCAGCCCTCCGCTGGCAAGGTCATGCTCACAGTCTTCTGGGACCAGGGTTGAGTGGTGATGATAGATTTCCTGGAAAAGGGTAAAATAATTACAGGAGCCTATTATGCTTCACTTTTGAGGAAATTAAGGGAAGCTATAAAAATCAAGAGCCGGGGCAAGATCAGCAAAGGTACCCTCCTCCTGCAGGACAATGCTCCGGTCTACAATTCGCATGTCGCCAGATCATAAGCACGGGCGTGTGATTATGAAATTCTCTCCCATCCTCCCTACTCTCCCTACCTTGCACCCTCTGACTTTCACCGCTTCCCAGCCATGAATTTGCTTTTGAAAGGAAAGCGTTTCCCAGATGATGCAGCGTTTATTTCTGAAATCACGTCGTGGTTGGAGGACCAACCTGGCGTGTTCTACCAAAACGGTCTCCAGAGCTGCATCAAACAATGGGAGAAATACATAATTCTGGGTGGTTCCTATGTAGAGAAAGACTAATAACTGTGCCAAGTTTTGTGGCTTTACTACTATGGGAAGTGTTTCAGGGGCATTACTTATTGCACGCCCCTCGTAGAAAAGACGATGTAATTCCATTTCCCTCTGATGAAACCTGCTTTCTTTTCTTTTTTTGTTGCACACTATCTACTATTTGGCCAGCTGTGTAAAAATCACAAGGGTGACAAGTGCCTTCTCTTCTGTCTGAAAGTGACACAATGTTCAACGAAAGAGATTGGAGATGCGCCGCTGTGAAACTCATGCTCTCTACCGATCCAAGTTATTACAACAGTTAAATTAAAGAGACTCTGGCTTAGCTTCAGAATAAGTGATACGGCTTTGTACCATTCTCTCACTGTTCCCCTGAACTCCCGACCTAAACTTTCTGGACTACTTTGTTTGGTAATACGCTGAGAACATCACCAACGTGACCTCCCACAACACCGAAGCCAGCCTGATCGCCGAGTGGCAGGCGAGTATCCGCCGAGTATTATTAGAGTATTCGCAGAACTTACGCCGGCGCTTGTGGAAAAGGCAAACTCTGAATGCCGGACCCGTATCGAAGCTGTCATTGAAACTGAAAGGCGCTACATTGAATAGGTGTCAGCTCTACTACATAATCAAGTAACTTGATTTTTTCAATAATATTTTTCAAATAAAGTTGTATTGTTGTTTTAATTAGGGCGACAAATTTATCGTTCTACCCTGTATATATGAAATATATTGCCCGCCTTGAATAATGCTTAGGATTATGTTTAACGGAAAACAATTTCTGGAAGTGAACTATCTATTAGTTTTTAAGTAAAAATTATTTTTTTAAATATTTACTTGATTTTTAGTTGTAGTAGTATTTTTATAAACCCACTTTTATCGGTTACGCGATAAATGAATCATGAATGTATAATAATAGTTAAATGAGTACGTAAACATCAATACTTTTAGAAAACTTCATATTCCATAGTTAATTAGTAATTAATAAAGATAGCTTAAATAATTTAAACTCCGCATCATAAAAGCTTCAATGAATTTTTGATGCATAGATTTTTGTAGTTTACGCAGATGATTCTATTGGAACCTTATCATGAATACTCATCATCATCATCATCATCATCATCATCATCATCATCATCATCGTTGTCGTCGTCGTCGTCGTCATGATGCTAATATCGTACCATTCTAAAGATTCTATTGTTGGCGTTGGCTTTCCTGGTATTTTTGTAATCAGAATTCCTTCTAGAAAGATATCAGGTCTTTACGAGATGGGACTGCATGAAGTTTGCCAACATTCTAATAGAAATGAGTTTGTGCAACGAACTGAATTCGAACTTGGAAGATCCAAGTCGTCAGTCCATGTCGTAAGCCATTTGATCATCGTCACTTCCCCACATGAATCCTGAAACTACTATAATGAAAAACTTTTACCAAGATCTCATATCGAAAACATGTGATATTGAATCGAGTTCATGATTTCTCCTGAGAAAAAAAAACATTACCGTGGGTTGTTTATGTCAGAATAACATGTTTTATTTCATATAATAAACTTTAAAGCACGTGCTTAGGGTATTTTTACAGTATTAATTTAGTTGTATGATATATTGCCAAGGAGACTCAATTTCAACCAGAATTGAATGATGATCAACAAATGGTTTACACTTTCATATTTTTATTGTCATGGAAATCGGTGAAGCCACCCACGTTTCAATCAAAATGACTGGGTGTCTTGTCTAGTTGCGGGCACGTTGCGATGCACATGAACGAAGTTTCACATGCCACCCCATAGGGTGTTTGTCTACAATACATTGTAGTCTACATTGCACTGTAGAGAATCTACTGTTGATTTTATTAAATTATTTTGTTTAAATAATGGCTTGAATTAATGTTTAAAACGTAAAAGTAAAACATTATGCCTTAATTGTGCTTATCACAAAAACATACATTTCGAATGCGCACTTCTCATACTAAAAATTTACTGTCGATACTATCTGTGAGGCCTTCTGCCTTGTGTTGTTATAAAACTCCTAAAATGCACTTGTGATGTAAGGTATTAAGTTTGGTTAAAATCGCCTGTTTTATTTTTAATAAGATTATTTGGATAATCGATTATGGATACCTTTTTATTAATTATATTTTCACCAAAAACAAGGCACAGTGCCACTTTGAATAGGGGTCTATTATCGGGGACATACGTTGTTGTGGGGGCATTATGAAGGGAGTTGAGTAGCAAGATGTCTCTTCACATTACTCTTGAACTTCTGCATGTCAGTACAGTTGGAAAAGCAGAATCCTGGAAGGGAGTTCCGAAGTCTAGAAGTTCTGGGAAAGAAACTATACGAGTAGAAGGTTTTCTTACACCTATAGATCTCTACTGTGAAGGGGTGGGATTAAGCTGCTTGTTGGATTTGTCGGGGATATTTCACGTGAAGACAGTCCGATACGAAACCTATCTTAAAATAGAACTTCCAGGTACATGAAGTACCTTCCTGTGAAATTTCATAAAAATAGCCCCAGCCGTTTTTGGATCCATAGTGAACCACCTACATGCACAAAGTTTTTTTTTATAATACTAGAGATATCTGCCAATTTTCACGGAGATTAATGTTGGGTTATAATTGTTTTAGTGCTGTCTTTTATTTATAAGCTCTATCATTTCTATAAATATTAAAGTATTCCTGTTAATATAGTTTAAATTGTTCCGACAGAAAACGATTATCAGATTCTGAATGACGTTCAAATGTCTCTGTCGTTTACCCGTTGGCAATAAAAATGATAAGATAATGTGTATTAATTAAAATAAAAGCCTATTGATATTTGTATTACTGGAAAAAAATGTTTTTACATTATGAATAGTGTAAAAATAAGGAGCGCCTTAACCTTTCAGAATGATCCAAACTAATCGGAATAATAGTAAATAAATTGTCTATTTATGAAGACGGGCGTCTACGTTTATGAGGAAATAATACACAGAAATCCTTTGAAAAGCTGAAATTCACTTCATAACAATAAGCATGTGTTATTTGAAATTAAGGGGTAATAGAACGTTTGTAGGATTAGTGAAGGTTTTCAAGAGCTTAGCTAGGCCTACAAAACTTAATACACTTGTTTTATATATATATATATATATATATATATATATATTATATCTATAAAAGTGAACATGTCTGTCTGTCTGTCTGTGTGTATGTGTGTCTGTCTGTCTGTGTACATTTCCCTACGCAATAACTCTGTCAATTTTTAGTCTACAGAGTTGAAATTTGAAATACCGGGTACTGAGATTTGGGAAAATCGATGTGACGGGTGTCAGCCAGAAATTTGGCTGTTAAGGGGTCAAATTTCAACGATTTGACCTTTAAGAACTCTACCAAACTCCTCCGACAATATTGGGTCTAGACACTTGAAATTTTAGATATAGGTTCCTTGAACCTGGATCTAACTTAATAAAGTGATTTGAGCCCGAAACAATAAATTTTAAGGGGTCATAATAGGGGTCAAAGTTTTAAAAAATTAACCATTTTTTTGTTTTTTTGCTTTTTTTTTGCACAGCATACACCTCCAAACACCCGAGCAACGCCGGGCACCCCTGCTAGTGTATATATATATATATATATATATATATATATATATATATATATATATATATACCTGTTCAGATACTCCCTTCTTTTAGAAGGATGATTAAAGTGATCCGATTCTTTCTTCGAGTTCACCAGGATCAGGAAAGGACCTTGAATCGCTTTAGCACTTATGCAGAACACAAACCCCGCTGGAGCAACGGTGTAATATAGCAAACCATTCTTTACAATTCAGTATCTTCTTCGTTAATAATTGCTTTCTTTCTCTTATGCTAACAGATGACAGTTCTTTTATTTCTTTTTTATTGCGGCTTTACGTTAACAAACAACATTTACTAAATGTTCAGGGCAATTAATTCTGTTCTGTGCAGAATAGAACATTCCTTTCATATTTCATGGTCAGATTTTCCGATACTATAAGAACTATATAATATTATTTTCTATAATAAAGAGTAAATAGTAAACCATGCTAAATTACACCTCTGAATAAATATACTAAATAAATAAATAAAGAAAATAAATATATTAAATAAAATACACCTCTGAATAAATATACTAAATAAATAAAGAAAATACCGTCACTGAAATTTAAAAAAAGGATAAAATAAAACAAAAATTTAAATAAAAGCCATACCAGAAAAAGGTTTATCCTTCTCGAGATGACCATTTGAATTATCTTGTTTACTAATTTCGTGTTGAGAGTTAGTCTCAAAACGTTTCAGCCGATGTAACCTATGACATTTTTCACATGTGTCTGGTTGAACTCGTAAATCATTCTCTCGAGACAATTGCAAATTACTTAAGACTTCTATCAGACAATAACAGTAGGAAAAAATATGTTATCTCCGTGTATTCGTTTAAAAGTTTCGTTCGGAAATATGTGTAAATGTCAGGGTTCAACAGAATATTTACGCAAAATACACCTTAAAAAGGTCGGATGTAACACTAGGTACAACATTTTGGGAATACGAGGTTCCTTCAATAAGTCCCTACACTTCTTTCGTATGGACATTTTATTGATAGTACAAACAAGAAACTCCAATCTCCTTCAAAGTAATCTCCTCTGGTTGCAATGCAGTTGCTATATAATTCCAACAACTAATGGAAACCCGCATGGATGACCTTTTGTCTGAGCGTATCAATGACCCTTGTCGAAGTCTTTTTCATCGCAATTATCTCATAACTACAGCCGCTAAGTTGTTCCTTGAGTTTAGGGTATAAGCAAAAGCCTTAGGGTTAGGTTTAACTATAAGGAGGGTGACGAACTGTCTTGATGTTTATTTTGGTCTAACAGTTTATGACAAGGGTGGGGATGTGGACTCCACCCTTGGAACAAACTTCGCGCGAATCTTTTGCATCTTCCGTTCCTCGCGAATAATTTCGTACACAGTTCCCAAACTAGCATCAAACTGTGAACTTATTATCCTTATACTCACACGGTCTTTATTCCCGAAATACTTTATTTGGCTAATCAACTCTGGTTTCCTGACTTCTTTACTCCTCCTACACATCACATCATCTGCCTTCATTGAATCTCTTATGCCACTGAAAACGTTAGGCATACTTCATGCAAGATAGTCTGAAGCATTCAATACGTTTCTGCGGCATTTTTTTTTTCAAATTCAAAACAGAATCCCATTGCATATCATACTTCTAAAGTGTCCACAAGTTCAGATTGCATTTAAAAAAATTCACCAGCTGTGATAATTATACATTAGAGTATATTCCAATTTCTGTTGTAGTTGTTCATTTCAATCTGAAATTATGAAAAATGGTCACTTATCTCATAAGGGGTATGACTATAACATACTGAATTTTCAAGGATCTACGACAATGTTTAACGCCTGTGCAGAAAAAGTATCGCAACTTATTTAAAGCACCTACATTGAGGACATTAATCCGGATAATCCAAATAATACAAATATCCATTTATTGTCTTTAATATTTTGCCGAATTTCTACCAAACTAGATTTGTTGTTGGTATTTATGTAATGTCTATTACGAGATATGAATACAAGAACATGAGTTCAATGAATCAAATGAAATGACTACGTAACAATATAAATAAACAAGATATGTTTGATATTATGTGCACCTTCGTAACGATTTAAATATTTATCTTTTATTGCTATAACATAGGATGTGTTAGGAGAGATTAATTATAAGCTCGAGCCGAAATAAATATGATGCAATAGTCTATCACGCTAAAAAAAGCCATCCCTATATTGGTTATGTAAATTTGTATATTCAGTCCTTTTGCTGGTACGAATACTATCTATCCAACTACTTTTATATAAAAGGAACGTTGTGTGTGTATGAGTTAGTTGTCTATAGATTCCAGATTTGTTTGAAATTTCATACAAATATATTTTATCTTTCTTGCAGTAAATGTCTTCGATATGTATTGATAATCGATAAACGAAACAATCCAATGAAGAAACAAGTGATTTTGACCAAAGTAAACAGCTTATACAGCCTAACATTATGAGTGCATTTCAGTAGTTTTATTACCACAGAATCAGAAACCTCCGCATGTGAAATTAACAGTGGTTCTTTACTCTAACAGAAACGCGTTCGAAATGGATATTTCTGTTTAAAGCACAATTAATTCATTGTAATAATTTTATTTGTTTAATTTAAATTCAAGCCATTATAAATACACGAGCAGAAATGGCAGGCGTATAAAATCAATGTTATATCATTAGGTATGACAGGAACTCGTTCGAAATTAATGTTTCTGTTTAGAGCAAAATTAACGTATGCCATTTGACTTTTGTCTTTTAAACTTTCATTCAAGTCTGTATATATAAAAATAATTTTATGAAATTAACAGTAGGGTTTTTACAATGCAACGTAAACTGCATTGTATTGTAGACTATGTCACTGCGGAGAGGCATGTGAACCTTCTTCCCGATCACTGCGATGGATCTCCAACTAGAGCAGACACTCAATCAATTTGATTAAAAAATAGTCGATTTCACTGATTTCGATGACAATAAAAATGTGTTAGTGTGACAGATTCGTTGATCATGATTCAATCCCGGGCAATGTCAAATCTCCTTGCTAGTACACTTTAAATTTCATTTATCAAGCTGCACTTTTTTATATTGATGTAAAACTAAAAATGTTTTGCATGTTACATGCTATAGAAATAATCTACCTACCCAAAGATTATTAATAAGAAAAAAATGTTATTTACTAGGGATTCGCGCAATTCATATGTTTGCGATCGTTTTCCCATTGGGTTTCTGACCACAACATCCAGTCCGATAAAAACTGGATCATTTCCGCAGTCTTATATCTGGAAAGCTCATGCATTTATTCGGATATCCATATAAGGTCCGCCCAAATCTTTATCTTTCGTGTGGTGTAAGTTTATTGCTCACTTCTAATGGAGTCATGACAGCGCTTTTCAGGCAATTTTTTACAGGTCAAATGCCAATCTTGTTAGGTGCGCTGGTTTCGCTTGTCCGAACATCTAGCATCGTATCATATCTTTCTGCAGGAGAAAGGGAGTAAATACCGGTAGATTTCTACACGACTGATCGTCCCGAGAAGCACGACGTGTACTTTTGTAACATACAGGGTGGAGCGATAAAATTGTCTGCTTAGAAAAGACGACAGGATTCTATTTCCTTTTTATGACAGATATCAAATCCGAAAAGCGATAGGAGCCTCCTATCATGTCTTAAAATGACACAATGTTCAACAAACGATATCGGAGATGCGCCAGTTTAGAATGCATGCTCCCTAACGATCCAAGTCATGACAACAGAACTATTGCCAGCACCTTTATAATGCATCGGTGGATTTCCACGAATACTGGCACAATTCCTTCTCGCCCTGAACACGCTGGACTACTTCGTTTGATTATATTTTGCAAATATCTCTAACCTGACCCCACCAAACACTAAAAACAGCCTGATAGCCGCTATTCCCCGAGTATTCGCCGAGCTTCTGCTGCCGCTTGTGGAAATGACATGCTACGGTCATTGAGGCTGATAGCAGCTTCATTGAATAGATGTCAGTTCTACTAAATAAATAGGGCGATACTTTTGCTGATACACTTTTTTCACCTATACAAGGATGTTTGTTTTGGTTAATTTCAGCTTGCAATACTACAGCATTTATACATATCAATTTTCTTTTTCTGAATATTAGTGTCTGCATTTTGCAGAAGTAAATATGGATGAGCTTAGGGGTAAATATCATTTTTAAATAACATAAATATCAAAAACATTGTTTAAAACATTTCATCGCAAAGTTTTGCTAAAAATTATTTAGAGAAATCTTAAATGTTGCATCTGTTAAATTTTACAATAAATATATATATATATATATATATATATATATATATATATATATATATATATATATATATATACGGCAAAACATGATTCCGAAATATTTATTACGCAATTTCACAAAAATATACATTTTTATCAGCCGATGTTTCTAAAAATTATTAGGAAAACTAAACATTCACATCGTATATACTGCAATCGTATATAACTACATATAGAAAGTTAATGGCTAAGCTTATTATTTCTAATAAATGAAAGACGTTTGTTGTTGTGAATATGGATTATCTCCTCTTTGATAATTAAAGCTATAAACGTTGTACATTTCCGCTTGTTTAGTAGATTGGTAATAAGATTCTTAATTAAACAAAAGACAGCATCTCTTGCTTTGTTTTCATTACAATTTATTCAATTAAGAATGGAACACTACATGAGCGATTTACAACAGATTTAGAAAGTGATTCAGCTGAAGACATTGGTGGGAGACATTTACAAATTTCAGCGAGGTTCTACATTCACGAAGACCGGGGCGTCCCATCAATAAGCTTGCGCTCGTAACACAGTATGTATTTATTTGCTTCCCCACTGAGCAAATTAGGCACAAGGCCGTTTTTTTAATGTGGAGAGATAGGGAGGGGGAAGGGGAAAAGGGGATTAGCTCCCGATGGGTAGGAAATGGGAGCTGGATAGTGACAATTGGTATGAAGAATTGCCGGACAGATACTACACTTTGATCTCGACCAAAACGCCAAGAAAATGCGCTCGTAAGACAGTAGCTGTCTCACACAGTCACCGAAATTTTCTCTGATTGGATATTTTCTTGGCACCTACTTGCGACTAACCGACTAGAATTAGCTAAAACATTGAAGCATTTCCTTAAGAGCCTTAGGACACTGGAAAAAATGAAACTTCTGCCTAAGGACTGCAGAAAAAACATTCTAGACGCTTTCCTTAACTGCTTATGTAATGCTCAAGTAAGACAACGCCGTCTTGAGAATAAGACGATTACACTTAGAACAGCTTACGAGCAATCCTATACCCTCGAATGTGCTATACAGCAGTCTTGTTCCTATCTATAGCCAGACACCGTGGGCGCCGAGCAAAGCCCACCTATTCCTACCGCCACCCCGTATGACGATAGTCCGACGAAGCGCCAAGAACAATCTGGCACTGTAGCTTAAAACGGGAAACCTACTATTTTTTGACTTGTCTAAACATCTACGAGTTTCATGCCCTGCCAGAGATACTTGTTGTCATAAATGTGAAAAACCTGGTCATTTTTCAAAGGTATTCAAGTCTTTTAAAACCCTATACAAAGCCACTCGTCAAAATACATCTCAAACTTTAGCCGCCTCCCCTGTCTTTCAAACACCATTGTAAAAGTGAAAATTAACGAGAGATCTACGAATGCTCTGCTCGATACCGGCAGTTCAGAAAATTTTATTAATGAAAATATTATCGGCGAAATTACCAAATATCGTATGTTTAGCACTCTGGATACCCCGCAATTGAAAAGAAAGGCCTACGCCATAGTCGATGCATTAGGAAAATGGTGACACTACCTGATAGGACGTTACTTTAAACTTATTACTGACCAAAAGTCAGTTGCTTTTACGTTCAACTCTAAGTCTACAAGCAAAATAAAGAATGACAAAATACTGAGGTGGATAATTGAGCTATCTTGTTTCTACTTTGAAGTCAGCTACCAACCCGGCAAGGAGAACTTAACAGCTGATATACTTTCAAGAGTACGGTGTACGACATCAAGCAGGGACGAACTCCTAGCGCTACATAACAATCTCTGTCACCAAGACATTACTCGAATGGTTCATGCTGTGACGTGTCGAAACTTGTCTTTCACAGTAGAGAAGGAGTGAAAACAATACTAAATTCCTTCCTGCTGACAGTGCAGAAATAAAGATCGGTTTTATAAACACCAAACTGGCGTTTTAATAAAAGCAATATTACCGTTTGAAAGACTAAATCTTGATTTTATAGGATCACTACAAAACAAAACGAAGAACCGATTAACTGTTGTCGACGAATATTCATGGTTTCCTTTTGCCTTCCCTTGCACAGGCATATCGATTCCTGCAGTTATACAATGCCTCTGTTCACTATTCTTTGTCTTTTGATCTTTGCCTATATACATTCGGACCGAGGGACTTCTTTCATGTCAGAGCAGATTCGATAGTTTTTACAGGAACAAAGATTAGGTATAAGCCGGACAACTCCCTACAACCCTATGTGTAACGGCCAATGCGAAAGATATAACATTATTTGGAAAACCATTCAATTGGCTTCCAAAAATACCGGATGTTCGATTGATAATTGGGAAAAAATCTCCTTCTTGTCCCATTATACGCCATTCAATCCCTATTGTGTACTGCCACGAATGCAACCCCACTCGAAAGGTTTTACTTTTTCAGCGACGGAGCTCGACGGGAGCTTCGCTTCCATCTTGGCTCTCTCGATCCGGTACTGTGTTTCTGAGACGACATGCACATTACACTAAGAACAATCCCTTGGTGGACGAGGTAGTAATAATAGAGGAGAACCATAGTGCGCTCTAGTAGGACATACAGATGGTAGAGAGTTTAATGTGTCTTTAAGAGACATACAACCTGCCGGAGACGTAAGGACCGCGGACAACCACTGAGGACAAACTAATTCCCCCTTGACACTGAAGACCCTGCGGAAAATCATAACACTTAATTTGCTACTGACACGTCGTCTAATGAGCCTATCTCCATTGTGGCTCCGTCAGACACTTCAGATGAGCCAACACTGGAATCCCTGGCAGATGAAGGATTAGCACCGATAAAACGTGTTAATCCTATGACTGACTCTGACGCGAACGGCCTACTCTTCTGAAAAGAAAACATTTTGGAGTGAGGCATTTTAGAGCCCATAGAAAGGCTCGCACTTAAGAGCTTTCCTGTTTTAGTACTTCGACCTCGAATCATGGACTGCAGAGGCGGCCACGACGAGCTCTCATGGAGCCTGGACATATAAGCTACTTCCTTCTCTATCAGTGAATAATTTGGTAGCGGAGAATGTTGGAAATATTGATTATCCCATCTTTGATAAACTAAGTTATAAAAGTTGTACATTTCAACTTGTCAAGTAGATGAGTAGTATACTTTTTAATTGAATAACAGATTACTAGACGGAATATCTTGTCTTTTTTCATTACAATGTTGATTTATCATGAATCTTTCTTTGTTGAACAATTTGGTTTCATAACATGTATTAGATGGATTATCAATTTTAATCGCGCGAAAGCGCCAGGACACCGACTGCGTTCGACTATATCTCTCTATCTTATATGATGCACTATTGCGTCGATTTTCACGCACGAGTTTCGCCACAAAAACTAAGTTTCTCGGAAATCCATATGAAGGATTTGTTTATAGTGGTGAAGACTTTGTGTAGAACCAACTACATTTTTAGGTATTACTGATAACTTTGTAGGTGCAAATGACTGCCTCAGGACATAGTATATAGTAGACAGCAAGTTTTTACATAAGAATTACCTTCTCTTAGATGCATCTCTTAACGAAAACTGAAGTTGCATCTCTTCTAGTAAATTAATGCGTCCCCAGATCCCAACGTGGAAATGTCTACGAATCAGCGCAGTACATACAACACCTAGCCTTCCCAAATGGTCACACGTTTGGTATTGGGCAGACGTAATGTTGCTTAATTTCGTTGAGCTGGCATGAAGCGGTCAGTCAACGTGATTAAGCCTATCTAACATCATAAGTATATAATAGGTACTTTGCTATTATTACTATTATAATTGTTGTTACCATTTTTTACTCAATAACCTATTGATTACTATATTGTTCCCAATATATAGCAGAGGCTCTCCTGCGTAACCCGATTTCTAAAGACATTTAAATATATTTTCAATTTCTCTAGTCTTTTTATGTATTATTATTTGTAAAGCATGAGACTGCGCATACTGACGTTATGAGTCAATTTTATATGTATTATTACATGGTACTGGATATAAATGAGTAATTACAATCAGCTAATCTATATCATTATGAAACTCAAATGACCGTGTAACAAGTGATGTAACCCACTTTTCGGTTTACAACTACTTTCTATCTTCCCCTTTTCTTTTTTCCTTCCCCTTTCCTTCCTCCATTTTTTATTTTTGTATACATTTCTAGATACAAAATAGTTGTGTGAGAACGGTGAATTTGTTGACACATTTACTAATCTGTTTTAATATTAGTTTTATTTTATTTTATTTATTTAGGTTTTATTTTTTGCTTCAAGTTTTATAAATTATTTTCTTTTTAGATTTTAAGTTTCTATAACTTGGTTGAATGATTCCAATATGGGCTTTTCATTCTTATATTTCTCATCGGTAGGTTCATGTGCGTTTTATCCGCTAAATGACTTTCGTAGGCGTTCGATTCGTAGGAAAACCATGTTTAATTTTCGATTTTTGAGCGATTATTAGGAAAAATCGGTAATTTTACACGAATAGAGAGGATTCTTTTTTTCATGTTTGAGTGATCTGTCCGTTATTTTCCATTTTAATATACTTTCATAGAAATGTTTCTGTTATGTCAAAAAAAAAAACTATTGTCCTTACGTCACACGTGTCACGCTCATACATGGATTCCAAAGCGAATATAACATACTGACCCAACGGGCCACGGGTAGTCTAGTAATAACATATATTGTAGTAATTTCAATGAGATAAAAGCGAAATATAACCAGTGATCTAGCCTTAATCGTTGTCATTTGAGCTATCTTCAGATGGAAAAGAAATAGTTAAAAATCAACCGATGTTCACATCTAAATGCATATTTTCACATGCGTACACAAGCAAGTTAGGTCGATTTACGCCTGTCAAGTGCGATATTTTTTTTTTAATATTTAAACTTACCATCTAATTTGCCGGCTAAAGACAATCAGGAATTTGTTCCACATATCTAAAGCTCGTTATTTATTAACTGCCAGATCTGTAGACCAAAAATGGATAGAGAAGGTTGGTAGGGACCGTTCCTCAGACACGTTTATAAAAACGTAATTGAAACTTCTCTCTCAATTTTTGGATTTTGAAATCATGTCCAAATGTATTATTTTTTCTTTTGGTGGATTGAAACTTGCTATTTCTTCTGATGAGTTAAGGGTAAAATAGATTCATTGATTTATATAATAATTAAACGAATGATTTTGCGCTACAAAACAGTTGCTGTTAAAATTGTAAATGTCAACATTATTAGAGGAATAACTTTTAATATGGTCAACGTTATGAAATGTGAAATTTAGGCTATTGCCATTTTTTAGGTATAGATTGATAGATATAGATATGTGGATATGAGTATATGTACAAGTGCTAGACATTGTTCATGTAAAATGCTATGCAATTATGCACTATATAAAATATATGCATAATGGAACTGCGCTTAATAGTTAAATAAACTATTAATTTTATAAGAAACCATACATAATGAATAATTAATACATAATAGTTTATTAAAAAAAAAGCAACGAGTTCATCTTTATGAAGTCTCTCGATAATCCACGATTGATTATATGCAGAAATGCTTTTTAATTATTTAATACAGAAAAATAAGGTTTTTAATATCAATGTCAGTGCTAAGACCACCTTAACTCTATATGTGTTTTTTTCTTATTACATTTTCCCCCAAACAAGGCACATTGCCACTTTTATGTAGGGGGCTACTATCAGCGACCTAAGTTGCAGAGATACTATGTAGGGAGTTTAGGAGCAAGATGTATGTTCACATTACACTTGAACTTCTGCATGTCAGTACAGTTAAGGAAGTAGGAAACCGGAAAATAATTCCAAAGTCTTGCAGTTCCGGGGAAAAAGCTATTAGAGTAAAAGGCTTTCTTACATCTAGGGATCTCCACTATGTAGGGGATGGGACTTCGCTGCGATTCGGGTTGTCGCGGGTATTTTCGTCGAGGGCGAACAATGGATTGTAGTTCGTCAGAGCATCCACTATTAAAATACTTCTAAAACAGGCAGAGGGATGCAACATTTCGTCGATGGGACAGGGGCATATATTTAGATGACAGTTCAGGACCTATTAGGTTGGCGACTCTCTTTCAGGAGCGAGAGACTAGTAGCAGCTGTACCAGCCCAAATGTCACAGCAGTACTACATACATAGGCGAATGGTGGCTTTGTAGAGGTACAGGATACATTCAGATGTAAGTAACTTTCTAGTACGATAGGGAGAGCTCGCCTTCTTTATAGCATTCTTAGCAATGTTCTCGATGTATCTATTCCAACTTATGTTTCCTGGGAAGCTCAGGTAAAGTATCTCTAACCATTACTATTCGTGGTTGGTAAGGTTTCATGTAATTATTAAAGGAAACGAGCTTTGTCTTAGGAGCGTTACTATCCATTGTGTCCCCATTCTACTACAGACGTAAGGTCTTCCTCTAGGGTTTCGGCCATTACCTAAGATATGTGCTCATTAGTTTTTCCCACGTGCTTGCTATAGAGCGTGGTGTCGTCGGCTAATATACCTATCTCAGAGACAATTCTATCAAGTAAGTTATTCATGAATATCAGAAATAATAACGGTCCAAGGATCTATCCCTGAGGTATAACCGCATCTATATCAATATATAAGTATTTTAATGGTGAATACTCCGACGAAATACATGCCATTGTACCCTCTCGGCGTAAATATCCTTGACAAATCCGACAATCAGCAAAATCCCACCCCTACACAGTAGAGATTCCTAGACGTAAGCAGGCATTCTGCTCTAATAGTTTCTTCCCTCGAACTGTTAAACTCTGTAACTCCCTTCTGGTTTGCTGTTTTTCTCAACTGTACTGACATGTAGAAGTTCAAGTGCAATGTGAACAGATATCTTGCTGCTCAACTCTCTTGCGCAGTATTCCTTCAACTTATGTTCCCGCTAGCAGCTCCCTCCGTCGAATTGGCACTGTCTTATTTGGGTGAAAACTTAATAAAATAAAGTAATAAATAAGCCGTAAAACAAAAATAATACAAACAAACCTGATTTGTAGAACAAGTGAAATTCTTCACATCGCTAACTTTCGTTTTTATTTCTCAACCCACAAATATAGCTTCCCCTCGTTTCGGATAAAAATGTCGATCTGAAAATGTCTTGCCTGATTGTATCGCTGTCTTAGACGGCAGTATCGTCACCATTTATAACCAAAGCAAAAACACATCCATTTTTGAGTTTAGAAATCTTGGAAATTTTATTATTAGGAATAGTATATCTGATTAGACAGCTTGAAGATTATTGAGATAAACTGAGAATATTTTTGATATCTATGACTTTTATAAATCAATACATAATCAATGTCTCAGCGGTAATTATTTGAGGCTGTTTGCTTATACTTAGATTTCCTATTCTCATTCCTTACGCATTTTTTTTGTACATTTACACATTTAGTGGCTATATACGCATATTTATATGCATATGATAAAACTTAAAAACTTAATTATTAATTCTAACAAAGACTTTATTAAAGTATCTTACCATCATGCATTACGTCATTCTTCACGATGACTAGTCGGGGTTTCGGTGCTTTATCCCTCGGTGTTGGCGTAGTCATCTTTCTGTGTAAAACGTCCGGTCACAAGCACCGCATATGTTTGTACCGGGGTTGTTTTGTCGATAGTGTCTCAGCTCTAAGGCTTCTCCAATCTGTGTCTCTATTTCTTCCTCCCCTTTGTGGGTACTGTTCCGGCAGTTACTCCTTCTTTGGCTGTTTCCTCCCAACTGTCGGCATCCATGTTCATCGTCTTAAAGTTCCGCTGTTACATTTTAGAGCGAAGTTTCTGACCACATACATGCGGGTTCCATTTTCCAGTTTCTCGTAGAAATCATCTTTGGGATTCGGTTGACTTCCATTCTGGCAATGTGCCTGATCCATTGTAATTGCATAGTAGCAACGGTAGCTTCCACGCTGTCTAGGTTTGCTATCCTGAGAACTTCCACGTTTGATACTTGGTCATTCCATTTGATCTTCATGATCTTCCTCAGGTTACTCTACTGGACGACTTCCAGTCTCTTTATGTATTATCTATACAGAGTGTAGGTCTCTGCTGAGTACAGTAAGACTGGTAGGATGACAGCTTTGTAGACTCTGCTCTGTGATTCTAGCCGGATCCTGTCCTTATACAGGCCCACTTTTTTAGCTTACCAAAGAGGACACATGCGCTTTGGATTCAGCAGCTTATTTTTTTGTCAGCACGATTTTCAGTGCTTGAAATGCTTCCATATTTGAAGTTTTCAACGATTTAGCACCTCTCCGTTCATCATTATTATAGGCTCTTGGGGGCCGTTCTGAGCCAGTAAGGACTGATACATCACTTCTGTCTTTCCTGTGTGGATTTGTAGGCCGATCTTCCTACCTGTATAAGAGAAAGTATAAACTGTCTTCTTCAACTGAGCTTGACTGTGAACTATCAAAGCAGAGTCATCTGCGGACAGCAGTTCTGTTAACAGCTCCTTCCTGGTCTTAGTCTTGTTCTTGGTTTTGGTCTTAGTCTTGTTCTTGGTTTTGGTCTTAGTCTTGTTCTTGGTTTTGGTCTTAGTCTTGGCCTTAAGTTTTGCTAGGTTGAACAGTTTCGTGTCGGAACGTGTGTGAGTGTAGACACCTTCTTCAATGTTTTGATGAAGCAGCATTAAGACGATTTTCAGAATTAGAATGAACACTGTTTGGACCATCACAAACGGTAGCAGTCGTACTAGTGGCTCCCAGCTCTCACACTTGCCACTGTTATCCTCACTCCATCGCCACAAGTCTATCCACCTTGTATCCTAACTCGCTTGCGCAGTTTAGGTGTAGTATCTTTTGCACATCCAATACCCATGTCCCATTGAGAAAACACACGACGACTAGAAGCACAAGGGCCAAAACTTCTGGCATAAAGTAATATCTGTGAGGAAGACAGTCGCTTTATCTTGCTTCGCGGTGGTTCTTCAGGATGAAGTTCCATATCCCTATTTAAGGAAGACTGCAGGGCAGCAGTAGGATTAAAAGTAAGACTTCCATCTTTTAGCCTATTGTCACGAAAGGACCTACAAAGCAGTGTGGCTTGATTTGGGGGTTGTCTCCCCTAGTCTTAACCCAAGCAAGGGCACCCACAAGATAGTGAGGTAAGATCTGGTAGTGTGCCAGGACGTATCCACACACCGGTAGGTCGTAACACACTGCCCTTACTACTCTGAGATCACCCACAGGTTCAGCTTGGAGCCGCAATGCACGCAGTTACCGGGTGTGGCTAAGGTGGAAGCACCGCAGGTGTCTTGATGGAGAGGCTGAGTACTGGCAACGAAGACTCCCTCAGTGACTAAGTTTAAGTACTGCCCACCCGTAGTGATGTTGGCAGATGGCAGCGTTCTTGTTGCTATTTTCTTGGGTTTTTTTATAGGATTATGTTGATGCTGAATTCTTTGCAAGCATTGGTAAATCTTTCCATAAATCTTTGAAGTCGCTCTTCAATGGGATATGCTACAACCGCATCATCAGCAAACAGTAAGTCCTTGCTGGTAGCTTGTCGGACTTTAGTACTGGACTAAGGGCGGCTGGTGCCAGGGAAACAGCTATCTGATCTCGTAGAAAGCGAAAGTCTGTCTTCTGGCGAATTAAAGGCATGTCTCAGGAAAATGGCAATGACAATGCTAAATAACGGAGGGGCAAACTCGCATTCCTCTCTGACACTACTTTTCACACCGAATTGAGTAGAAGTATCCCCGTTGAATTGCACGGTGCCCATCATACCGTCTTGAAATTAATCGATGAGTTTCAGGAGTTTGGGAGTGCAGCCAATGAAAGGTGGCATGTTCAAAAGCCTATCTCTTCCGACTATACCTTTGTAAGATAAATAATTCCTGTTTTATTCTGTGCAATTCCCTGGAGTTAGTGTAGTCAAAAGATTATGTGAAATTTAGAATGCTGAGAGAAAAAGCCATGCTGTGATTCAAAATATTTTCTCAGCAAGAACTTTCAGACCCGCCAGAATGATGCGGACAAACAGTTTGATGCTCATTAGAGAGATATCTTTATAATTATTGCAGTCGTTGCGATCCCCTGTATCCTTGTATAGGATGATTATATTTGCATGTTTATGTTTTGTGGAACAGCGCTTTCTTCCCCACAACTAAGCCAAACTTGGTATGATGGCTTGAAAATAAATGACTTGCCGCTCTTCATAACTTCGTCTGAGATGGAATCAGTATCTGGAGCCTTCTTCGGTGCAAGTTTATTAGCTGGCTTTGTGAAATTATCGATGGTGGGTGGTATGTCGAGCTTTGGTAACCAAGCGAAGCCTGGGATGCTATTTAGGGCGGTCTGTCTTACTTTGTTATTTGTTGAATAGAGTTTTCAGAGCCAATTCATCGATCAAGTTGTTTGGTTTGGTCTGTAAGAATTCATCATGTCTTTGACTTCCGATAAGCAGTTTTACGGGTCTTGAATCAATGGTTTTCTGACTACGTTGTTTATAGTATTTGCAGCTTGTTGGATTGAATTGATTTTCACAGTCGCGTTTGAAGGACTAATAGCGAGTCTTTACTTGTATTCCTGAAAAGCCTCCTCTTAGATTTAATAAGAGGATCTAGTTTCTCAAAGTTCGAATCGTACCAGTCCTTTTTGTCCACCCTTACAACAGAGTATGCCTTCTTTCCAACATCTCTGTAGCCGAGCCGTCTGAGTGGATATAAACAGCTGCGAAGTTGGCATCAAACTGGCTGATCCTGTCTTGGTGCTTGGACTTGGTTACATCGATCTTTGGTTTTTCAGTTTGTTGTGTGTAGAAGGATTTCTTTGTTTGTAGTTTGATTTTGCAGCGTACGAGTCAGCAGTCAGCAATTTGATAACTTCTAGTAACTGTAAAGTTAAGTTGAAATCTACTCCTAGTGAGAATTAGATCGAGTTCGTGCCAATGTTTTTATCTTATGTGCTTCCATGACACTCTATGGAAATAGAGAATTACAGCAAATTAGAGAAAGGGACAGTGGATATTATCTTAAAGTCTATTAAGAAAACTCTACGAAAAGTTATCAAACTGGAGTGCACCATAGGGAAACTGGTAAAAAAAAATCATAACACTACATGAAAGTCTAATTTAAAATATGAAATGATGTATACACGAAGCATATGGGTCAGAATGGATGATTAAAGGTAGAAACAATATAGCAACAAAAAGACAACTTAAAGAGAATTCATACCTAGCAACTACACTCTTATGACATGCTTAACTACGATGTGGAAATTACTAACGTCTTAACTGAGAAAACAAATTTACTACTACTATAATAATCGTGGACTTCATCCCGATGAACGTGGAAAGGATGAGAAAAAAGGTCACGTGATTTATTAGACTTAGAATAAAATATTCTGAAGTATATAAAAGTAGAAAAAAATCGATGACAAGAAAGAGTACGATAGATTATTAATAGAATATCTGAAAATGTCGAAAATACCATGGGAGATTATTAATTTGATTAAAAATGCAGTGAAAACAGAAACTTAAACTGACAACTGAGGGAGAACACATAACAAGGTGTGTGGCACAATGACATAGCTTCTATTTCGGGGTGGTTGGGGATTCTATATTAATAAACCTTATATCTGACTTATGACTGACTGTGTTCGTGGAATGTGAAAAAGAAAGGTGTTATTATTGAAAAACATGACGGCTTCAGTAACTATTGTCAATCAGGTGTGATTCGAGCAAAGAGATGCAGTTGTTTGTAATATTGTCATTAAATCAAAACCATATAAAACCTTAGAGCTTTTTAATGTCAAACCCAGAAGAATTCATGATGGAATACAAAAACAAACCAATGTTTAAACGATATGTATGGGTGTCTCTCTTTCTTTCTGTCGGTCATTCTGTTTCTCGTTGTCTCTCTTTCACTCTCTTTGTCTATTCCTTTCATTCTCTTTCCAACTCCCTTTCTCTCTCTTCCAATGAAGACAGGAGAACTGAATTATAATTGTACTTTTTTTAGAGTTGAGACTTGGATTCTGGGCGTAACAGACGCAGATAGAAGGTTTGCTGCACGCATGGCTCGAAGACTAAATATGCTTCTCCATTCTTTAACGTAAAATAAATTATATATTTTTTTATAAAAATGCATTTGTTTGGTATTTCTGTACAGGTGTTAAATTGCAACATGCGATTCCTGCCATTTAATGCCGACAATGGAAACGCTACCTGCACGCAATGAAGTCTCAAGAACCGATCCATACCAGCCGCTTATAGCCGATGACATGTCTACCCATTGAGGTGTTCATGCGCTATCGTTTGAGATCGTGTCTAACACCTGGGAGCTAGTTTCCTCAACCAAGTTACAATCCCCGGAAAACGATTGTGTCTTTTGGGTAAAAATTCAAAAAGGTACTTTCTAAGATAGTCCCCTATCACTATAAGTGTTCCTCATAGCCGTGTTGTTTATTAACATATTTAGAAAGTGTCCAGCCGAATACACGTTCACTAATACAGATGAAAAAATAAACCATCTGATGTATATAGATGATTTGAAACTTTTTGCAAGAACCACATAAGAACCGGATTATTCAGCGTAAATATGTGAATCGTATTTGGTATGGAATAATGACGGCAGGAAACTACCCATCAAACAGTGATTAGGGCATTACGTAAACATGGACCTACAAATATTTGGGGGTTTCGAAGCAGAGACGATCAAAACAACAGAAATAAAAGGGAAAATTGGCAAAGAATTCTTTCAGAGAAAGAAAAATCCTCCGAGAAAATAAACTATATAGTAGAAATCTAATAAAAGATATAAACGCATGGACAATCTTATTGTCAGATATTCTGAACCGCTTATTCGTTGAATCAAACGATTTAGACATCACTATCATAACACCAGGACACTTATGATCATGCACAACTATAACTACTCGCTTGTGGAACTCTGCACCGCTGTGTATCCTTCCAGCTTACTGCAGCGGCTTTCAATTCCAATATAAACAAATTCTTATTGAGCCGCCCCCTAAATAAAAAAATTCTATCCAATCCCCGATCACTACTGATAACTATTAATATAGTTACATTGACCACATTTCACTATTTACCCTTATTCTTGAAGTGCCTTCAGGCCTTTATAAGTGTGGACATAATTGTAACAAAAATGTAAGTTTTGATTGGTTTACGTAAAGGAATGGGAATTTGTATACATACGATTTTGAGTTTCCTGATCTTAAGACACAGAATCATCTTATTTAGTCGGGATAGAACGATCTATTGATTACAATAGTAACAGGGCGGATATGATGGCTATATGCAAATACCGAGACATAAGTGAAATTACAAAAAAATACGAGGTTGAGAAACTGGTGAGGTTTTTGTTCTTCTCTCGATGGTAAATGGGGCTCTCTTAAGTTGTGGTAGGCACTCCATCTAGTGAAAATATCCTTGATAGCCCTGGCGAAGCAGCAAGTATTGAGCTACCGACAAGATTTGAATTACACAAGAAACTCTCGTAGTGAATTTAATCTCGGCTATGGTCGCGCTGGATGGATGGAAGTGAATTTAAGTCACAATAAGGAAAAAGAAAAAGACTATTAAAACAGGAAAGAACACGTTAGAGAAGACAATAACGTAAGAGACGTGGGTGACGTCACAGTCGTAACAAGATTCACGTCTGGCGAGAGAATAAAGAAATAAATGTTGTTGTTACAAAAAAATGGATCGAGTTATTTCTATGTTCCTTGTGATGTAGACTGCATACAACGTGCGGATACCGTGTGTAGATATGTATAATGGTACACAAGGCCCCTGGATTAGAAACATAATCTGCGCCAGTGACACTATCATAATAAAAAAAAACCTTATTTTAAATCAGGCTTTCACACATAGAGAAATGTCACTCCAACTCATTCTAAGTGAAATGAACATCTGGCAACATATCTCTGAACGAATGCAGAAAACCTACGATAGTAAATCTGATAACACTATGTACTACTTATCTTGGCAGGTGCCGGGATTTACTTTTTTAATTTTTGCTCCAAGTATTCAAAAATTTGCAGAAACTATTAAGAAAAGGTGATCTAGATATTTTAAATGAATCTTCTGTGAATTATAAAACACCCATCAACAATGTTTTATACATGACGTGCGTTCGAAAACTAATGCCCTCTTTTTTATTGCATTTTTTAACATTAAACTATTTTCATTCACGATCTGGACGCTTCGTTTTTCTGTTACAGATATTGACTGACTGAGACTCTAAGAAAAACCCTTTGTCATAGAAGTGTATGAGAAGAGATGCGTCATTAAAACCATAGAAATGGTTTATTGAGAATTGTAGTAAAGATGTAGAACATAAATACATTGACTATTATTATTATCTACTATTATTAGCAAATATTATTAGCAAATATTATTAGCAAATATTATTATAAAGTATTATCATTAAATATTATATTATTATCAAATATTATTAGAAAATATTATTAGAAAATATTACTATCAAATATTATTATCAAATATTATCAAATATTATTATCTCATATTATTAGCAAATATTATTAGCAAATATTATTATCAAATATTATTATAAAATATTATTATCAAATATTATTACCAAATATTATTACCAAATATTATGAGAAAATATTTTTATCAATATTACTATCAAACATAACTATCAAATATTATTATCAAATATTATTATCAAATATTATTAGCAAATATTATTAGCAAATATTATTATAAAATATTATTAGCAAATTATATTATCAGATTTTATTATCAAATAATATTATCAAATATTATTAGCTAATATTAGCAAATATTATTATCAAATATTATTAGCAAATATTATCAGTAAATATTATTATCATATATTATTAGCTAATATTATAAGCTAATATTATGATCAAATATTATTAGCATATAATATTATCAAATATTATAAAATATCATTATCAAATATTATTATCAAATATTATTACGAAATATTATTACCAAATATTATGAGAAAATATTTTTATCAATATTACTATCAAACATAACTATCAAATATTATTATCAAATATTATTATCAAATATTATTATCAAATATTATTAGCAAATATTATTATAAAATATTATTAGCAAATTATATTATCAGATTTTATTATCAAATAATATTATCAAATATTATTAGCTAATATTAGCAAATATTATTATCAAATATTATTAGCAAATATTATCAGTAAATATTATTATCATATATTATTAGCTAATATTATAAGCTAATATTATGATCAAATATTATTAGCATATAATATTATCAAATATTATTACAAAATATCATTATCAAATATTATTATCAAATATTATTACCAAATATTATTAGAAAATGGCAAATAAGAATGGGTAAGAGTTTTTTTCACTCAACTGTAAATGATTGCCCGTATATTTTCATAGTTAGTTTACGTAACACAGAAGACATACAACAACGCACACATTATGTGACTCTATTTCTATCCATTCGATCATCTGGTACATATGTGGTTTCTAATGCATCTCGACAATCCCAAGCGTGTGTCTGCTGGAGGCTAGTCTCCTATATTGTCAAGTTTCTTAAGAACCACTGAAATTGGCGGTTTCTTCCGATTATTCTTGGAAAAATCTATCATTTAAGACCGAACGAAGTTCGAACTGATTCTTATAAAATGTATCCGTCTCAAGAGTCTTATAAAATCAAAGTCGCCAAAATAATGTGTGTGCATAGACAGACACGCACATACACAGACACACAGACACACACAAACACACACTCACACACACACACACAGATATATATATATATATATATATATATATATATATATATATATATATATATATAGTAATTAATAAAATATATATGGCGATTAAGCTACACTGAATATTCTGCGTTTCATCCACTGTAGGATTCGTCAGGCTTATGCGCGAATTTTGTCGCAAAAGCCTGACGAATCCCACAGTGGATGAAACGCAGAATATTCAGTGTAGCTTAATCGCCATATATATTTTATTAATTACTAACTATCTATACCTACGTATTGAGCACTTTTGAAGTAAATACTTAAAGTTTACGCATAAATCTATACTTTCGTATATTAAATTTGTGTGAGTAAATGAAGTAGTTATATATATATATATATATATATATATATATATATATATTGAATATTCAACTGAAACTATTTACTCCAAAAGATAGTAAGAGACTCAAATAACCAATTATATAATATAAATTAGTCGAATCTTGGAATTGTAACCGCTGCAACATACCAAGATTTGATTTGATTTTGCCGGTGAATTTCTGAAATTAATTACATACCTTACTTGGCAGAATAGTTGATGCCAAAAAATCGAGAAATTCACGGTTTGTCATTAGCACATATTAAATATTAATGATTTTTCAATGATGATGCTGTGGATGTTATAAAAGAATAGTACAGTTATTAGAATAGCTGGATATGTATTATTGTATATATTTATTTATTGAATAAAAAATGTATTTATTTTGATTTATGGTTATGAATAATAGATTGATAGTTATGTAGCTGAGCACATTTGAGTGCTTGTGATAATATTTTTTTTATTTTTTTACACAGTGATCACCACTTATCAAGGCCCGGAAGCCACTCAGGGATAAGGGTTATTGCAAGTACATTACGTTAGTGAGGAGATTTTATGAAGTGTTTAATTAGGAGGGCGGTTCATTAGGAATTTGTTAACATTAGACTTGAAGACATCCAAGTTGTAGTCCAGAGGGAAGCAGGCAGACGGAACAGAGTTCCACAGGCGTGCAGTTCTAAGAAAGAAGCTTTGCTCATGAAATCCGCGTTTTGATTTAGGCACAGATATAGAGTGGGGAAAATTTTTCACAGTGGATTCAGCTAGACGGGTGTTTTTCGTGAAAGATTGGCGAGGGGGGGACCAGGGATTGGAGTTCAGACGAGCACCTGCCATGGAAATAACGATAAAACAAGGATAGGCTCGCAACGTCTCTTCTGTGGGAGAGGGGTTGCAGGGTAGAGAAAAGGGTATCCCCCACTAAACCACGAAGTCTATTTTGTACTCTGTCAAGGCATGATAGGCTGTTTTTGCCAGCTCCTGCCCAGATATGGCAACAGTATTCAGTCCTTGGCCGTACTTGGCTTTTATATAGATAGAGAATTGCATCAGTAGTGAGATATCTTCTGGAGCGGTAGAAGGATCCCACCATCTTTCCAGCGACCTTGGCAACAGACTTGATGTACGTGTTCCATTTCAGATCAGGAGTAAAGGTCAAACCTATAAGCTTGTCAAAACACGGGGCCTCACCCAGACGAGAGCCATCCATCACAATTGATGCCAGCTGGGGATCAGAGCGTTGATGATGTAAGGATAGGAGTTTGGTTTTGGATGCATTAAAGGTAACTAGCCACATCTTCCCCGACTGAACCACGCGCTCGAGATCAGAGGAGAGAGAATCAGAGAGAACTTCGTCATTTACAGCCTTTGATGTGTTGCCGTAGATGGTCGTGTCATCAGCATAGATGTCAACGAATGATTTAAGTATGTGTTTAGGGAGGTCATTGATGTAGATCAGGAAGAGAGTTGGGCCCAGTATTGACCCCTGAGGGACTTCAGCATTTATATTGCAGGCCTCCGATTTTTGTCCATCTACCACTACTCTTATCAGCCTATCGGAGAGAAATGATTTAATGATTGAGAAAACATTTCCAGTTATACCGTAGCTGGAAATCTTGTGAAGTAGACCCTTATGCCATACTTTGTCAAAGGCCTTTTATATGTCAAGAGCAATTGCCCTAGAAAGGAAGCCTTTGTCAAGAGATTCACTAATCCTGTGGGATATAACAGTCAGCACATCTGCGGTAGATCTTGCAGAGCGGAAACCATATTGTGTGTCACTAAGAAGGTTATTCCTGCTGAGGTGGTTGACTATTTCTCTATTTAATATTGATTCCAGCAACTTACTCATAACACAGAGAAGACTTATTGATCTGTACTGAGAGGGAGATGACTTATCACCTGAATTCTTAAATACAGGGCAAACTGATGAGGTCTTCCAGGGGGTCGGAAAGCACTTCTCCTTAAGGCAACGCTTAAATAGTTTCGTAAGTATGGGAGCAAGTTCTGGTTGAAGCTTTTTTAACACTATAATTGGGATGCCATCAGGGCCAGTTGCTTTACTGGGATCTAGGTTTTTTTATTAGTTTGGCGACCTCATGCACGGATATTTGTATGTTACCTAGCTTGTTCTGTGTTATAGGAGGAAATATGGGGAGTTGATGGCCTTCGTCGCATAGGGTAGAATTAGCTGCAAAGTTCTTTGAAAATAGTTTGGCCTTGTCTGACGCTGACGAGATAACCTCTGGTCCATTGATAATGGTTGGGATAGAACGCACACTTCTGTTCAGGATCCTATTTGTTATTTGCCAAAACTGGTGGGAACCAAGCCGCTGATCAGCTACCTTGGATTTAACAGACTGGGCATATAGCTCTCTTGCATTTTTTATTACTCTTTTACAGTGGTTGCTGGCAGTCCTGAAAGCAGCTTTAGTGTCAGTGCATCTATTGCGTTGGTAGCTATGGAAAAAGTGATTTCTGTGCGCGATAGCAGCAGCACATTCTTGGGAGAACCATGGCTGGCTGTTAGGTTTTTGTTGGAATTTTTTAGATGGTATGAATTGGTCTATGCCTACAATTAACCATTCGGTCAGATCTGATGCTATAGAGGACACTTCCTTTTTAAACATGGAGCGCAGAGGTAAATCAGATATGAATGTACGGAAGCTATCCCAGTCAGCCATAGAGTATCGGTATACAGTACGGTGGAGGGGTACGTCTGATGGCTTCTTACATTTCGTTTTTATCTTAACTGATACGACGGAGTGGTCGGAGGATCCTAGAGGAGAATAAACGGTACATGAACATAGCTCAGGGGAAGTTGAGAGAAAAAGGTCTAAGAGGCTTGCATATTGATTGGGTATGTCGGGCACACGGGTGGGTTCACGAACAATCTGAGTGAGGTCATAAGCAATGGCAAAATCATGACAAAACCTCCCCTCATCATCTGTCTTATTTGAATGGGTCAGCCATTCCACGTTATGGACGTTGAAGTCACCACAGATGTGGATGTTAGCCGAGGGATGTGAAGACAGTATGTGGTCTATTTTCTCAGATATGCTCTTAAAGATAGTAACTCCGCTGTTGTGGGGCCTATAGAGGGCAAATATAAATGCAATGGTGTTAGCAAGTGCAACCCTGAAGCACATATAGGGTAAATTAGGATCTTCTCTAGAGATATCCCTGCCACATGGGAAGCCATCCTTAATGTAGGCACATATTCCATGCCCATGGCGATCTTGGGAGTCAGATTTAGCTGTTAAATTGGAGTATCCATTAATTATGAACTCATCTAGGGAAGTGGTCGGCCCTATTCCAGTTTCACATAGAAATAATATGTCCGGTTTCGTCTCCTGTAATTGGGGTTCAACCTCTGGAAGGTTGGAACGTAGACCCCTGATATTGGAGAAGGAGACCTGGTCGTAGGGGTCTACGCTGGAAGATGGGGTTCTAGGTTTAATCGAGTTTTTATTCTGGAGATATTTCATGTTGAGGTTTGGGGATTTGTGGAATAGGTCGGCATTCTTGGTTAGAGCAGTACAGAGAGGGAAAGTAAGAGAGAAAAAGACAGGAAAATTTTTTTTATTTGTAGCACACGAAAAGGTAAAGCCGTAACAATTACCCACTAGTATGGCATCGAGAGGCCCCACCAGAGACTACTGCATGGTCCAGATCCACTCACCAAATGGCAATACAGCATTCCCAGTACTTTGCGCCTGCTGATAGGACAGCCTCCTTAGTGGTTAATCCAAGGTTCGGGTCCCTGACTATCAGGCGGATAACGTCAGCCCAGACAAAACGTTTACCTCCAGCACCCTTACTAGTGACATGGCAACAAGGACAGACAAAGACAGAAAAATATCCGACATCTCAGACTACTGGTCACCAAGTAGTACCGACCTTTAAGCAGCTTTTTCTTCACCCTTTGTCAGAAACATCACTCATTGAATGAGGACTGAATGACAAAATAGGAGAAGCGAGAGTTACTGGAGCTGCCGATAACACATCCACTGTATTATCTACTCTCCATTAAAAAAGGGGGAGGGAGGAGAAAGGGGAATGGGTACAAGTGACTTATATCTAAGTAGTAAGTCCGGTGCGAACTTAATAATTCATGACATTTTGGTGATAATCTCCCCTCCCATATTAATGGGTGGAAGTTTGTCGTTATCTATCTAGTTTGAATCATTAAAGTTTCATCTTATAATTAATTAAAATCCAATAATTAACTATTATCAATTTGTAAAGACTGCTTAATATTAATTTACATTAGAGTTTAAATAATTATTAAAGGTTTTAATTTAGGAGGTCCGTTTTCATGAGTGACTTTCTTTGCACTGTATTATATTTCTAATGTACTTGAACATAAGGCTAACTATATAAGGTAGGATTCGCAAGCAAGAAGAAAGTATTTTCAATACAGCCAAACTTGCAGTAATAGTATATATTAAGTATACTACTTAAATAAAGTCCTAAGTTTATCTACTCTAGAGAATAATTTCCGGCATTTTTTTTTTATCGTTAGTTGCCGGCATTTTGTTTGTTTTAAAACGTTCAGCTTTGTAGCAAAAACATGAAAAGCAAATTTAAAACAATGTAAAAAAACATTTAGGATTAGTTTAGAGAAAAAAAAATAAAAAATAAAAATAAAAAATAAAAATACTTAACGTTTTTGCACTAGCGATTCCGCCTGCTGTTTTTATCAACTGTTAGCTAGCATATGCCTTTCTAGAGTGACAGAAGAGTTCTATTTCCGGATAACTTGGTCGAGTGCATATCTATAGAATAAAAGTCGATACGTTCCTATGTGTAAAGAATATCTAATTTACATTTTTTTTTTGTTAAAAAAAAAAAGTTCTAGCTTTTTTTTTTTTTTTTTTTATAAAGTCCTAAATTTATCTACTCTAGAGAATAATTTCCGGCATTTTTTTTTTATCGTTAGTTGCCGGCATTTTGTTTGTTTTAAAACGTTCAGCTTTGTAGCAGGAGGGGGGACGGATAATACGGAATACAGACAAAAAAGACAGGAGAATTACAGACAAAATACATAAAACACGAAAAGCAAATTTAAAACAATGTAACAAAACATTTAGGATTAGTTTAGAGAAAAAAATAAAAAATAAAAATAAAAAATAAAAATACTTTACGTTTTTGCACTAGAGATTCCGCCTCCTGTTTTTATCAACTGTTAGTTAGCATCTAATATCAGTAGCAGTCGAAGGATGGAGGCTAGCGAAGGTATCAGCAGCAGCAGTCGTATGAGCAACATGCAAATTAGCAAATGTGCGCGTGCTGGCGTGAAGGAAAAAAATCATACAGGACAGTACGTGGTCGGAGAGAAGCTAAGTGTGTTCCGGTAAAAATAGTGGTGTAAAGTCGAAAACAAGCTATGTCAAGAGTGGGGTTAGGAGAAAGAAAATCCGAGCCATGTGAGATGATTGTGTGGCCCAGTAGTGAGGTACTATTAAGCTTGTGTCTAGACGTCGTTTTGTTCAGCTCATGGTAGATAAAATAAACAGTAAAGACAAAAGGAAACAGACAGTATTTGGAAAGTAATGGTTGATAAATGCTTTTTGCTAAAACAGAAAATTATCCGAAGCGGATTTTGTGTTTCCTCTCGTTCTTATATATATATATATATATATATATATATATATATATATATATATATATAAAGCTGACTTTCTGCGCGTGTGTGTGTATGTGTGTGTATGTGTCTGGTCACGAATAGGCTCCTATATGGTTGACTATTTTAAAAACCTGATTAAATATAATGATAGAAGATGTATCGAGACACAGGAATGGGTATGTTCGATCTGGAGGAACGACGGTTCATTAAAATTGTGGGATCTGCTTTTGCGCTTGGTCCACAAAGTATGGAAATAAAAAATTTTAAAATTTAAAAAAAAAAACGTTTACAAGTATTTTTGATATAGATGTACATAATAATAATTTGATAAGTATGTTTTAACTTAAATAGGGATGGTATAATAAAATTGTGGAGTCTCCGTTCCCGGCTGGCCTCTATAGAATGGAGATAGGCACAGACTTTAATAAGACTTTTCATATCTATCTGCGTAAGTATACTTTGATAATTATGTTTCAGTTTGAAGAAATATGGTATAATAAAATTATAGGGTGTTCGTTCGCACCTGCCCGTCCATAGAATGGAAATATGTCACAAAGTTTAACAAGGTTATTTAATATAGATCCACAGGATATTGTGATAAGTGTTTCCGTGTGAACAGGTATGGTATAATAAATTATGGGGTTTATCTATTTTATTTTTACTTTCATCATATTTTGCTGTGGTTTTGAAACCTCAAATTCAACCCAAATTTACAACCCTTCCTTTTCATAACCTATCATACTTTCATAAATCAGAGTCCATTTTCTGTAGGCTTTTTTTAAGCCAGTCAACGACGGATACTTTTGCTAGTATATATATATATATATATATATGTATATATATATATATGTGTGTATATGTATATGTAGATATATATATAGAAAGATATATATATATATACACATATATATGTATATATCTGTATAAATATATATCTATATATATATATATATATATGTATATACATTCATATATATGTATATATATATATATATCCATATATATATATATATATATATATATATATATATATATATATGAATTATTCTTCTTCTTGAGTATTTTATTTCAACCTTCAGATAATGTCAGGACATCAAGTGTAATGCGCATCGTTTCTTTGGTTGTTTTCACTTGTTAGGTATTTTATTTCGATGTCCAGATAATGTAGGCTCAACAGGAGAGAAGATAGAAGCTTACAATATTATGATTACAAAAATTGTGCCAATACTTATTATATGTAAGTCGAGTAATAAGGATTATCATTAACTATTGTCCTCTAAATATATTACAAAAGTATTCATCGTAATGTTAGACGCGAGTTGCAAAAAGCGATCTTAATTTAATGATTTTAATTGTTTACATTAATCGCGTCGTTTCCCTTTTTTGTTAAATCATTTGTGCAGTATCTTTAATCTGAGAATTAGGTTCAAACAGATGACCACTTTGTATATTATTAGGAAACAGCCACTTCCGAACTATAAGTAACCATTCCAATCGATGGTTTTGTCACGTGCTATCTGCTCAGACTGCCTAGAGTATCTTTTTACTGACTTTAATTCTTCAAACTTTTATGTCATGTTTTTCACTTCTCTTTACAACTGTAACAGATGAGGGCGTATGAAAATGCTAGCAGCAGCAGAAGTATGTATGGCAAGCGAATGCATGAGTAGAAGAAGCAGCGTTTGAACGTGTATGCAAATTGGCAAGTGTGCTCGGGCTTGCGTTTGATGAAAAAATCACACAACTTGGTCGGGTAGAAATAAGTCAACGCCGAAGGACGGGACGTGTAGAGTGAAGGCGTGAATGGGCCAGCTGTGGCAAGCGTGCGGTCGGAAGTAAGAGAATCGTGAATAAGATGAGCATGTGGAAACGGTAGACTTTTTTAAAAACTTGTGTTGAGAGAGGGTAGAGTTACAGTAATAACTGCTTTTGTTAAGCAGAAAAAATGCTTATACGGATTTTATTTATTTTTTCCAGTATTTTTATGAATTTTAAAGTAAAGTGTAACGCTACAGACATTATATTATATTATATATTTAATATTTAGCAGAGAAAAATATTTGTTTCTTTTAGGCGTTGTACGCCTAAAAGAAACAAATATTTTCCTCTGCTAAATATTAAATACACAGCATAAATATTTGAACTTCTAAAAAAAACTAAAATTTCTAAACTTTTTGCAAAAACTATTGAACACCAAAAAGTTTTAGATGACGTAAAATAAAACCATCAAAGTAAACTTCAGAAATGAACATTGGAATATATTAAGAACGGGAATCGTGAAATGTTTCTTACAGATTTAACGTTAGATAACCCACAAAAGTAAGAACGCCGGAAAAATAAAAATCGGCTTTAAAAACAAACAATGTTCCTCCCGGAAGTTCGGCGTTTAACATAAACTGTTTAACGGATCTGTGTAAATGTCTGCGCATCAAAAATATGTATGTGTGTCTATCTAATGCGGTTATATTTTATGCGTCTCTGTAAAGAAGAGAATCAATTCAAATATCTCGAAAATATTTTGCAAAAATGATTGCCAGATGATTATGTCTTCTAAAATCCTAAACTCATAAAATGAAAAAAAAAAACTTAAAATAAAGGGAAAATAAGAGAGTATAATTTATTTTAAAATTCTGGACAAAAATACTAAAGTGACAATCTCATTTTTCATTAAATAATGAAATTAATCAGCAAAGTATTTCATTCGATGCCAGTTTTAATAAAGGCTTCGTTACTTCATTTATTTTGTTTTTAAAGAGACATACAGATGAAAGGAAATTAAATAGAATGTCGGTGAAATGAAAGTTAAAAATATTTTATATTCGGTCGAATTAAACGCATGAAATGCGTCCAATGTCCAAATAAAAAATTCAGTCTGATAAAACTATAAGAATACTATTCAATCTCATATAACTATGAGAACGCTTATAACATGGTGGGGGGCCAAACCTCCCTCAGCTAAGATATTACACTAGGAAAACCGTCGTGTTCACCGGTTACAAGTGTAGGTGGTTCGGTTCGAACACCCACAGAAGCCCAATACCGCAGTCTCAGCCGCCTCTACAAAACAGGGTTGATATGACGTTGCGAACCGGATGCTGGATGCGGTAAGTCGAAACTCTTTCTTGTCAGCCGTTTGCTGAAAAGGATCAGTTCAATATGGCTCCATGCCTCTGTAGTTAATTCACAAGTTGACCAACGATGAATAATCGACGCGGACGCTAGTGTTGGTTTTCGTTGTGAGGATTAATTATTAACAAGTCAGTGTACAAAGAATTAAATAATAATTATGTACAATCATCAACAGGAAAAGATATATATATATATATATATATATATGCATGATGAGACTAATGAAAATAGTGTCCCGACAAAATAAAGAAATAAAAAGGAACAAACTGATTTATGTGTTCATCAACATTTCGTCTTTATTTGGAAACTTCCTCCGGATGAATGAGATTAAGAAAACAAAAACACCAGTACAAATATTTGAAAATGTTTCATGTGCAAAAAAAGGCCGCTGTTCTACAGGTGTTCGCTAGAAAAGCGGGAACTTTGAATGTCATCTTAGATCATGAGCTTGGAATGATATACCACAAGCTACCCTTTAAAACGCCACACGAGCTTGGATTTCTAGGTTAAGACGTTGTAGTGAAGTGCACGGACGACATGTTGAGTATTAATGACATTCGTCTTTGAAAAACTTTGTAAAAATTATCCCTGTAAAAAAATCGCTGTTTGACAAATTTTCCGCTTTTCTAGCGACCACTCTGTATTTCAGAAACGGAAAAAGACGTTGGAAATTTTTAAAAAGGAAGGTAGCTTGCGTTGTCAAGGAGAGGGAGATTTTTAATAACGTTATATAGTCGTTAATGTGTTTTAAAAAATATGAACGCAATTTATATTCTTTTAGGAAGGGATATGTCTGTAAAAATTTAAATATAGGTATGTAACAGAAATGAAATGAGTGTGTTTTTGTTATGTAATTTATTGATGCATATACTCTCAATCAATATATTACTTAACAAAAACACACTCATTAAAAAAACCATTATTGACCTATGTCAGAAGCAAAGATGCCTATTTGAATGGCTTAATCCACAAAAAATTCATGGACGCCGTTAAATGTTTACGAAGTCGATGCAGTAAATATCGGTTTAGTTATAGAATGTGTTCGCCAATTTCAAGGTGGGGGCAAGGATATGAGTGACAAGACTCGTTCCAAGTTTTCTACGGCCGAAGTAATCAAAGAGGTTGCCAGAATTACATTGAGGATTGAGGTGAAAAAATATTCTGAAGCACAATATGTCGCTCGTTACAATGGTAGCAACCGCCCTTTTGTAGCTCGCAAACGATATATTTGTTTAAGTAAAAAAAAACAAAAAAACACTTGTATTTTCCGAGCTGGCAAATGCTATTGCATTAAATAATTCAAGATTAATGGATTTTTAATGTCTGATTTGATCATGTTTTCTTTTTTTAAATTGAGTGTATCTTTTTTTATTATTCAGTTAATTTGCTGATTAAAATGTTTTCTTCCATAAGATTTATTATGGAAAATATATATATATGGCAAGTGTTAAATCTTTTAGTTGTAGATAACAATTCGATTGAATAAATTTATTGCTGTTTTGTTTTAGTTGGTATTACGCTAAATGCAGCACATCAAACTAGAGGTATAAGAATACAGATACCAAGTTTACTCGAATATTAATCTATTAAAACTATACAAGAACGCTTCAATGTATTGTAGCTCTATTCAATCGACGAATAAAAATGAATGGTCAATAAAAATAATGAATGAGAACAGAATCTCAGTTCAAAAGGTATGGAATAAAATAGTATTTTAACAGTATTTTTTCAAAATGTAATTTATTGTGTATTTATTTTTTGTCAAGTGTTTAGACATTATGTTGAACAAAGATGGCGGTGAAAAATTAATACAGTTCCGAACATGAGTGTTAAGTAATTCCTAGTGACAAAGATGGCGGCGAAGAATCAAATGCGGGTTCGTGACAGAGACGACGATGATCTGATTGAATCCAAATTTCGACAATTTTATTGGAAGCTTCGATTGTTTGGTTATTATAACTTGTGATTATAAAAACGATCGTCGATACCCCCATTATTCGTGATGGGGTTGAGTCTCCTAGTTGCTTCGGCTATAGGGAGACTGGATAGAGTACTCGTCGAGGATCCGTTCGTGACACCCATCCCGACAGGTCCGAGGCCGGGAACCTGCCCTGTACCTGTCGGACTGAGGTACACCGCTTGGGTATCACCCAGGTGATCCACCCTCCAAGGCTTTGCAACCCGGCTTTCGGATTGGGCAAGTTTATTGCTTGTCGCTTGAGGAGTGCCCAGACAATTTTTGTTGAGACAAGAGTGCCCGCCCCGCCTTTAAGGGAGTTTGCTTTTCTCCCACCTTCCGATCTTGTGTCACAATTTGGTTCGGTTGACACCAAACAAACATCTACCCTCATCATGAGTCAAAAATATTTTAACAATTATCATTTACAGTTTTTTTTTCTCTAGATTAATCTTAATTTCCAGTTCCATGAACATATATTTATTAAACTTGTGTCATATAAACGTTGACTCCTCGATACATGACCATTCGATCATTGAATTTAAAACTGACACCGAATAACGACACTCGAGAGTTTCATTTTATTACATGATTAAGATATGTTTTCTTGTTTTCTGATTCTATCAAGAGTGATGAGGCTGTAGTAGAGAAGAAGGGGGAGGCAATAAAAAAATGTCCGAATTTTTTAAATAAAATGTATGAGAAAGGAACAATAATAATGAGAAGCGGACAACCCTAGAACAAGCAAACATTAGAATTCAAGTAAAAAACAACAAAAAATAAAGAACCACCGGGCAATGCGAGACTACTGGGGAGAGCGACCGATTAGCAAAATACGTTTCATATTAAAATGCAAAATGGCGAAATGCAAATTTTTATAATAATGAGTGGGAAGGGTCGACCTGGTCTCTTTCAGAATTTATACATCGAATCATGCTTGAGAAGTTATGCGAACATAATAAAAAACAAAAGAGGTTGAACAGAGAACTGAATAACGAACGGCAAACGAGACACGTCGACCCCGTCTGCTTTCTCTCTCGCTTTATGTCAGACGTCCATTTTCCATTTGTTATTCACTCGGCAACTGGGGTAGTCTGACGCTGCCCGGGAGTTTTGTGATTTAAATTTTTATTTTTGCTTTTTTCGGTATAAAAAAAAAAGAAAACTAACTGACATAGCGATTAAAGCATCTTATTGTACGCTTTTTCTTTCGAAACAACGATATTTTGCCTCTTAGATATAAGGTGCCACCCAATGAGACCATGTGCATAAAGATACTATGTACGCAGTTTACAGATATACATCTGTTCGCATTACATTTAAATTACTGCGTGTTATTACAGTTTTCCATATCGGTACGAATGTTCGCATTTTCCAAGTTTCATCGTTTCAGTTCTTGTGCATTAGGTATAATCGAATATATTTGTTAATTTACGTCCAAGGATGGAGTCTTGCTATCACGTTCTGATAGGGGCTGCTACGAAGACCTTATCTTGCGTTGACAAAGTTTATAATAGACTTCGTATTCTAGTGGAGGACGCCCTTTTCTCTTTCCTGCAACCTCTTTCTCACAGAAGAGACATTGCGAGCCTGTCTCTGCTTTATCGTTATTTTCATGGTAAGTGCTCGTCTGAGTATAATCTATGCCCCCCCTTCGCTAAACATTCTCAAGAAATACTCGCTTGGCTGAAAGCACTATCAATAAATGTCCTCCACTCTTTATCTGTGCTAAACCTAAACGTAGATTCAATGAAGAAAGCTTCTTTCTTAGAACTGCACACACGTGGAACTCTCTTCCATTTACCTGCTTTCCAACTTACAATATGTCCGTCTCCAATTCCAATGTGAACAAGTTCTTGATGAGCCGTTCCCTTTAAGCAATCCAATTTTATCAAATTTAAACTTCAAACGATTACTTTGATATTGTCCTTTTGATCACTGTACATTCTTTATATCTTATCCTCGAGTGGTCTCGGAGTCTTGATAAGTGGTGATTCCTTTGTAAAAAAAAATTGTGAACACTTTATTAACTTGTATCTTTTTTTTCTTCATAAAATATTTCAGATTATCATTCCTTCTTTATTTCGCGCATTGTTTGCAGCTGTCTTGAATTCTGATTTCTTTTAAAGTCTTGTTTTCTGCAGGATCAGGAGAATAGCAGCGACAAATTGTGTAATATTTTTCTTTTATACGAGACAATTTCATACAAGTCAAATATTGCATTTGAATTTTTATGCGAATATAGTACTGCGTAAAATGCAATTGCGAAATAAGTAGCAATGTTATGTCTGAGAATTCATGAAATGTCGATTGTATAATTCATGTTAGTTGGATTGTTCGGACTACTTTTAACATCTGGACCAAATACGCTGTGAGAATCACAAACAAGTTGACAACTGTAGTAGAAACAATACAAATAACACATTATATAACCGTATTTCGAAGATAATTTTCGTTTTACTAGCAGAAAGTTAAATAAAATGCTATTATTTATATTTGATAAAATCAATGTATTATCCCTCATAAATTTAATTAAAACACCATTGATCTTTTAGCGGTTATTTTATGCTTAGAGAGAGAGAGGGGAGAGAGAGAAGGAAAGAGAGAGTTATCGATTTTAAAGTGACAGTAACATTGATTTATGGCGGTTTGATATATTCCCACTGATGACCGCGTTCATAACTTCAAAATGTATCCGATTATATGTAATATTTTTTAACTAATAGAGTATGGGTTGATTTCTCTTGAAATACCGGAATGCCAAATTACATAAAAAACGTTTGTGATTCTCTTAAGTTCGCCATGGTTCATCCAGTTCATCCAGGCAAATAAGTTCATAGACAACTGTTAAATATTTGCAGTAGATTGCCTACAAATATAATGTTGGATAGGCAGAGGTTAAGTATTATCACAGTGGTAAAATATCACTCACTTTTAAAGGATCAATATATATTAGTAAAGAGCGAAAGGTGTGCCATCAGACAATAATTTTGCGTGGCAGTGCTATCACTTGAATACTAATGCAACAGAGCCGATTCTTTAGTTATCAGAAAAGTCAGATTCTCTTGGGAATTTTCAAAGTGTTTTGAGAGGACATGGGAAAATTTTCTACAACAAATTCTCATTTTGATACAATAATCACAGACTTCTCACTCTCTATCTGTGCCTGAAACTAAATGGAATTTTCACGAGAAGAGTTTCTTTTCTGGAACTATTTGGTCTGTGGAAAACAATGTCCAGACAAATGACTTTCAGGACGTTGGTAACTTGTACGTGGCTCCCCTTGTAAGATTTTGTCTTTCAATGGACACTTTAAACTAGACAAATATCGGGGAATCCAATGCCCATAAATGAATCTTCGAATTCATAAAATATCATCCCCTTGTAAGATTTTATATCATGATGACTGCCACTATAAGCGTAAATAGATACTATGATAGAGGCTATATATTTCGGAATGAAATGTAGAGTTGAACAGCAAGAGATTTTCACCATAACATTTAAAAATCACGCATATCATGCTTCCAAAAACAGTGAACAGAATGACAATTTAACAGGCAAAACATCCAGCAGAAAAGTGCTACTTGAGCTGACTATTTGCTTGTATTTAGCTAACTCTAGAGTAAATAGTCTTAATTTGCTACGAGTTAAGCAAATGCAAGTGCAGCAAATTGATCAGGTCACATTCCGTATACTTGTTAGAAAAGCACAGGAAAGCTATATTTTTGCGAAAGGCGGTTGGGTTTTATGCGTGATCTATTATATTAGAAATTCACTTGCACGTGGTAGAGATTAATGAATGATAAATTCACTTACACGTTGGAGAGATTAATGATTGAAAAAGAAGCCTAGATATGACAACAATGCAAGGTAATTGCATATTTTTCTAATAATGGTTAACGTGAATGAGTTTAGTCCTGATAGAATTACACGTGACCAAATATTTTTGCACTCGAAGTCATTTACTATTACATTTGCACTGTTTAAGGCTTTGTCCAAGCGAGTATAAAATTCCTACTTGTGTGACGTCGGCTTGGATTAAAGCTGATTGCGATGGCCAGGTCTCTTATTCAATACAAGATAGGTTCATGCCACTGTCGGATTTTGCTGCGGTTTTCTTGATCTGCGTCAGTTGATAGGATTTCTTTTGGGCGCGGCATGTTTGCTCACTTGGTAGAGAGCTCGTCTCGCATGCAAGAGGCTCGGGTTTCGAATCACGAGTTTGGATGCGTCTAATTGATGAGTCCAAATGAGGACGACACTGGAGTCTTGGACTTCGCTTTGTTGGCTCTCATTGATCTTGTAAGCTGTGACGTTGTCTGGCTGTAGAAATAATTATATATTGGCTCAAATTTGAAACATATATATATATATATATATATATATATATATACTAGCAAAAGTACCCGTCGGTGACTGGGTTCAAAAACAGCCTACAGAAAATTGACTCTAATTTTTTAAAGCATGATAGGTTATGAAAATGAAGGGTTGTAAAGAGATAGCTTCGAATTTGGGTGTATCAAAACCACAGCAAAATATAATGAAAGTAAAAATAAAATAGATAAATCCCATAATTTATTATACCATATCTGTTCACACTGAAACACTTATCACAATATTCTGTGGATCTATATTAAAAAAACCTTGTTAAACTTTGTGACATATTTCCATTCTATCGAGGTCAGGCGTGAACGAACACCCCATAATTTTATTATACCATATTTCTTCAAACTGACACATAATTATCAAAGTATACTTACGCAAGTAGATATGAAAAGTCTTTATTAAAGTATGTGCTTATTCCATGGAGGCCAGGCGCGAATGCGGCCCCCACAATTTTATTATACCATCCGTATTTAAGTTAAAACATACTTATCAAAGTATTCTCATGTACATCTATATCAAAAACACTTGTAAACGTGTTGTTTTAATTTTTATTTTTTTATTTCCATATTTGTGGACCATACGCGAACGCAGATCCCTCAATGTTAATGAACCACCGTTTTGCCAGATCAAACATATCCATTCCTGTGTCTCGATACATCTTCTGTCATTATAGGTAATCAGTTTTTTTTTAAATAGTCAACCACATAGGAGCCTATTCGTGGCCAGACACACACACACACACACACACAGACATTCAGCTTTATATCATATATATATATATATATATATATATATATATATATATATATATATATATATATATATATATATATATATATATATTAAATTGAGAAAAAAAATATCCATGTTTTGGTTGGTTGGTTGTTTTTGTTTTACGGCATATCAATCCTTTTCAGGTTTTTTAATGCTGAATCCAAATATTTTGAAGAAAACCTTTTTAATAGAATATATTTGCTGTTTTCAAGTCGGTTTCTATTCAACCCATAGTTGGGACCTTAACAGGTGCTACCGCTCTGAGTCAGAGTGGACCTGGGAGCAATGGCAATTAAAGGGTGGCTCCAAACTCCCCAAAGCCCGCAAGCTGGGGCCTCACCACTGAATATAGTTTAAGGTTATATCCAGGACCTTATCTATGGTTACAAATTGAATACTTTTGTAAACTAAAACAAGTATACATATTAATATGTATATTTATAGGAAAATCCTGACCAGATGAAACAACTCAATATTTGAGATATAAGCATTCTGATTTACACATAGTAATTTAGGAGACATTCAAGTTTTTTTTTTTAAGTCAACGTCTCATGCTGGCACTTTACCCTTAGCGACTAGTTTAAAAATTTGTTCTAAAATATTCTTTATCATTTTTTAGCGAACATAGATTCTTTTATTTTTCACGACCGGCGCAAGCATACGAGGTTGTTTTCTTTATACAAATGGCTACTCCACTGAAGACGGAGATTTGAATAGTCAAGCACCTGTAAGAGAATGCGGACGTGTGTATGTAAATACTGAGCCATGTACGAAATGATATCATGGTAAAGAAAAGGACTATAAAAAGGAGAGACGTTGATGACGTCACTGCCATAACGAGAAGTCATGTGTGGCGGGGAATGAGGAAATAACTGTCGTTGTTACAACAAAAGACAGAAAGTTGAGTTATTACTTGTCCTATGTTTCTTGCAAAGTACTCTGCTACAACGTGTTGGGTCTAGAATTTTACTTTAAAAATTAATTTTCAATCACTTAGATTCTTTTATTTTTCACGACCTGTGCGAGCATACGAGGTTGTTTTCTTTTCTGGGGAGACTAACAATTGTTTTTTTTATTCACTTAGTGTTTTTTTATTAGCAAAGTATTTTGCTTCAATTTTTAGCAAGTCATTACCATATTTAGAATTTTACTTTAAAAATTAATTGTCAATCACTTGAATTTTTACAATTTCTATTGGACTATTTAATGTTAATGTGTACATCACTAATGAACATTTTCTGTAATTTGTACCACATCTGTCAATTTCTTTATAGAACTTGGACTTTCTTTGCAACATTTATATATATATATATATATATATATATATATATATACAGTTTCAGCATTACTATCAACTCTTATACAAATATAACTTCTATAATTTATAATATTTTCAATCTATGTGCTTACCAGAAAAATTTATAGCCTGCATAACAATATAATTTTTCTACCGATTTTCCTCTAAAGATAGGAGCCATATCTTGAAACTCTATAGAATATGGAAACGTTTTTAATTTTTCAATGTGTATTCCTTGTTGAATAATAAGATCGTTGTAATATAAGCCCGTCTATAAAATATAGGAAACATGAGATCTACCCCGATTTATTCAGATATTTAATAGTCACAAATAGCAATGTTTATAAATAGTATAGAATAGTACAGTTGTTTTACACTATTTAGCAAAACAAATATTCTGACATTGTTTATATCAAGTAACCGTTTACCATGTATTTAAAATGTTGTAAAATGGGGATTGCCAGTGGCAAAATATCATGTAAACTTAACATATTTTCATATATCTTTTGATATTATTATTGGAAATCTAAACTTTATTTAACATCATTTGATATTAGTGTGGGAAATGTAAACTTTATTAACCATCTTTTTATATCATTGTAGGAAATCTAGACTTTATTAACCATCTTTTAATATTATTGTTGGAAATGTAAACTTTATTAACCATCTTTTTATATCATTGTAGGAAATCTAAACTTTATTAACCATCTTTTGATATCATTGTTGGAAATGTAAACTTTATTAACCATCTTTTGATATTATTGTTGGAAATGTAAACTGTATTAACCATCTTTTGATATTATTGTTGGAAATGTAAACTTTATTAACCATCTTTTGATATTATTGTTGGAAATGTACACTTTATTAACCATCTTTTGATATTATTGTTCAAAATGTAAACTTTATTAACCATCTTTTTATATCATTGTAGGAAATCTAAACTTTATTAACCATCTTTTGATATTATTGTTGGAAATGTAAACTTTATTAACCATCTTTTGATATTATTGTTGGAAATGTAAACTGTATTAACCATCTTTTGATATTATTGTTGGAAATGTACACTTTATTAACCATCTTTTGATATTATGGTCGGAAATGTAAAATTATTAACCATCTTTTGATATTATTGTTGGAAATGTACACTTTATTAACCATCTTTTGATATTATTGTTGGAAATGTAAACTTTATTAACCATCTTTTGATATTATTGTTGGAAATGTAAACTTTATTAACAATCTTTTGATATTATTGTAGGAAATGTAAACTTTATTAACCATCTTTTGATATTATTGTTGGAAATGTAAACTTTATTAACAATCTTTTGATATACTTGTAGGAAATGTAAACTTTATTAACAATCTTTAGATATTATTGTAGGAAATGTAAACTTTATTAACCATCTTTTGATATTATTGTTGGAAATGTAAACTTTATTAACAATCTTTTGATATTATTGTTGGAAATGTAAACTTTATTAACCATCTTTTGATATTCTTGTAGGAAATGTAAACTTTATTAACAATCTTTTGATATTATTGTAGGAAATGTAAACTTTATTAACCATCTTTTGATATTATTGTAGGAAATGTAAACTTTATTAACAATCTTTTGATATTATTGTTGGAAATGTAAACTTTATTAACCATCTTTTGATATTCTTGTAGGAAATGTAAACTTTATTAACAATCTTTTGATATTCTTGTAGGAAATGTAAACGTATAAGTAAGATGTGTACTAATCAAAAGTAATAAACAATCGCCGTGGTTTTTTTTAATGTTTCGGGATATGAACACAGAAACACAGTAGTGGCACAGCCCTATGGCAATATATGTTTTGTATAGGTTTGAATACGCTAATAAGGAATCATAGAATATTTGTTAGTTTTGTAAAATGAGTTACGTGCATGCATAAAATTCTATGTGAGTATGTTTCAGGCAATTATTTTAAAATCAGAATGAATGTGCCTCCATACCTATCCTGTATTTTCCTAGGAATATCATATTTTACAGAACAATACTAGATTGTCGTATAGGTGCACATTGGATAGTTCTATCTGATCCCACAATTATAAGCCGTTCATTCTACATAAAACTTACCGCGATTACATCCTAAAGAAACAATTCAAACACGTTAATAGATTTGACTTTTTGTGGATAAAATCCTATGTTAACCGTGAATTATTCTTCTGTGCCGATCTGTGATAATAATATTAAGGCTGTGCTCATCTAAAATTATTAAAATGTTGACATTTTTACATCAATATATATATATATATATATATATATATATATATACGCGCCTCGACGTTTTCGTAAAATGATCATGAACATGAACTTTGCTTTTTGTCAAATATGGAGCTCAGATGCTTTAAAGCTTTTGCGGATACATCTTAAATTATTAAGTCAATGATGCGATTGAACACCTTATTAGTATTTTATGTTATCCTGTATTTCTTGTTTTTTTCTATGCTATAGTGTCATCTCATGATTATTACGTTAACTACAATAAATCGGAGAGAAGATCACAAATTTATATTGAACAGTAGCCCTACACTTACTAAAAACTTGATATATTTTATTTTTCAGTAATAAATCAATAACAAAATTATGTCTCTGAAGGCTGTATATGTTTTGATAGCAATAATTAAACGTAAATTAGCGCGATATATCATTAGCATCTTACGATACTCTAATTTTTTCTTTGTTTGATATATCTATTTTTACGTGTAATTTATCAAGACATTTCAATCTTTAATGTTTCTACCATTTAACAAACAAACATAATTGCACTATTTTCACTGCATAAACTGATCACATATGCAACAGAGATAACGGCAACCTCATATATATATATGAATAGAAGATGATTTTATTGAAACGCATGAAAAAAAATGCATAGAAGATAAATGTATTGAAACGTACGAAACAAAGCTATAATATTTGATATAATGAATAAAAAAGACTTATGCTTATTAATATAGAGAAATGTAGACGAATATACCAACTTTTAACAAATTTTATTAGCATAGACTTATTTTCTCATAAAATAAGATGTATAAATCACTTACGAAATAATAAATTCCATATTTAAAATTACTTTCCAATCAAAATATATTGATATTTTCATTTCGGTTGTTTGCATGCATAGTATGGGGGTAATGATGTAGTTATCTCTCAAAAAAGCCCTATGCTTTCTCGTATAGTTTCGTAAGTTTTGTCCAGTGATACAACCGAAAATTTGTCCAATATATAAATCTGTAGAAATATTAATTAATTCTTATTATTTGAAGTTTTTAGAGTACTTTTCCATCATGAGTGTTGTTTGCACACCGTTTCCGTTGATATAACATCCGACCTTCTTCGCGTATATTTTTTGAATTTTCATATCTCGTTGTCGAAATTATAAATCTTTATGTCAAACCCGGGAGCACTGAATGTAACCAACCACATTATAAACTGCATGGCATTCTTTTTATGCAGTGAATAAAGTACTAGGTGTAAGTGAGTTGAAAAGGTTTAATTCCTAGAGATCGAAAGTTCAGCAATATACAATTGGTAATTATTTAAGACGTCTTCCTTGTCATAGAAGACGGAAAAAAGCGTGCGATCCGAACTTGGCATAACAATTTTCAGTTTAGGCAGAAATATCTTCGATTCAACAAGATACAACTGAAAATGGCGGAAGGTACATGGATTGAGACATTGTACAAAAATATTTCAAATGAAAACAGTACTCCGGATAATCTTAATAACACGAATAATCCAATACTCTCGACAAACCGATTAAGCAGACAAATCCCACCCTACATTATAGAGGACCCTAGATGCCGTAAAGCCTTCTACTCGAATTGCTTTTTCCCTCAGACTTTTGGAATGCCCTCATGGGCCACTATTCCTTGATTGTATTGGCATGCAGAAATTCAAGTATAATGTAGACAGATATTTCGCTGTCCAACTTCCTAAATAGATTCCCATCCAATCTGGTCCCAAATAGAAGCCCCTCACGACTTAGTTACCCTGTGCCTTACTGGAGCTGAAATGATTAAAAAAAATCAATCCTCATCTCTAAAAATCAGAACCGTATTAAATTGCCCTCAATGCAGAGCACGATGTGATGCTATTTCTTGCAGAACATGCTATGCGATCTTTGCTAAATAGAAACAGACATAAATGAATGATACAAACAGTTCCAACGTGATAAATTCTTGCAGATGTGTTCATTATAAAACTTTTCTTCCTTATAAAAATTGAATAAGTTATAAGCTGCCATACAATAAACAAATTAGAAAATTCCAAATTATCGAATATCAAGGAACCTGTTCATATCCTAAAGCTAATACTTTTGTTCAATTTAGTGGTTTTCTATGCTAGCGATCAGAATGTATAAGCAAACAATTTACGTAATTCCATGCGATATCTGAATGATATCCTCCGGGGTTACCACGAGCAAACCCTCTCAGGAAAGCATAGAAATGCGGTAATCCGATTTCAATATATGGTCGGATTAAATTTTCACTTGCATTTTGGAATGTTTTATATGTGTCCAATCATTTATGTAAGCGGCTCTGTCTATCCGTCGTTACTTAAATTTGAATGACATTTGCAACTCTGAAAACCTGATATTCGCTTGGTTCATCGAAACGTTAGACTGTTGGTTAAAGACTCATTTTTATAGTATTATGACGTCTTGGTTTTACCATTTCTTTTCGTTCGTCTATTAACATATTTATACCGAGAATACTTGAATATTGTTTATTACATATTTACCAAAAATTATCAATAATGTGAAATTAGATATTAGTTGATTGTGTGATATTATATTCCTTCCCTAGTTACTCTCCACTAAAAATGAATCCTTGAAAAATTATCTTATATATATATATATATATATATATATATATATATATATATATATATAATGTTATGACCCTTTAGGCTGTGATCATAGCGTAGTATCTATTAACTGTGGCGAGCGGGAGCAATGGTCAAAACTTTATTATTATTGTTATTGTATTCTTATTAATTGATTTGAGCGACGGATACTCGCTGGATTATGATTAGAAGAATAAACAATAAAGTTGAGGAAGAAATGATCGACGTGTAAATCGCAAAAGGAATGAAAAAACAGAAAATAGATGTAAACATTCTTGGGATTTGGATAAACAAATAACTAGTTGTGGATTAGATTGGTATGAGACACGTAATTAGGTGACGTAAGAGAACACGTAATGTAGTACGTTTTGGAGACATTCAGGGAGTTGAGGATTGACCATCAAGGCGGGCAGACAGACGTCTAGACAAAGGTGGACAGACAGCTAGGAGCTGGCTGTAAGAATAGAAAATGTAGAAACTGCAGATCCTGTGAAACCATTTGAGACAACTGTAATAAATTTATATCATAAAAATATAAAGAGTTGTTTTAATGGTTTCACAAATAAATCAGATGTCTCAATTTGTTGGTGCTGATCGCTTCATGGTTCGTCACGGAGCAGCAGGAAGTTAAAAGAACTCTTCAAGCAACAGCTATGAAGCATATAGTAGTCTTCTTACATATGAACTGTAAAAATATCCCATATGATAAGTCTCATACAACATGATTCAAGTTACATATCAATATCATGTCCTCCTAGCTAAACAACATACGTACGATTTATACGTTTATTATCTGTCTGTTAAAAGAACAATATTTTACATCCACTACATAACGCATGACACGTTTTAATATATCATCTCCTCAATTATAAAAAAAATATACAACATATATATATATATATATATATAATATATATTTAGACAGAGAGAGAAAGAGAGGAGGATTTTATATGCATACACATATAGACACACAACCACATATATATATATATATATATATATATATATATACAGAAAGAGACAGAAAAACACATACCCTATAGTATATATGTGAACACCTCAACGTAATGCAATATTCCGATGCCTGGCATTGAACACAAGCTTTCTGTATGTATCCGTTGACTCGACATTCATCATCATCACAGCGTTTCACACCAACTCGAGGTGCCTCGTCATCGGGCGGTGTCTGAGACATTCCTGAGGTCTACATCAGAGAATGCCTCGCTCAGTGTACAGTCTGTGAGGATATCTGCTGTAATATGCACATTACCGCAGCAGTGAAGACGAGCGTCCTGTACATAGCCCCACGTATGCAGGTGTTCCTTGTTTTGGCAACATTCGCTCGGACCCAGTTAAGTGCTACTCATTTTTTTTCTGGGAGAGTTCAGAACCTGCTGGGAGGCTTTATTTCGGTGCTGGAATGGCCTCTCTTGTTATCTATGACTGATTTATACCACCAACTAAAACGCAACTACGCTGGAATTGTACGTCTGAGGCTTCTGGCAGTTGCAAAGCTTTTGCGTGATGGAAGTCACTGTAGCACCTCTTCGCGCTTTCCATCCGCTATCGCCTTTCGACAGATGTGCGGCGGAGCGATCGCAGACATAGTGTAGACATATTAATTTATTTTTATTTCGGACTATTATTCTCATCTTTATTAGTTGTTGTTTTCATCTTTATTGGCTGTTGTTTTTCACGACGTTTCGGACAACTATTCTTTTGGCCTTCGTCAGGTGGTAACCACGACGGATAGGAACTTCGAATCTCCCAACTGCATTCTCAGCAATCACTGCCATCCGTAGTTGTTGTTGTCTCACCACGTTTTGACCAAGTAAATCTCTGGTCGGCTTTGGGTAGGATTGAAACCGCTATCTTCAGACAATGCCCATCTTGAACTGTAGAGATTCAACGTCTCTATCAACTGCGCCACGGACCCCGAAGGCCAGGGGCATAGTTTGCCGAAACGCCATGGATAACAACAACCAATAAAGATGAAAACAACGACTAATAAAAATGATAATAATAGTCCAAAATAAAAAATAAAATAATATATATTGTCCTACACGCCTTGTTGAGTTTGACGTCACTCTTTGTTTCATGAACAAAACTAACCTATGCCGCTGCGCAGTATGCTGTAGTTGAGTAGCACAGTGCTAGAGCTGAAGCGACATTATATAGAACTAAATTATGTGTCCTCGCGTAATAACCAATGGTGATCGTGTGGTTTGTTATTAGGCCGCAGAATAAAAAGTGACTTTGTTACTGTATTCTAATCGTTCGACTGGTAGTAATTATCATTTACTACACTGATTGTTATATAAGCATTAAAATCTAGTGTCGGTATATACATTTTTTATTAAGATAAGCCAGCTCACCTCGGATTAGCCATATTAAAGAGAGTTATAATAAACGTTCAACCTTAGAGTAATGCAGTATTCCGTCATTACCGTGATAGGTCATGTGGACAAGGGATTTAATACCAGGTTGGAGAGTAAAATGTTAGTGTATATATATATATATATATATATATATATATATATAATTTTTATATTTAAGCTAATGTAATCAATGTAAGACGTTGCAAATATATTTATTCGTAACTTAGCTATGTTTTCCTCCAACGAGATCGCTTAAGGATGTTATATGCCAGCGTATAAAGAGTTTATTTAACGTTACCACCGGTTTCCTTATTGAACGGACAATCAGAATTATTATTTTTATATTTATATTGTTTTATCTTTAATTCCTGTTACAGACACACACACACACACACACACACACATATATATATATATATATATATATATATATATATAAGGGAAATTAAAGAATGTAATACATAGATGCTTCATCAAAAGTAATCACAACAAAACAAAACATATGCAATGGAAACATCATAGAAAATGAAATTTTAGACAGAATAGGTATCAATATTGATAAACCATCGATGTGATCTACTTTCCCTGAAGTTACATATACCATTTTAAAATATAATTTAATAGAATTACACCCTAACGTTCTAATTGTATTCAAACGGAGCTCTCTTTTGAAATATATTTGCTAAAGTAATGTATTAATCATATGAAAGCTTAGAGTGTGGCAAGGTGTGAGCATGTTCTTTAATAGCTTTATCTATTTATGCGTCTCGGATCCATCGTTTAATATCAATGAGTTGCCTTTACTATTTTATCTTCTTCAAGAGGAACTCGCATTTTAAGAATTCTACACAAACCCTTATTCTGCAGTTCCATTAAATACAATAATAAGCTTTGTCTTGTGTCTTATTTTCGTATTTATTGAAATGTCATCCATATACGAGAGTGCATATTGAAGGATAACCTGCATTCTGCCCATTATTTACAAGAATAGGTATGAGGCTACCTTCCATATAAATGGAGACGATTAAATTTTAAGGTTCTTCTTTTTGTGTTTATTGTCAGGTATATCAAACAGTGTTCATTGAATTAAACCTGAATGTAAGCTTCCGACTAATCCAACTTTGAAAATATTTTCCCACTTTTTAATTTAGCAGAATATAACTTTTGGAAATATCAAGTAGGCCACCATGTATAAGGCGATTTTTTTTTTACTTGTGTATATTTTGCTACTGAATAGACATGACACAGATTACACTCACCATTTAAACAATACGTTGATTTCTTTTACTTCATTTTAGAAGAATATAAGATCTTGAAACGAAATAATGATGAATGATAATCATTAGTGAATTAAAGCATATTAAGTATCTTAAAGTTTTATGCGAAATTAATCTGCTATTTAAAAATCTGCATTAATTGTGTGAATAAATTTGATATTTGGTTTTGTTGTCGCCAGATCTTTCTAAGATATATATATATATATATATATATATATATATATTGTACATAAATACACGTGAACTCGACAAATAGGTTATTTGAAAAAAAAATTAAACAATTCTTCAGTAAACTGAACCTAGATATAACAATAGACCCAAACCACGAATGTGTAAACTTCTTAGACATAACCCCGAATCTAGGAAAATTAAAATAAAAATAAATAAAAAATAAAAAATAAAAATACGAAAGTATGGGTTAAAACAGAAAACTATCTTTACATAGCACCAAAAGATGGAGGAAGTGAAGAAGTATGGCTGTGGAAATCTTTTTACCCGAATACGATGTCCAGCATGTTAAAAATATGCCATTTGTTGTAAAACTCAAATCGATAAACATCTGAAGAAGATGGTAGGGACAGGATATGTTTACGGAAACATAAATCGTAAAATTGCCAACTCATTAATGAAACAGCTGTAATGGAAAAATCCAGGAAATAAACGAAGATTATGAAAAATAAAACGTTGCACTATGTATATATAAATATATATATTCAAAGCTGAACGTGTGTGTGCGTGTGTGTCTGGTCAAGAATAGGTTCCTATATGGTTGACTATTTTTAATAACTGATTATATATAATGATAGAAGATGTATCGAGGATCAGGAATTGGTATGTTTGATCTGGCACAATGGTGTTTCCTAAAAATTGTGGGGTCTGTGTTCGCGCCTGTCCCCGAAAGTATGAAAATAAAAAATGAAAAGAAAAACGTTCACAAGGGTTTTTGATATAGATGTACATAAGAATACTTTGATAAGTATGTTTTAACTTAAATAGGGATGGTATAATAAAATTGTGGGATCTGCGTTCGCGACTGTACTCCATGGAAATATGGCACAAACTTTAACAAACACTTTTCATATCTACTTGTGTAAGTATACTTTGATAATTATGTTTCAGTTTGAAGAACTATGGTATAATAAACTTATTGGGTGTTCGTTCGCGCCTGACCTCCATAGAATATAAATATGCCCCAAAGTTTTACAAGGTTTTTTAAAAGGGGCAAGGGTCCACAATAACACCTTAACTTTAACCTTAATTAAAGTTAGCTTTTATTTATTTTTAGAGTTTAATCATATTGTGTCGAATAAATTCACCTCATTAATTCACGTTCTTATTAAAGTGCAAGCCAAAAAAAAGTCGGAACTTTAGACAATTCTCAACACAAATTTTGCATAACTGTGTTTTTCCTTCTCCACTTGCACGTGGCACTCTTTTGAAAATAGATAAATATATAAATAATAAAAAAAAGAAGAACGTTACTTGTTATGGTGGCAAAATAAGGAAAATCCTTCTCACGTGATTACGTGTCTTTTTAAAAACATTTAGATAACGTTTTTATTTTTATTTATATATCTGTTTAAGCTTTTTTGCCAGTGTACTAGAAGGAATTCGGTTGATTACAATCGTTTCTGCGTATTCTTTACATTACAATAGTACAAGCCTGAATCCGACGGTGCACCGTTCAATACTATAAAACTGAAACGAAGCTGTTCTGCTTGAAAAGGGTGCCACTTCCTTCCTATTCATATTTTATCGATTCTTTGCTTTTAAAACTAAAGTAATTACGTGTTTACTTTTTTAATATCCCATTTTGCTGTTTCGGATTATTTTACTAAAGTAAGAATAGCTTCATTATTTTTCAAAATTGTTTTTGTTTCTTTGTTTTTCGATATTTCGTCGATATTATTTAGTAAGCGTGTTTCGCAGAAAAGCCAACAAACGACTATCCGAAAAAATAAATATACAAGAAATAAATGTTACGATAGTAAATAAAAGTTCAGTTCATGTTTTGTTTTTGTTTTGAAATAGCTTTTAATGCTCTTTACTTGAAATAATTTCAGCGAACCGAAATTAAAACGAAATTTGAGGCGATAACTACTTAAATGAATTTTTATATAAACTACACACTAATCGAATATTCCTCAAGCACAAAATAAGGAAAACATTAAAATATGTTTGTAAATATTCCTTACGTTGACGGTACTTTCTTTAATTGTTTAACACAGAATGCTCAGTTTCCCTCCTTCAAATTGAAAACGGGGCGCTCCATGTCAAAGTCGCTGCCATTTTTATTTTTTTAAAACCGGTTCGTGAATTAAAAAAAATGCTTTTTTACAAACTGCTTAAAAATACCAACCAATGAACTTTTCTACCATAAAAGTAACTTTTATTGACTATGGTAACATTTATTTCTTGTATATTTATATATATATATATATATATATATATATATATATATATATATATATAACATTTTCTCTTTGTAAGGAAACATCATTTTGTTGATCACTCTTGGCTACGAATGGAAACAAAGTTGATATAAAAATATATATTTTCGCGAAAAGTATCTTTACTTTCATCATATTTTGCTTAGGGTAAACGTTTTTAGTATCAAAACCTATCTATTACAACACCCTCCTTTTCATAACCTATCATACTTTCATCAATCACAGTCCATTTTCTGTAGGCTGGTTTTGAACCCAGTCAACGACGGGTACTTCTGCTAATATATATATATATATATAGAGAGAGAGAGAGAGAGAGAGAGATATACCTGTTCTATCCCAAATCAGAAGTAAAAGGTTAGACCTTTAAGCTTGTCACAACATGGAGATTCCCCTAGAGGAGAGGCATTCATTTCAATTGATGCCAGACGGGGATCATGGTGTTGATGATGGTAAGATAGAAGCTTGGTTTTTAGATGCATTAATATTAACTAGCTCTTTTCCCATTGAACCACGTGCTCAAGATCAGAGAAGAGAGAATCAGAGAGGGCTTCTTCGTTTACGTCCTTTGAGGTGTTGTCATAGTAGTGTCGTCAGCATAATTGTCTGCAAATGATCTTAGAATGTTATTTGGGAGATCATTGATGTTAATCAGGAATAGAGTTGGGCAAAGGATGGACCTCTGAAAATGTCATGGAGAAATGATTCAATAACTGAAAATACATTTCCAGCTATACCGTAGCTGGAGATTTTGTGGAGTAGACCTTTATCCGTACTCGATCAAAGGCCTTTGATACATCGCAGGCACAGAAAGGAAGGCTCCGCCGAGCATTTCGCTTATCCTATGAGATATAACTGTAAGAACATCTGATGTTGAACTAGCGAAAAGGAAAATATACTTCATGTCACCGAGGAGATTGTTTCTGCTGAGGTGGTTGTCTAGTTCTCTATTTAACAAAAATTCCAGCAACTTACTCAGGACGCACAAGAGACTGATTGGTCTGCATTTAAACGGTGATGACCGATCATCTGAATTTTTAAATACGGGACATACTGATGAGGTTTTCAGAGTGTTGAGAAGCAATTCTTCTTCAGACAATGCTTAAATAGCTTTGTAAGTTTGGGAGTTAGTTCTAGTTGAAGCTTTTGGAGCACTGTAATAGCATGCCGCCAGTGTCTGTTGATTTACTGGAATCGACGTTTTTGATTAGCATGGCAACATAACGCACAGATATGTGAATGTCGCATAGCGTATTTTGAGACGCATAGGGAAATACGGGGTTTCCGCCCCTGATCGCATATACTAGAATAAGTTGCTTAGTATTTTACAAAGAGTTTGGCTTTGTCCGATGCTGAATAAATGACCTCAGGTCCATTGATGATGGTTGGGATAGAGCACACACTTCTGTTCAGGGCACTGTTTGTTATTTTCCAAAATAGGTGGAAACCAAGCCGCTGCTCAACTACTTTGGACTTGACGGAGAAAGCATACAACTCGCTCGCATTCTTCATTACTCTTTTACAGTAGTTGCTGGCAGTCCTGAAAGTGGCTTTAGTCTCAGTACATCTATTACGTTGGAAGCAATAAAAATAGTGATATCTGTGGCCCATGGCAGCTGCACATACTGGAGATAACTATGCCTGGCTGTTAGGTTTTTACTGGAATATTTTGGAGGGTATGAAACCGTCTATACCTGAAATTAACCATTCCGTCAGGTATGATACTATAGAGGACACGTTTTTTTAATATGAAACGCCGAGGTAGATCTGATATAAATGTACGAAAGCTATTCCAGTCAACCATAGAGTATCGATATACTGTCCGATGGGGAGGTATGCGTAAACTAATCAAAGTAAAAATTTATTTTTCTCTCTGTTGGGTTAGCTTAAACGTTTGGTTTCGAGTTTCGCAGATAACACCGTCTGTCATTTTTAAAGAATCTGAAGCCTGTACAATTATATATATATATATATATATATATATATATATATATATATATATATGTTTACAAAACTTTCTAATCGGATATTTGAAAACTTTCCAATCGGATTATATGCATCGTCACGCTGGATTTATCTCGGAATACATTCTATCTAAAGAAATATTTTGCGTTTTGGATGAACTCTAGAGTTCAAGCTGAAATATTATGCGCAGTTTGTTTTTATATTAGTTTTTAAATATCCAATATTTATTTCATTTTTTCATTTGGTAATTTATAATTACAATAAATTGCGGTTTCACTTACTGCTTTAACTAGCAAATTCTAGCATTGCTACAAATATAATTTGCTGATTTCTTTATGTCCTCTGATGAGAAGAATAATAAGAATATCATTCTCTGAAACTCCGCAGAATAAGGATTTCGTTAATTGGTTTTGGGAAAATTCAGTCGAACACTAAATTTTGATTGTAAAGTTCAACTTACAGTTTTCAATTTCTTTTTCGTATATATATATATATATATATATATATATATATATATATATTCAATAGAGAATTGACTCTCTAATTATAAAAACGAAATCTGCATGAATCCAAATATATTAAGCGTATTTCAGGACCAGCAAAGCCGGGCGCCCCTGCAAGTATAAAATAACAATGTATTTATATAATATATTAGATTCTAAATATAGTATCAGTGCATTTTGGCAGTGACGAACGTTGGTTCTGCATAGGCGTTTTAAACACACTTTTCATACAATAGTAAATCCTTTTATTTTTTTATTAAAAAATTGAAGAGCTACTAAGATGTGAGTGATAATGCTAAAACGAACGACAATGTGTAGTCCAAAATGCATTTTTTACATATTCACCAACATTCTAAACGCACTTTTGTAAGATATGAACGATGGATGTGCATTCGCATTCAGGGCACGCTTTGTCATACGAAGGGTGACCAAAAGTAACGCCTCCTTCATTATTCTATTACGTTTGGAATGCACCTCCTATCATTAATTATTAGGAGTTTTCGCACAGGACATTATCAGAGCAATTTCATTGATAAGAATCGTTGGTCTTTTTTGGTGACAACGAGCCTCCAACTTTCTGGTCTTTCGATTTTTTTATGTAACATTTGCAGTTGACTTTGCTTCATCGCAATAACGGCTTTCCATTAAATTCTCACTAGAAATGACTATTGGTTTTTACTGGAATGTAGTTGGCATTAAATCTCCGCAAGGCCCTAGTATTACATAGTGTTTATCATTGAGGGGCACCATTTACCTTTGGTGTATAACATAAAAAGGATTTCGTGTACGTATGATTGTCTCTAATATAAATGGTTGTGTGTTTGATTATCATAAAGGGAATCGTGTGTGTGACATGCATTTTCAGAACCTACCTCTGCTTCTTCGGTGTTGGACCATCTGGAAATTTATCATCCTGGAGGGAGACTTGATACCTGTTTGACGAAGATTTATCACTCCAAGACGATGAATGGGTTTTATAGTTTTTATTTCACTTTCCCCAGGGTCCTGCAGAAGGTAGAAGTGAAATCTGCCTGTGTGGTTTCTTCTTCTACACACGTCAGAGTTCGTCTCCCCCTTCTCCAGTTAAGAGGAACAGACAACGGAAAGCCGTCTGTCTCCTTCAAAGCCGAAATCAAATCTCACCGATTTAGCCAACCTGACCACGTCACTCATACGTAATCTGGTCAGCTGACCTTCGGTTCTGGTAAACGTGTCTACACTCCCCGTTTACCCACCTCTCTCTCTCTTTCTCTCTGTCTCTCTCCTCTGTAACATTCCTTCCCCCTTTTTATCAAAATGTATGGCGAAGGCATACATTTTCTACTTCCCACATTTACCTAGAATGGGATATATATGCTCACCCCACTGGCAAAGAAAACTGCCATACCTTTATTCAATATACTAAGTAAAATAATGTCAAAAAATAATACCATGTGGCGCTAATCCTTGCGCCCTCGAGGGTCAACAACTCCCTGTGACCCCATGGTCTCTTCATAATTTAAATCAGAATTTCAGGAGCATCCTTTACTCCCGTCGACACTACGCGTGATCGATAAATTCTCGGCAATCAACCGAATAATAAAATCGAGGTCCATCTGCCTCTTCAAAACGGACTATCATCGTCCTTGGCTTTACAGATCAGCTTTTCTTCCCATAGGTAGCACACACACACAAAATGTTTCCATCCCAAGCCTTATCCTATTAATCATAAGCCTACTCTTATTACTAGTATTTTGTGGGAAACAAAAAACCTCTTAACATTCCATATGGTGGGTAGCCTTCTATTTTCCTAAGTACTTGCATACATATTTCATTCATCTTCTCTTGAGCGATTCGTAACAATATGGCCACGTCAGCCATTTCACCCCCTCTGCCCCTTACACAATGTCAGACGGCATTTCATTTGCTCCCTGAAGTTGATTACAACTAGATCCGCTCACGCTGGACAGAATACATTCCGTTTACTGCTATGTCAGAAAAACCTTTTTTTTCCAAAGTGGGTAAGCGCAACCTGCCTTGAAGACACATAGCTTCACGGAAAACATCGGATTTCCACACATGAAGTACTCAAAGTTGCTCCATGTTGATTCTACTCGAAATCAATAGAAATCACGATAAAAAAAATAAAATTCGAATCATTTCTCGAGAATAATGAAATTAATAACTACCCATGTAATTCAACACCTCTCCAAAATTCTAACTTGCTTGCCACAGAAATTAAATTCCATTCACGCCCCACTTTTTTCTTTCATTTCTTCATATAGTTTATTCAACCCTATATTTATCCTTTTTTCTACCTTACTTATGTGGTCAAAACGTCACTTATGCCGAATAGAACATTTATTCTACATTTCGAAAATTAAAATTAATCCGGACTGAACCTTTGACTCTTCCGAAACTTTTTTTTTATTATTATTTATTACACTGTTTAAATCTTATTTCTTTCTCTTTTTCCCTATTTTATTATAGCTATTATGATTATTAATTAATTAATTAACAACACGTTCTTTCTTTTATTAATCATTCTTTCAATAGACCCCACAAGCAAAGATTCCACCTCCCCATTCTGCGAAAAAAAATACATGTCAAAGAACAAGAAAATTCTGCCAATACCGTTTGACAACACATCAATTACATAAAAATAATAAATTAAAAAATACAAAAATATTCTATAAGCAATCACAAAGTCCCATCTTACTAATAACAAAATTCCAATTAACAAAACACATATTCGTGGAAACCCATTTGACCACGTCATCAACTAGGTCGGCTGCATAGTGCATCATCTTTTACCATTCCACAGAATTCAAAATTAAAGAAAAATCACAGGCGTTTACAAAAAATACCTAGACATTTACAATGAAAATACATAGTCGTTTCTAAAATAAAATAAAACGACTCACTTATAAAGTCTCACACCATGCTAACACTCGATGGAACTAAAATTGTCCATGTCAGAAAAAAAATTCCTAAGAAAAAAAATCGTACAATTAGTGAAAAAGGAAAAAAAAATCACATTTCAAGACCTATCCATTGTTTTTCATAAAAAAGTACATATTGTTTTTCATTCAAAGTTACACTTAGTTCCACAGTTTAAAAATTGCAACAAAATATTCATAACACATATTTGTGATTGACGTGTTTATCTTTTGGTAAGCTGAAAGGCTCATCCCTGACGCACACTTACTAAAGTCATATGTTCTATTTCTTTCTTTTTTTTTTCTTTCTGGTTTACTCACTGGCTGTTCGTTAAAAATTTACAGAATAAGGCCATTCTTTGTTTTTCCCTTCTAATTTTTACATTAAGTGATATATTTTTTCGTTCATAACGAGCTAATTCCTAATACGATAAACATTTTTTAAACTATTTTCTATATATAAAGTTTTACATCTGTGTGTCTGTATGTCTTCCTTTTCTTTCTTCCTGAAAACGTTGTACGTGTGTATTGCTTTTCTTTTTTTTCTTTTTTTCTCAATTATTTTTCTAATTCGCCTAGTGTTTTAATGGACCCTACGTTGTGTGTGTGTTGATTTGTATTTTTTCTACTGTTCTTTCTTTTTCTTTTTTTCCATACATTTTATTGTTTTTCTTGTCCTTTTTTCCTTTTTTCGCCGTGGTAACCGGTTCTTTTTTTTTTCTTTATAAACCCACCCTTGCTAGGTGGTCTGGTCAGTTACGGCACCAAATTGAACGTTTGTTACATAGTGTTTATCATTGAGGGGCACCATTTACCTTTGGTGTATAACATAAGAAGGATTCCGTGTGCGTATGATTGTCTCTAATATAAATGGTTGTGTGTTTGATTATCATAAAGGGAATCGTGTGTGTGACATGCATTTTCAGAACCTACCTCTGCTTCTTCGGTGTTGGACCATCTGGAAATTTATCATCCTGGAGGGAGACTTGATACCTGTTTGACGAAGATTTATCACTCCAAGACGATGAATGGGTTTTATAGTTTTTATTTCACTTTCCCCAGAGGTGCTGCAGAAGGTGGAAGTGAAATCGGCCTGTGTGGTTTCTTCTTCTACACACGTCAGCGTTCGTCTCCCCCTCTCCAGTTAAGAGGGGGAGACAACGGAAAGCCGTCTGTTTTCTTAAAAGCCCAAATTAAATCTCCCCGATCTAGCCAACCTGACCACGTCACTCATACGTAATCTGGTCAGCTGACCTTCGGTTCTGGTAAACGTGTCTACACCCCACGTTTACCCACCTCTCTCTCTCTCTCTCTCTCTCTCTCTCTCTCTCTCTCTCTCTCTCTGTAACACTAGTATTTTTCACCCTCATCTAGTTTGGGGTCTGGATAGTCTTTTCACTCCTCGGTCTTTCTATCCTCTTTTGATATTCTCGATTATTTGGTGTGATGTCAGTAGTACAAGTAGTAGTAGTAGTAGTAGTAGTAGTAATAGAAGTAACATATAATATATCTTAAGTCTTCTTCTCGCCTCTTCTCGGAGATCAGCATACATGCCAGCTTTTTCTTAAAATTATATATAGATAGCTATATCATTCTCTAACGTAAAAAAGCAATCTGTAGAAATGGTTATAATTTATCAGTTGAATTTGTTTTAATATTTTCTTTTCAAAGTATTACTCATACGTGTATTTTTTGTTCGATTTTTATTTTTTCGCAAACCGTCTGATTGCTGCCGTCTGATTCGGAACCAGAATGATCGCACGAAAGATGGCAGATATCAAAGCGTTCGGAACGCCCATTCGGCCTTTTCATCTCCGTTTATATCAAACATCTATAATTATATTTGCCTTTTAAACAAAACAAAAAATCAAAACGTATCAGTAAAATAACTTAAATGGTTATTCTATTCTTGCTACTACTAAAGTACCTCCTGCTTCAGTTATGAGAGGAAAAATTATTTAATTTTTGTGCACTGAATAGAGTTTTATAAGATTAGTTGGAAGACATGGTGTTGCCCGGGATTGAATAATGTTCAAGGAATATTATAAAATTCCAATACTTTTATTGTTATCAAAATTAGTGAAATCGCAATATATTATTTACTTGCTTGGGATCTATCGAGTTATTTAGCCCACATAAAATTGTAGTCTAAATTACACTGTAGAGAACCTAGAGTGTATTTAAGAAAATTTTATTAAATTATTTTTAAATTATGACCTAAAAAAATGACATTTAAAGCTAAAAATCTAAAAGTCAAGTGTCATGATTCGTTTTTCTCTAAAACAAAACGCACCTGTGTATGGTAGAAGAACCTGCTGTTGATTTTAGACGCTAGGCCTTTCGCTTGTGCAATTATAAAACTTCTCAAATGCACTTGTAGGGTAAAGTTGCATAAGAGTATAAATTCTAATCTAATCTTAGATTTTTTTTGATTTAGTTATTTCTAACACTTTTTTTTGTTATAGAAAATAACAATTTTTCATAGCAAAACAACCTTCCATTTTTGCATTCAAAACAAATTATGTTCAATTATAATTACAAATAAAATTAAAAGGAATACTTATGTCAGTTTGAAGATTGGCAGTTTCTAAAGGGTTATCCTGGAAATGTTCTTTGTCATGGAAGAAAATTAGGTAGCAGAGGTGAAGAGAAGTGTTTTCATTCCAGTAAAACTTTTCGAGCTCTTCTCGTTCCCAGTTCCTTTTTCTTTTTAAGCTTTTTTTGTAAATTCTGTTTTTTTAAACTCTGCTCTTCTTCGGTCTAAGGTTTTTTATAATGTTTATATATAGCCTCTCCTCAAATAATAGTCGGTAATTTGAATAAAGACATATATGCAAATTGCATCAAGTCACCTAAACAAATTGCATAAAAAGTCTTTAGAATATAGCCAATACAATGTAAGATTTTCGATATTTATCAAAGGCGTTCTGATACAAAATTAATCAAGTAACCCTCCCAGACACATAAAGTATATATATATTTTAAATAAAAAAACGACTCCAAATCGTTTGAGGTTTATACGGAACGGACTCACAAAATGTACACAGTGACACAAACAGAAAGTGCTCTTTATATATAAGTATAACTACATATTAATATAGATTCCGGTATGAACCTTCGCCTCTGTTCAGTCTCAGGACAACTGTTATCACTGTAAAGATAGTTGTGCGAGTGATAGTGAGATAAGGATTTCGCTTGAATCCAATTCAAAGAGGTCCTGGATATGACCTTAAACTATATCCAGTGGCGAGGCCCCAGCTTGTGGGCTTTGGGAAGTGTGGAGCCACCCTTTAATTACCATTGCTCCCAGGTCCACTCTGACCCGGAGCGGTAGTACCTGTTAGGGTCCCAACTATGGGTTAAATAGAAACCAACGTGAAAACAACAAATATATTCTATTAAAAAAATTGTCTTCAAAATCTTTGGATTCGGCATTAAATAACCCAGAAAGGGTTGATATGCCGTAAAACAAAAACAACTAACTAACCAATTCCAATAGAATTCCATGATAGCTGGAAACAGTGTAGAGATAAGCGAAGAGCAGATACAGCACCTCTTATTTCCAAATGGTCACTCATGATAGTATTAACCAGGCTCAACATCGCTTAATTACAGTGATCTCGCGGGAACCGATATGCTAACTCGTTTATGTCGTGAAATCGAACACTACGCATACATAATATCATAAAAAAGCAAATACCTATTAGAAATAAGTTATTACATACGGTATGATGTATGCAAGTTTTTTTTTTATTACAAAGACTGATTGATATTTGGAGTTTATACTTTAGTGTCCTTAAACTAAAATGCAAAACGAGCGATGTCATAGTTTTATTTAGTATTAGCTGAAGAAGCCGGCGTAGCCAGGTTATATATGATATATTTGAATATTTTGTCCTCATACATTATGATATAATAGATTACACAAAACATGAATTTATAGTGGCTTCTTTTGCCACAAACTTCATGTGGTGGGAGCAGTAGTGCGTCTTATTTTATAGAGGTCTCCCCAGCAGACGTTATCGTTTTTATAGTTTTATCTTTTATTCTCTAGTCCTTCTTTTGAAACAGTATGTAAGAATTGCAACTGCTGTTACATTGTGCATATCTGTAAACTGTTAAATCTCTTTTTGTTTTGACTATTTAATCTACGATGTATATAAATATGGCATTAGTAATCTATTCTGTTTATGAAATAATTAAAATTCAGTTTTAAGCAGTGCATATCTACAAACTGGTAAACGAACATGTAGTATTAATTTTGAAGAGCCTCTACATAAACAACAATTTTGGTGTGACTCCTAAGAGGTGTATAAATTTAGAGGTGTTCAGAACGTTCCATATAAGTTAACAAATTTATCGAATTGGTTACTATATTGCTCAATTTCTACTGTACACTCTTTAACCCTTATTATCGAGTGGCCTCTTGGCATTGATAATGTGGTGATGTCTGTGTAAAAAAAACTTTCAGTGCGTGAGTAACCAACATACAACTGGCTATGAGAAAAGCAAGGTGTCTGAAGATTAAGTCCAAAAATTTTTAGACTTTGTCCTTGAGCTTTATTTCTAATTTTTATTAGGAATTGTGAACGTTTAAACTGAAATGGCATGCTAGAAGGAATAAGGGGAATCAGAGGAATTACCACCCTTACAATTTCCAGTTAATTCAATTGATTCCAGAACATCAGTTTTCAAAGATTGTATCGATAATCGTGTGCCATTGCGAAGTTTGCATGTCAATATTTCTTGATAATATAACTGAGGCTCCTTCCTTCAATATCAGGTTATGGTGTGGCATTCCAAGCGGTTGTAGTGAATTTAGAAGTTCTACAGAAAATCCTATTGCCTTCATCAATGATACAACCAATAGATTCATAAGAATGCTCTAACCCAGGCAATGCTTGCAAAAGATTATAATTGATTAGTTACGTTACCATGAAAACAATGTAAACATTTTTTAATGATTTTAAACAATGAATACCTTTTTAACAATATTAATATAAATAAAAATATTAAATTATCAGAACATATAAAAAGAATTAAACAATATAAATAAAACTTTTCATTTTAAGGCAATATAAAAATAGAACTGTTTATAATTTTAACATATGAAAACCAGTAAGTGTAAGCAATATAAATAGAAATTTTATAATTTTACACAATGTAAAAAGCTTTATTTTTAATTTAAAATTTAATCACGTGATTATTATAAAATCACATATGTAGTTATAAACGATACAAATTAATATTAAACACGTGTATTCTATTGCGACTTTTAATAATTTTAACGTGTATTTTTTCAATTATTTGGAAATTTATTGATTTTCACGTGTATTCTCTTTTACAGCAATGACTACCACTTTAATATAAAAATTATACTGTGTAATATTCGAAAAACTATCATTTGCGGAAAATTAAAACGTGATATTCGTTTTCAGCATTCCAGAAAACCAGTAAAAGTCGTCATTATAAAAAAAAAAATTACGGTAAGAACCAAGTAAAAATCAACCGTTCAAAATTATAAAAAGTAAGGTAGTTATGTATGTTATGTACCTTGTTGAAATAATAACGCTATTGTTTCAAAAGCTATACTTAATAAGGGGAGTGGACAGTGTTTTGTAACTATTCTGTACTTCCATCTAACAATTTAATAAAAACAAAGATATCGTGGAACTTGAATTTAACCTAAAAAAAAACTATTTAAAAATAGCACCGTACCAAAAATACATAACACCAAACTTCTAGTTAAATTGGTTAAAATAAAAATACAAAAGGTTCTGGTTATATTGTTTAAAATAAAAAAAAGATTTATATTGTTTAAAATAAAAAGAGTTTTTTTAAAAAAGTTTTTTCACATTGTTTATTTGTTAAAAAAAAATTTGCTTACTTAAAATTTAATTTCTGAAATACCGAGGTAATTGTTTATATATTGTTGGCATAGTAACATAACGATACTTAGGTAGTTTATTTCTTTTTATTTGACATAGGGTGCGAGATTATATTGCCACCTAAACTCAAGTCTTGAAAATTGTTTGTACTTGTGCAGTCTATGAACCATGCCTACATAATAACGTTATTATTTAGAAAGCCATTCTTATCATGGGGAAGGTGCTGGTTTACTATTCTTCACTTTAACCTAACAGTTTAATGAACAAAGGAGAACTTATTCAAGAAAAGGGAAGAAGCTATGTGAAGCTATATAATTATAAAACTGAAATGACCTTGTAGCGGGTGCTGTAACCCAACACCCGGTTAACGACTTTCGGTTGAGTATGCGTACATAAACATACACCCATCAAAGCGTAAACACAAATCGCTGGACCGGTTTCGTCGAACAAATGGACGTCCTTAGAAAAGCGAATATCTTAAATTTATTGAATAAAAATCTTCAAGATATGGGAAGCAAACGCAAAATGTGATTACAAATTATACGTATAATTATCGACCTGTTTCATATATACATATACATATTATACTAAAATAATCAACGCGACAATAAAACGTATTGTTTTACTGTGTACATTTTCAGTGTCCCAACTTTTTTTTTCGCGTTTAAATTAAAAGACATATCAAAATTTGAATTTAACTTAATGTATTATGGAATCTGTTCAGTGCACATTTACTTATAAGTATAACAAACCACTTATAATTCAATGGCTGTAAGTTATTTTTTTCAAACATAAACAATTATAAACAGAACGACTCATAGAAATCTGTCTATATTCTTTTTTTTTCATTGTAATATACTTTCATAGAAATGTTTCTGTTATGTCACAAAACCCTATTTTTTTACGTCACAAGTGTCACGCTTATACGTTAATTCCATAGCTAATATAACATACTGACCCAACGGGTCACGGGTAGTCTAGTTAAGTATATTATTACGAGAACATAAACTTATCTCAAGGAAACAGGTGTATTAATTTAAAGAGAAAATAAAGCGGATTGGCACTTGTATCTGTGCGGGGAGGGGGTGAAAAAAACTTTCTAAATATAATTTAATTGTTTTAACAACATCAAATTTTATTTAATTTTGTTTAAAAAATAATGGGAAAGAAAACCGCTGCTTATGGTTGAATGATTGCTTTCGTTTCAACCTTTTATGTGTTGAAATATTCTCGTAACGGTGTTCAGTAGACATTGGACGATGTAGTAATTGTCAGTAATGGAAATTCAGTAAATTTGTTAATGTAAGGGAAACGGCTTATCAAGAACTTGTTTATATTGGACTTGAAGACAACCACATTGTATTATGCTGGAAAGCATGAAAACGGAAGAAAGGTACATATGCGTGCAATTCTAAGGAATAAACTTTGTTCATGGAATCTACCTTTAGATAAAGAGCGTGGGAAATTATTGATAGTATTTTCAGCTAGACGAGTGTTTCCTGTGAAAGTTTGACGAGGGGTACCTCAGATTGAAACTCAGTAAGGCACTTGCCATGACAATAACGATAAAGCAAATACAAACTCGCTACATCTCTTCTGTGAGAAAGAGGTTGCAGGCAAGAAAAAGGATGTCTCTTATGAGGCTACGAGGTCTATTTTGAACTCTATCAACAGCTCTAGCAGCTCCTTCCAAGATGTGGCAACAGTACTCCATCCTAGGACGAACGGGGATCTTATATAGATAGAGAATTGCATCAGCAGTGAGATATCTACTGCATCGATAGAAGGACCCCACCATTTTTCCAGCGGCCTTGGCAACAGATTTGATGTACGTGTTCAATTTCAGATCAGGAGTAGAGGTCAAGCACAGAAGCTTGTCAAAACATGAGGTCTCCACTAGATGAGAGCCATTCATTTCAATTAGTGACAGATGGGGATCAGAGCGTTGATGATATAAAGATAGAAGCTTGGTTTTAGATTCATTAAAAGTAACAAGCCACTCCTTTCCCCATTATACCAAGTGTTCAAGATAAGAGGAGAGAGAATCAGAGAGAGGTTGATCGTTTACGTTCTTAGATGTGCGACCATAGATGGTAGTGTCATCAGCATAAATGTCTACGAATCATGTAAGAATGTGATTTGGAAGATCATTAATGTAGATCAGGAAGAGAGTTGAGCCCAGCTTGGACCTCTGAGGGACTCCAGCATTAACACTGTGAGTTTCTGATGTCTGCCCATCAACAACTACTCTTATGAACCTATCAGAGAGAAATGATTTAATAATTCAGAAGACATTTCCAGCTGTACCATAGCTGGAGATCTTGTGAAGTAAACATTTATGCCATAACCTATTAAAGGCTTTTGATACGTCAAGAGCAATTGTCCTAGAAAGGTCGCCTCCATCGAGAGATTCGCTAATTCTATGAGATATAACTATAAGCACATCTGCTGTAGATCTGGCAGAACGGAAACCATATTCGGTGTCACTAAGAAAGTTATTTTTGCTGAGATAGTAGATTACTTCTCTATTTAACACAGATTCAAGCAACTTACTCAGAACGCCCAGGAGACTTATTGACCTGTACTGAAAGAGAGATGACCGATCACCTGAATTCTTAAAAACATGGCAAACTGATGAAATTTTCCAGAGTGCTGGGAAACAATTCTCCTTAAGACAACGTTTAAACAGTTTTGTAAGTATGGGTTCTAGTTCTGGTTGAAGTTTTTTGAGTACTATAATTGGAATACTGTTAGAGCCGGTTACTTTACTGGAATCAAGGTTTTTGATTAGGTTGACAACATCACGTACATATATTCGTATATCCCATATCATGTTTTCTGATACAGGAGGAAATATTGGGGGCTTGTGGTCTTGGTCGCAAAGGGTAGAATTAGCTGCAAAGTTCTTGGTAAATAGTTTGGCTTTGTCTGATACTGACGAGATTACCTCAGGTCCATTGATGATAGTTGGGATAGAGCACACGTTTCTGTTCAGAATTATGTTTGCTATTTTCCAAAACTGGTGAGAATCAAGCCGCTGCTCAGCTACTCAGCTATATATATATACACACATACACACACACACATATATATATACGTATTTAGTAATATGAATTATGAATTATGATGCATCTATGCTCTAAACATTTATCAGACACAGCAATTTTTTAACGATCATTTCTGAGACGATGGAAGGTTTTATTGAAATAAAGTCATTCCATAAGCACAAGAATCTGACACCGAAGATGAAATTGAAACATAGGATCAAGACTAAATATTAAAACGTAATATAATATTTTATCTATCGGTTGTCAATAGTTACACGAAGAATGCTTAATATGTACGTAGATTGAAGTCACAATTTACGAAAACATATATTATAAGATATACATCATCTTCTGCATTTCATTCGCGTTAGGAATCATCATACTAAAACGCATTTCATCTTAACGAATTGCTTAATACAATGTGCTCTGATGCACTTGTGTCCCTTAACGTACATATTCAAGAGTAACCAGACAAACAAATTCAACCCCTACGCTGTAGCGTCCTTTATATGCCGGAAAGCCTTCCACTCTAAGGGTATTTTATCTCTAGCATTTCGAGTTCCTTTCCTCTTTTCTGATTTCCTTAAGTGTAGTTATATGCAGAAGTCTGTGCACAGGCATCTCTCCGTTTAACTCTCAACAGTCCCGTGCTAGACATGTGAAGTGGAAAAACGAGTAAGAAAAGTAAGTACAGAAAGAAAAACTTTGCTTTCATTTAGACACACACATATTATATACACTAATTATCGTGATAATGCAAAACCCAACGAATTAAGGTGGTGTTTATATAGAAGGGAAAATAATAAAAGAGCGGCAATATAAAAATATAAATATATATTAATATACAATATAATACATATAAAGTAAATCGTTACATCAATTAATGATGTAGGATAAGTGAACTCTTTATATCTAGGTATTTCGAAGCCTGAAAAGATAAGAGACCATGCTAGGTAACACATTAAATATGCGACGTCTAGCGCCACCTACATTAGGATTGAAAAAGGGTGATACATTGAATTTGTAAGAAGGAGATATAACTACAGTAATTAATATGATAGTGGAAGGAAATTCGTGGTATGTAAAGTATTTATATACGTCGCATACATAATATGTTACCTAGCATTTTCTCTACTCTACTGATGAGAATCATTTGACTTCAAAATACGTAATTAAAAAGAGTTACTTTACCTACACCCTAACTAATGGCATTTCCATATTAAATATACGATTAAATCTATATGCATTAGCATATACTTTTATATCGTCGTTTTTATTTTTAATCTGATATATATACATATATATATATATTATTATTATTATTATTATTATTATTATTATTATTATGCAATAACATCTACCCACCGCCTCGACAACAGAACAAAACAATAACTTTCTAATTACGGAAAACAAGTAAGTTAAAAATATTTTTCAATCACTTTTTCTAATGATGGATATTTTCTCTAATAATGGATATATCCATTAGAAAATCGCAAAGATTAAAGAACATAGTCCAATGATTCTTGGATCTTAAACGTTGTTTCGATTCATAAGTTGTACCTGTTTACGTAATTCCTTCTTTGTAGTTATATTTTAATATTTGTTTTATTTTATAATTCAAGTTGTTATCATTCAACCACGGTAGTGGTTGAATACATGCTTAAGTCCGAAATTGAATGAATCGAGACACATTCAAACCCTCACCACTAATTCCGTTCGCAACCACATTTCAAACAGGTTATATAGTTGGACAGAACACCTCATTAGCTATATTTTGAAAAAAAATTTCGAAAATTGGTTCAGTAGAAAAAAAGTTACAACAAAATATGTGGGTTCACAAACAGGAGAGTCAGTACATAAGTGACTAACGCTTTTTTTATTTTGCATAACTTTTTTTGTATATAAATATTTCTTACTGCTATTTTGCCAATATGACATGTTAGCGTAACGGTTAGAGTACCGGGGGTTGCTGGAAAGATTTTAGGTTCGATCCCGTGTATCGTTTTTTTTTATAATTAAAAAACCGAACTTTTTTTTTAATAACTAATTTTTTTTAACTCTCCTTATGATTTTATAGCAAAAAATGGTAAATTTATCGATTAAAAACATTAGTGAATTCTATGATATACATATTCTTTGAATGAACTCAAATTTTTCGTTATCACATTTGATGAAAAATGTAGTCCCATTTTGGCAATGCGTCTGACCAATGAAGCTTTTGAACCCGCGACCAGCACAGCGATGTCATCAGCAGCAGCCTGAGCATAAATATTCCTATTTTTAAACTCTTTTAAAAGGGGATTCAGCATACAGTTCCATAGTAAAGGTGATAAAATCCCACTTTGGTGGTTTCATTAAGCTACTTCCCTTTGAACAGTTGCCCTCAGTAGTTCTACTTGAACTGTTCTGTGCCTCACCATATACTCAATCCATCGGATGAGAACTGGTGGTACATTGAGTTCTCGTAGCGACTTGCACATACTACTGAAGGGTATGTTGTCAAAAGCTCCAACGACATCTTCTTTTTTGTTAGTTAACGCTCTATACAGATCACAAATTCATGAACCGCAGTCTCGGTAGAGACCCTGGCTCGGAACTACTGTGATTGAATGATAAATATTGCATAAATGTGTGTTTGAGAGTTAATTTTTTTTGACAACCATCTCTTCTCTATATCTTCTCTATATAAATAAAATGAACTCATTTTTTCCCGTCTGATTTTGACCTTAATAGGATTAAAAATCAAGATATTTCATGCAAATATAATATGCACAAACGGCAGAACAATATCTAAGGTGTGTTATAGGCTTATTATTTCTCAAATTCCTCGATAATCTTAGATTTCTATACTTTTTCTGCTGAGAAGTTGTTATATAGTTATTATTATTAGTATTAGACTATACCACTTGTGCGCGTATGTTACGTGAGTTCTTATTAGTAATGATATGAGTCTTAGTGAGAGTTCTTGTCTTATTACATATGATGTTGTATCTTAGAGAGAGAGATGTGTATGTAATGACATTTTATAACACAGACATATAATAACAATACAATTTACCTTTTTGTAGAAATCACAAACACAAAGATGAGCTTTATCACAAACACATGATGAATTTATTTTCTTACGACCGGTCGGGATTTCCTCATTAAGAACTCAAAGTTTCACATTTTAGTTTCTGAAGTGACGTCTCGCTTCAGACGTCCGCCTGTCTCTGAGTTTTCTCACTGACCGTCTCCCCTGACTGTCTCTCCTGACTGTCTCTCTGACTGTCTCTGCGACCAACTAACTCCCACTTCCTATATTGAGAATCCATGCATCCCGGCCACGTGAGCAAAATTCACGTGTTTCAACATGCGCGACTTTGCACGTTTCCAACATTGATTTCCCAATAACCTATTTTTCTTGTGTTGTTTCCACAAAGGAATTTAACCTACATATCTAATTTATTTAACCCATATTTTATTATCCACATTCTTTTAACAATTGAATAGTTTATTTATTATTATTTATTTTATCCGAATTAACAATGTACTGGACATTCCATTTAAACCTATTGTTCTTTAAAACTTATGTCCAGGGTTCGATTTCTGCTTTCTCTTATTTTCATTTTAACTAATCTCTCTATTTTTATACTCACATGAACAGGGGACAGCCTTTATCATGTAACATCCCTCCCTTCCATATTTCACAAAAAAATGTATGCATTTTTAACTTTAGTACATTTTTTATTTTTACATCTACACAACCACACGGCTAGAAAGATCAGGCTAAAAAAACACACACAAAAAAAAGAAATCTCTTTCAGTCAGCCCTTCACGGCCGACTTCACAATTATTTATTTTTTTATAAGATCAGAACCTTTCTGATCTTTGCGGCATTTACTTTTTGGGTGTAGGGTATTTACCTATGATACACATCAGCTATTTTCCAGCCACCCATATGCCGTAGACTAGAGGTTTTCACCTTTCTCGAAATGGACGACTTCCTTCGTCTCAAAAGTGTTCTGATCTCTCTTTCCGCATGGTTAGTCTTATCAAGTATGGCTTTGTTTTTTTTTTTATTCTATAACTATCTCATACGGGACATACCAAAGCTCATATACTTAAATCTTTGTGGTTGGCTTCAGAAGTTTAAGATATACCTTTTTTTCTCTCATACGGATTCACTCGGATTTCCTTGCTTGGATTCTTGAAACTTCGACGAGGATTTAGAAATATCACCCCTAACTAACTAATACCTTTCGCGCCCAACACCTTAATTGCGCCTAAATTCTATCTAATTGCCCGATTTTTTTGTGATTTTTCTTTCCTCTCACCAGAAACTCCAAGATCCAGCAGATATATCCCACATTCATGCGTCTCTAAAAAAATACAAGGTTATATCTTTCTTACGTAATCTACGGCATATTTTTGCTTGTCTCTTACTTCATTATGCTATATGTGATTGCCTCGGGACTACCTATCCTCGGTTTACTGGTCCCCTTAAGAATTTTCGTATTCTTTCCAACGCCTGTTTATTAATTAAGCCAAGACTTACTACTTGCTTGGAGTCGGTACGTGCAACCAGCTTATTTTAAGCACTTAATTAACCAGGTTCCCAAATTTTTCGTATAGGGGCACTTCTTGTGCTTATCAATCCCTACCAAGTAACTTTTCTTGGAGAAAAACTTTTAGGATCTCTAAAAAAAACAACAAAACCAAATGCTAAAACAAAACATCTTTCTTACGGCTTATGACATCTAAAAACTCTCCAAATACCCGTTTACGTAATTTTAATTCTTGTCCCCCTTCTAAAATTCTAACTGAATCTGTAAGCCAACCATACGTCTTATTTTCTACTAGATCATTTTAATCTAATGTATATTTATGGATAACTTTGAATTCTTGCTGTGAAAATCATAACATTACATATATAAGACAATTTACAATATTTGTTCAACATCATAAAAACATTTTCAAAAAAAAATACCTTAATAAATTTAAACATTTTGCAACAGATATAACTTTTTTTTTTAACAACAAAAAAAAATCATCTGTAACAAACAACAATTCAACAGTCTGTCCAAAACAATTGTCCCTCTTTTTTTTTCAAAAACAAAATAAATGAACACAAAAAAGCCGAAAAGTTCACTATGAACACAAAATGCATTTCCAACAATTTACACCTGTCTCAGAAAGTATATGCGACCTTTGAAAAATTCCTGTTTTGACAGATTAAATTCAACAATTCGTCCAAACGATTTCATATTGGCACACATTTTCTAATGACACTTCTACAAATTTCAAAACAATAATGGATTACACAATCTCTGCATTCGCGTGTATGTGTGTGTGTGTGTGGTTCTTTTTTTAACAGACCAATTCATTTATCAATGAATTACGCATGGTGACTTGTTTACTATTTTTTTTCATTACTACGAATTTCTTTTTACGGCATATCGGCCTTTTCTTCTTTTTCTTTTTAATATTTCTTGTATCTTTTGTTCTCTGTGTGCGTGTGTGTTCAATTTTTTTTCTTCGCATTTCTGTGATCGCGTAATTTTTTTTTCTTTTTCCGTGGTATTATTTATTTATTTATTTTTATTTTTTAATTATGTTGGACCCTTTTAAAACGTGTTTCTTTTTCTTTTTCGAATTCTGTGATGGTGTAATGTTTTCTTTTTCCGTGGAATTATTTATTTATTTTTTTAAATTATGTTGGACCCTTTTAAAACGTTGTGTTTCTTTTTCTTTTTCGAATTCTGTGATCGTGTAATTTTTTCTTTTTCCGTGGTATTATTTATTAATTTTTTTAAAATTATGTTGGACCCTTTTGAAACGTTGTGTTTCTTTTTCTTTTTCGAATTCTGTGATCGTGTGATTTTTTTTTCTTTTTCCGTGGTATTATTTATTTATTTTATTAAATTATGTTGGACCCCTTTAAAACGTTGTGTTTCTTTTTTTTTTCTTTTTTTTCGTGGTATCGACCCCAGGTTCGGTTTCTGCATCGCTGATGCAAAAGGTTCACGAACACCAAATTGAGAGTTGTTATATAGTTATTATTATTAGTATTAGACTATACCACTTGTGCGCGTATGTTACGTGAGTTCTTATTAGTAATGATATGAGTCTTAGTGAGAGTTCTTGTCTTATTACATATGATGTTGTATCTTAGAGAGAGAGATGTGTATGTAATGACATTTTATAACACAGACATATAATAACAATACAATTTACCTTTTTGTAGAAATCACAAACACAAAGATGAGCTTTATCACAAACACATGATGAATTTATTTTCTTACGACCGGTCGGGATTTCCTCATTAAGAACTCAAAGTTTCACATTTTAGTTTCTGAAGTGACGTCTCGCTTCAGACGTCCGCCTGTCTCTGAATTTTCTCACTGACCGTCTCCCCTGACTGTCTATCCTGACTGTCTCTATGACTGTCTGTATGACTGTCTCCCCTGACTGTCTCCCCTGACTGTCTCCCTGTCTCCCCTGACTGTCTCTCCTGACTGTCTCCCCTGACTGTCTCCCCTGACTGTTTCTATGACTGTCTCTATGACTGTCTCTGCGACCAACTAACTCCCACTTCCTATATTGAGAATCCATGCATCCCGGCCACGTGAGCAAATATCACGTGTTTCAACATGCGCGACTTTGCACGTTTCCGACATTGATTTCCCAATAACCTATTTTTCTTGTGTTGTTTCCACAAAGGAATTTAACCTACATATCTAATTTATTTAACCCATATTTTATTATCCACTTTCTTTTAACAATTGAATAGTTTATTTATTATTTATTTCATCCGAATAAACAATTTACTGGACATTCCATTTAAACCTATTGTTCTTTAAAACTCATGTCCAGGGTTCGATTTCTGCTTTCTCTTATTTTCATTTTAACTAATCTCTCTATTTTTATACTTACATGAACAGGGGACAGCCCTTATCATGTAACAAAGTCACGGCCAAAATCGGTTTAGATCAATGGAAGTGGTAAAATATTTTCTCTCTAATAAATTCCTCCTCCCCCTGCCACCACTTAACACCGTTTGGGGATCGTTCACAAGGAACAGTTGAGAAGAGAACACCGGTTTGGCTTCGTAGTTCTTTCATGTGAAGTTATTTAAAATCACTAAACTAAGCTGCAGTGCTCTGTGGCGTAGTGGTTAGCACATTATATTTTCACGTTCGCGCCGACCTACCGTAGTCGTTTTTTTTTTTTTCCTAAACAACTGGAATGGACTTTTCTTGGTGGCCGAACTGTTAACGTTGCAGATGTTTTTTGTTTTTTTTGGGGGGAGGGTTCACACTTTATTTTCCTACTTTTACTCATGACTCCGGGTTTGATCCTTCCTACTTACCTACCATAACATTTTTTAAAACTCCCCCCGTCCCGGAAACAAACACTCGGGCAACGCCGAGTACCCCCGCTAGTTAATAAATATTGTAAATTTATATATTAATGCAATAGCAATGCCTGGAAAAATCATGGATTATATGGAAAAATGCGCGCATGAAAAGTAATATTCTTAAGATTTTATTAAACCTGGAAAAGTAAAGGACAAGAAATTCAACCTGGAAAAGGAAAGAACAAGATATTCTAGTAAAGTAAAAAATAAGAATTTTTTAGACTTAAAATATTGCAGCTAAAAATAAAATTTGAATATTGATAAACATTTTATTTATTATTGGCATATGTTGTTGTTGTTTATTGTTGAGTTAGAAAGAATTAAATGATCCTAATTATGATATAATGAAATTATTAATTTTTATGTAAATTATAAAATTATTAATTCCATCTACTAACAAACTAACTAATGAATTAATTTTATTCAAACAATTTTCACTACAGAAATATAAGCAAATAATAGGGGGGAAATAAGTTCAATCCAGCAACTCAACAATAAACAACAACATATGCAAATAATAAATAAAATATTTATCAATATTCAAATTTTATTTTTAGCTGCAATATTTTAAGTCTAAAAAATTCTTATTTTTTACTTTACTAGAATATCTTGTTCTTTACTTTTCCAGGTTGAATTTCTTGTCCTTTACTTTTCCAGGTTTAATAAAATCTTAAGAATATTACTCTTCATGCGCGCATTTTTTCCATATAATAATATATTCTCCTTTCATTTCCTAATATAAATGTTCAATCAATCTTTTATTGATAGTTCATATTTTATTTCAAATCTCTTCTGATGAGAATCATTTTTTCATCGAAATTCCAATGCCCTATGCAATTTTCTCTTTATTTTTTTTCTTATTGGCCTTATTGTGTAATAAATTTATATATAACTTTTATTTTTCCAATTTTATTTCATATGTTGAATTACTACTTGTTAATACGGTGAGCTTTCTCTATCATGACAGTTTAGATTCCTAAAGATGCAGTTTTTATTAGCTTCATTTAATATATATATTTTTATGTAACGATAGATAGATAGATAGATAGATAGAAAAATAGATAGATAGATGGAACGATAGATAGATTGATAGAAAGATAGATAAATAGAAAGATAGATTGATTGATAGGAAATAGAGATATAAATAGAGATAGAGATAGATAGATAGATAGATAGATAAAGAGAGAGAGTGAGATGGAGTTCAGAGAAGGCAATCATCATGGAATATGTTATAATGTGTCGATGTTGAGACAAAAGAGGGGAAAAATATATATATTTTTTTATTCTTAGTAATTGGTTACTTGTATTATTTGTTCTCATCTTAAGTGTTATTTTCACGACGCTTCGGTCGATGTAACATTTGACCTTCTTCAAGTATATCTTGTCGAACTCTGACATTTTTCTGTCGAATTCAGGAATCTGCACTGGCTGTCTTCTAGTTTAATATAAATCACACTTTCTTAATGATTCTTCAATAACCTCAGATTATATCCTGTATTTTTTTTTACTTGCTTTCACTTCTAACAAGGCATATTGCTACTTGGGCGTAACGGTCACTAATTGTGACCATACCTAAGAAATATAAACTAAACGTTGGCTTATGTTACATTTGAACATCTGCATATCAGGAAGTAGGTGGCAGGAGGAGAAGTCCAAAGTCTAGCTGTTCTAGCAGAGCTGCTATTATTGTAGAAAGCGTTCTGGAATTTAAGGACCTCAACTGTGACGCTGTGTGACTTTCTTGCTTAACTTTTTTTCGGGGACATGTACGCCAAGTGCAATAAATTTATCAGAGCATATATTCCACTTAAATACTTGTAAAACGGGCACACGTATACAACATTGCAGCGATGTGACAGGTGTTAGAGTTTAGTTGACAAAGTTGGACTTATTAGAGTGGATACTCTTTTTGTACCCTATCTAAAATAGACTAGTAGTAGATGCACCAGCCAAGATGAGGCAACAATACTCCATGCATGGCGAATCGTAGCCTTGTAGAGTTACAAAATGATCTCAGGTATGAGTTGGATTTTAGCACGATAGCGGGATCCCACCTTCCGTTCGGTAGCCTTTGAAAATTCCTCAATCTATTTGTTCCAGTTCATATTTCCTGTGAAAGTTAAAACGACGAGTTTGAAAGGGGGAATTCCTAGTCACAATTAGCCCATGCATCGAATATTGTAACCAAATCTGGGATCGTGCGTCTACCACTCCTCTCTCAATATTAAACCGGGTCTAAAAACAATCTAAAATCTCTAAATTGCTTCCATAAAATTTAATTAGCAATAAGAAATTTATATTTTGTTATTAAGAAAGAATGTTTGAATAAATCATGCGCTAAAACGTATGATGAATTAATAAATAGGATTTCAGTTCAATAGTTTAGTGCATGTTCAGTTCATGCAGAGATTATGTATCGTCAGTAAGTGTAAAGAAGCTAAACCAAGCTACGAATTATATTTCGAATGACGAACGAGAATAACCTTACATGGCGATGAAACGATAGATAAAAGATGTCTTCTCGTGAAAAAATGAAAGTGATTTGATCTTGTATTTCAACCAAATCAGAGCAAAATTTAGTTATACTATAATCAGTCAAGATAGTGGCGTCAGGGAAATCCAGTGAAAAATAGAAAACGCTGATGTATTCATTCAGCCAGCATTAAATCAAGGCTTTGTAAATATGTTTGTAGACACGGGTGTAAAAAGAAATATAAAATAAAAGTTTCCCCTAAATTAGAGAAGTAACCAGCAAGTAATGTGGTCGAATTTAGATTAATAATACATTTGTATTACTTGCATCTTTGCTGGTAAAAGTTTTTAAGGTATCCGTTTTTTAATCGCACGAGGAGAGTATAATGTTTTGTATTCTCTTTTGAATCCACTAATGGAGTAAATGTTTTCTTAAAGAATTAATGAGTTGATTTACATTTCATTGAAAGACGGACGCATAAATACATAGAGACAAGATAAGGATATCCAGGCGTATACACACACAAACTCACACACACACACACACACACATATATATATATATATATATATATATATATATATATATATGTGTATATATATATATATGATGATTTGGTTTTATTTTAGACGCTCCCCACGTTTAAATTCGTTTTCCCTATAATAATAAGAGAAAAAAAAAGAGAACTCTCGATTTGGTTTGAAAAGTGAGGGCGAAACCTGGTCGGCCGACTCTATCCCATTATCTATTTTTTCTTTTATTCATTAAATATTTCCCCCTGTCCTTCTTTTTATAATGGATACAAAAAAACTCAGTCTTCCCTTTCTCATAGCTATAATAAAGTTGTGTACCCACCAAAAATAATTACACACACACACACACACATACACACACACACATATATATATATATATATATATATATATATATATATATATATATATATATATATAGCCTAAGCCTGAAGAGTCCTAAAGTAGATGAAACGCGGAATATTCAGTGTAACGTAATGACCATATATATTTTATAACTTACTATATGAATATATATATATATATATATATATATATATATATACAGTAGCGTCCAAAAGTTAAGGGCTAGTAAAACCTCAGCAAGTTTAACCATATATTTGAAACAACTACACACGAACAACAAAAAATTACTTCACAATTATATAGATAACATGTATATCTTAAATGGGTCATAATTTCGTTAGCCTACAGTAAGTATTTTTTTAATAACTACCATTTTAAATAAAATTGTTCAATATTTGTGTGTCCAAAAGTTAAGGGCTAACACGATTGCGGCTTTTGTCATTGCTGTGAATGGCTGAAATCACTAACTAACTAATATTTGGTAAACAAACCCTTGCTATTTATGACTTCTTGACACCTCTTGGCATAGGAATCCACCAACTTCTTGCAAAACATTGGCGTTATCGCACTCTATTCAGCATGTAAGCACTGCCAGAGTTCTTCTTGAGTTTTTGGGCACTGAAGTTGAGCACGTTCACGAACTATTTTCCAGATATTCTCAATAGGATTAGGATCTGGACTCTGAGGGGGCCAACGCATCGTTTCAACTTCTTCCTCGTCTAAAAATGTTTTTACTTTCTTAGCAGTGTGACAAGGAGCGTTATCCTGCATGAAAATTGCAGGTTGATAGAGCGACGACCGAAGACTAGGAACTGCATGCTGCCGTAGAATCTGCTTATAAACCTCTGCATTTATTCCACCTTGCAGACGAATCAGTGGTCCACAGCCTGCAGCTGACATAACGCCCCAAACCATTACACTTCCTCCTCCAAATGTCACAGTTTTTTTTTTCACGCACTTAACCTCCAATCTCTCACCAGTTCTTCGCCGGACATACGTGTTGCCATCAGATCCGATAACGTTAAACTTCGATTAATCACTAAAGTGCACACGGGACCAATTTTCGGTTGTCCACACAACGTGTTCTTGGGAAAAAGCGAGGCGGAGTTTCTGATTCTTTTTGGAGATAAGAGGCTTCCTTGCTGGCACTCGATATTGCAATCCAGAAGCGTGCAACCGGCATGTAACAGTTTGCCGAGACGCTTGAACAATAGACCTTTGCTTTAGTTCTCGAGATATTTTAGCAGCAGTGTTAAATCTGTCTTTAAGTGACATTTTGACAATAAGACGATGCTGTCGAGCAGTTGTGATTCGAGGCCTACAAGATTTTGGGGCAGCTGCCACTGATCCTGACTGCTTGAAATGTGCCACAATACGCTTTACTACACTAGGAGACCTTCCTACGGTGTCAACAATCTCAGAAGTTTTCTTGCCATTACTATGAAGATGAATAATGAGCTGTTTTTCTTCGGCAGAAACGGGACGACGTTGTTTTGCTGCCATGTTGTACGAGTGCGATACAAACACTCATTTATTTTACCCAATTACAATAATTTTAATGTTCTTTAGTAAAAATGTTAAGTAGGATTATTCATAGTACCTGTCTGACAGCGAAACGACGTGTGTCGACTTCAGAATGAAGATGGACGTTTCTCTCTCTTTTTATAGGAGAGCGAAGTCCACAAATGTAAAGTTATGAGCCAGGGGCGATAACTCTTACCCGTTGGAAACTCCACTTATGTAAATTATGTTCAGGGGCGATAACCCCTGTCCACCTATACAGTACCTTACTGTTATAATAATTAAAGATTATACCGCCTAGCCCTTAACTTTTGGACCACGAGAATTTGGACAAACTTTTGTGTTATTGGTCATAACTTCAAAAATATCCAACGGATGCTTATGAAATTTAGGCGAGACATGAGTGATGAGTATATTTATAAGTATATATGCATATTACGTATTTTAAATGAACGGTTTTTCTTAAAAAGTACTTAAACTTGTCTTGAAACTACTAGCCCTTAACTTTTGGACGCTACTGTATATAAAAAGGCGTTATATCTGTATATATGTAAAAGTAGATAGATACATGCATAAATCGATAGATAGACTTAGAGGAAACATATAGTAACAAGGCGACACTAATGCAAACTCTATATATCTAGTGGAGTTCATAAAAAGACAAATCCACACACATACTCACGGAGGGGTTAACGTCTATATAATCATATTCAAGTCTTCATACATATTTTAAAGAAAACAAATTCCAATTACTAGCTCAATTGTTCAGTACTGGAGCAATAAATATTTTAGCCGTTGTTTTAATAGAAATAACACCCATGATTAATGCATTGTAAAATACTGTATTATTCATTAGAGCAAACACTTACTTGTGATCATATTAGATGTATACCTCTATATACACATAAACCTGCTGGAAGCTGCCTTCCTGAATCTGCATTAGCGGCTCATGTTAGCGGCACTGAATGGTAACATCTAAAGTGTGTGTGACATAAAGATGCGCCTCGTGGATAACCTAAAACACTTTGTAGCTGAGATTGGCTCTATCCTAATGTGCAAAATGTCTACTCGTACTAGCGCCGACAGATATATTGACATATACATCTATAGATACATATATATATATATATACATCTCTCTCCGTCCCTCTCTCCCTGTCTGTCTGTCTGTTTCTCTCTATCTCTTTCTCTCTCTCTCTCTCTCTCTCTATATATATATATATATATATATATATATATATATATATAGCGCTTTAAATAAGGTCGGGCAGACTATAGGGGTCCCTTTCGTCAACAAACTCATCAGGAGTCAATCGTTGAATTTCTATAAAGAGAACAACAAGAGCAAAGACTTAAGTGGGGATTCATTATGAAATTAAACGAATGCATGAGAAAAAATTATATATATATATATAAATATATATATATATATATATATATATATATATATAATTAAATGAAGGGCGAATGGGATTACGAGCAAAAAACCTTACGAGTGAATTATACGATGTAGAATATATACAATGGCATAAAATATATGTACAAAATGGGGTGTGTGGGGAAGTAAAAATGTAAAATATATCCCCAAATAAGTCCAAAGATTTTACGAATTCCTCCTGTTGACAGAGAGAGGGCGTGCGATAGAGGATAAAGACTGACTTCAGATTCCTTAGGTGATTCGAAGAGTCAGTCCGGTGTAAAATCCTCAATCAGTCCATTTTATATGCATTGGCACACGCTGGATTTTCAGCGAGGTGCTGGGAGATCACAAGGTGAACGAAGGGTGACGAGGCTTGCCTAGTTTGATGCTTGCTGGAGCATGTTGGTTTATTCTTGTCTGCCAATTTAAACAGGTTCCACCTACATAGACAGCAGCACACTGGCAATTGAATTGATAAATCACATTACTATTTGTGGTGTGTTGGGCAAACCATCCTGCATAACTGAGGGAGACGTAGACTTAACACGATAAACCAAGCGAAGAGCAACAGATGGGAAACAATTTGATACACTCTTGATAACAAGTCTACCGTAACATTGACCAGGGTCACCCATCCAAGGGAATTTTAAATACACAGGACACTTGGAGGGACCAAAAACTGTAGGAGAATTGTGAGCGTTAACTTTATTATAAATAATATTATCAACCAATTTATCCGGATAACCATTGTGAATAAAAAATGTCTTTAATCTTCTTTAATTTATAATCCAGTTTACTAGAAGAACAGATTCTTTTCTTGAAGTGGGGACGAATGAACGTCAATTTGTACAGAGGCCGGTAAATGTAGGCTTACGATAAACAGTCGTAAGAAAAGAGTTCTTACCACGTTCAATTAAAACATCAAGAAAGGGCAAGCAACCGTCAGCCTCATACTCCATAGTAAATGTTAATGATTTATGGAGAGAATTAAGTTTATCGAAGAAAGCTAATGCCTCGTTTTCTGATGCAAAAGCTGCAAAGGTGTCGTCGACGTATCTAAAGTATATCGATGGTTTCGATATGCCGTTAAATAGTGCAGACTCATAATATCCCACAAAAATGTCGGCAAATGCCGGAACCAGTGGACTTCTCATCTGAACGCCATACATCTGACAATACATGATGTTATCGAAGCTGAATTCTACAGCTTCAGTACAGATTAATAGTTCAATAAATATATATCTAGGGAATGGGGGTTAACTCACTGTTGTAAAGGGAGTCAGCACAAATATCTATAGCAGGACATTAGTAAATAAACTGGATACGTCGAAAGAACACATAAAGTTGTTCTCAACACTGGGTTGCAATTCGTTTAAAAAATCAACTAATCTAAATGAGTCAATAGTACAATATTCAGTGTATAGAGCCTTAACCGGTTCTATAATGGGTAGAAGCCATTGGGCTAAGGAGTGATGGGCAGACCCCGCCATAGACAAAATAGTTCTAAGCTGAATTCTCTATCTATATAAAAGTCAAGTACGTTCAAGGATGGAATACTGTTGCCATATCTAAGCAGGAGCTGCTAAAAACAGCCTATCCTGCCTTGACAGAGTACAAAATAGACTTCGTGGCTTAGTGGGGGATTCCCTTTTCTCTACCCTGCAACCTCTCTCCCACAGAAGAGACGTTGCGAGCCAATCCTTGTTTTATCGTTAATTCGATGGCAGATGCTCGTCTGAACTCCAATCGCTGGTCCCCCCTCGCCAATCTCTCACGAAAAACACTCGTCTAGCTGAATCCACTGTGAAAAATTTCCCCCACTCTATATATCTGCCTAAATCAAAACGCGGATTCCATGAACAAAGCTTCTTTCTTAGAACTGCACGCCTGTGGAACTCTGTTTAATCTGCCTGATTCCCTCCGGACTACAACTTGGGTGTCTTCAAGTCCAATGTTAACAAATTCCTAATAAACCGCCCCCTTAAGTAAACACTTCATCAAATCTCCACACTAACGTAATGTACTTGCAATAACCCTTATCCCTGAGTGACTTCCGGGCCTTGATAAGTGGTGATCACTGTGTAAAAAAAAATACCTTCTTTGTGGATTTTTGGAAGGCCATAAAGTCTAGGTCTCAGAGAGCCAGAAGGCCTTATTTTTTCATATATATCTTTTGTAAACTAACTTTTTTGTAGAGGTACAAAAGGCGCTTCTGTATTTTGACTTCATTTCTATAGGTGCAATCGTGAATATCAGCAGAACCAATGCAAAGGAATTTTTCAGGATCATTCAAAATTACTGACATTTTCTGGACATAGTCCGCTCGGTCTAAGATAACCACACCAGCACCTTTATCTACAAATATAAATATATTTGTTAAATTTAAGTGTTTTAATGGTTTTAAAGTGTGTGCTGGACCAAACAAAATCTTCATATATATATATATATATATATATATATATATATATATATATATATATATATATATATGTATGTATGTATATATATACATATATATATATGTGTGTGTGTGTGTATCTTTATTACTCATGTCCATATGGTTGGTATGTTTCCACATTCACTATTATGAAATTACCTAACATACCGCTAATAGGATGATTTGAAACACAACATTTTTACCATAAAACCTACGTTTAAATATAATCATTAATAATAAAATTTTCTCTGGGTTTCGTGTTTTTCCGCATTCATTATTATGGAATTAAATAATCGTACGGCCAATCGGCCAATTCGAGCCCCTAGTTTAAAGAATTATGAGCACAGCAGTCTTACTAGCAAGGCATCATCACGATCATGCTTAGAAATACTAGAGAAATAGTATATTTTAAATGTGATCATTAGTAACAGGATTATTCCCGGATCCCGTTCTTTTAAAGCAAGATAACCTACAATTCAACTTATTATTCATGGATTATCATGTCGTAGATTTTTGATAAATTTACAAAACATCGGCTCAACCGTTTCAGAGCCAATAAAGAAAATCACATAAAAACACACACACAGAGACATGCATACAGTCACGGATGAGGCTGAAACACTAAACAAGCCTGCCACATAAATATCAAGCAAAAGCCGGCAGAAATATACCGAGACCTTCCAAAAGAGGAATCTTAAAGAGTGGGACCAACAAAAGTATTTTTGTGGGAACTCTTTCAGGAATACATAGACAAAGAAGGTTCATTGGACAGGCTCAAAATGGGATCCCTCCACCACGATCAGGAAACGGTTATGATGCCTGCTCAATACCAGGGATTGATGACCAATGCATTCGAGAAGATGGCAGGCCTCACTAATGACAACAAATATAGATTCTGCCACACGGAATTGGAAAGTATGAGTTATCTAGTATCAAGTTGCATGGTTCTTTTAGAGGATGGCTACTACACACCGAGGCATGATTGAGTTTGTAAGTACATCCACTGGACCATCTGTAAAAATAAAACACCCAATGTAGCAGCAAATCCTGGGAGCATCAACTTGAAAGAACAGTTGGAATGACTTATATACCATACATTACGACGATGTAATCTCTTCAGCCACCTAGCTTAACATGCTGCTGTGAAACCTGACATATTTATCTAGAATAAGTCAGAGAGAGTTGCAAACTTGGTTGAAGTGAGTGTTCCTAATGATGGAGGTCTAAACAGAGCTGAAAGGGGAAAAGAGACCTAATATCAAGGTATCATGTATTATATGAAAAGAAACTGGAATCTTAGGGAGATATCAGTCATACCAGTTATTGTAGTTGTCACAAGGCTTATGGAGAACCTGAAGTCCTACCTAAATAATATCCAGATAAAAGAGATCCAGCCAATTGCACTACAGGAAACAACGAGGATACAAAAAGAGCTTTCAGTTGGTTTCAATAAAAAGCAGGACAATGTTAGTAACTGCTGCGGCTGCCCAATATCCAGCGTTACAATCTTCAAATGAAAGCTTATTTTTTAAATCAATATAACTATTATACTTAAATATAGACCGAGATATTGTTTATTGCTATTATTAATAATATTAGCATTTTTATTCATATTTTTATATTATTCAAATCATTATTATTATTATAGTATTATTATAGAGTTTATTAAAGAACATATCTATTACGGAATTAAACATGCTTCTGTACACAGCGTAATGCGCTATTGCGGGTCGTCTTGGCTTGAGACAGACTAAAATAGGGAACTGAAGGGCAGAATGTGATACTTGCAGAAGCGGTTTGAGAATAGTATTAAACGGTAGCGGAAAGATATTGGTAGAATAGAAGAGTTAAACTACGACAGAAAGCCAAGGCCGAACTGGAAAATAGGTTAGGGTTAGGGTTGATGAAAAACGGGCGATGACAATTCTACCTATGTTGAAAAAGAAAGTCCGCGCTGGCGGTGTGAAAATTAAGAACTTTATTGGGAAAACTGTTGCTTTTCGGCAGATCGTTTTTCTGGAACAATCAGTCTCAGCTGTATAAAGAATTCAGTGATAGCTAGTAGGCGGGGAGTAACAGAACTTCGAATGAAGATGATGCTAGAAAGTTCTGAAGCTGGATTTGGCCTGTCGAAAGGCGACATAATGAGAACGCTTACTTTAGAGAGGTCAGAGCAAGGTTCTAAGGAATGCACCAGATGGAGAACGTTGTGATAACTTTATGACGTGAGGGCTGGCATTTGAAGAATGACGGACTGGAATGGCACCTGGTTCAGATGGAGTGAGGGGCTTCTGGTTCAAGCAGTTTCAGTGCCTTCATTCACTTATAGCTGCTGTCTGCAAGTGGTCCTTGAGTCGGGGAGTTTCTCTGATTGGCTTATTATGAGAAGGACAAAATTAATTTGGAAGGAGACTGCAAAGGACAGAACTGCCATCAATTACAGACCGATATATGACTACCACTAAAGTGGACGCTGTTAACCGGAATCCTTACAGACAAAGTTTATGTAATTTATGTGCGAAATAAGTAAACTCAATGGTTCGGAATATTTGAAAGAGCTACTTTATTTGTGCAGATATATCTCGTGTTTATTCCAGTTTGCCTTGTGGAAGAATACCTTGAACGTCTATACATTGTTTTTATCTGCGAATCTGTTAATAGCTATAATACGCAAAGGGGCAGAGAGGATTCAACATGGATTCAAGACGACATTATCATTGCTAATATTCACATTTTCTGAACAAATCCTCAGAAGACATGTGTTCCAGCTGATTTGATCTATTCATATTGCCTAAGAGAGGTGTGCAAAGTTTGAAAGACTGACAATTTTCATTCTGCAAATTTGATTATTATTGATTTGGTTATGACATTCTCAATGTCAAAGGTGTGTGTCTTTTATAACCCCGCGTGTGTGGTTTTGCTCGAGATCATGATATAATGATAGAACACTGTTTGTCAAAATCTTAGCTTTTTATTGCTGCAGATTTTCTAGTTTATATGGCGTTTTTATTAGACATTATATAGCATGTCCAATTATAAACAATGTTTCGAAAAATTATGTGAGGAGAGAAACAGCTATTATTTATGCAAAAGATTATTAAAGTAACAGTCATTATTTATGCAAAAAGTTTATTAAAGAAAATAAAACATATATGTTTCCCAATTGGCAAGCATTTATAATTTTACCCACAATGAGATATAGATGTGTAGCTGTTAAATTGTGGCTTAACAAACTCTTTCGATATATCGCGATAGTATATCATGGTAAAAGATGTAATATACAAATATACATATACATAGACACACACACACACACACACACACACACACATATATATATATATATATATATATATATATATATATATATATTTATATATTAGACGAGCTGGGGGAGGGCTGAATTTGCCCGGTCATAAAGACCGTTAAATATGATATTTTAATTTGTCCAGGTTTCGTATATATTATTATAGTGTTGTGATTTCAAAAGTATTTGGGTGCCTTCAGCTATAATCGAAACTGAAAGAAAAACTGTATGGTTCAAGGCTAGTGACGTTACCAATGTACCAACGTTCCACGCATGTGAACTAATTTAAAAAAAAAAAACAAAACAAAGATAAATGTACAAAATGTATAATTATTTTTTTTCATTTTTTACCCACTTGACCCCTAAAAGCTGTTTTAACCGGCTAAAGATCCATGAAAACAGTCCATAAAAAACTATTTGAGACCCCTAACGCTGCTTTTCGTAAAAAGTTCAGTAGGAAAATATGGATTCAAACAGAGAGACGGAAACACAGGGAGAGGGGCATAGTTTTATGAATTAGATTAAAAGTATTGAAGCAGGGTTTATTAGAACCAACAGATCTCCAGTAAATAGCATCATACACGAAAGTAATAAGAATATTTTTCAATGTCATTTATTTCATTTTACGCTGATTTTGCTTTTGTCAGAATATGAATTTTAAAGCTCCTACACAACACAAAAACAGTATCTTGTTGGCGGTCCCTTGTTTCGCATACAAAATTATTGACGGTTTTGAAATTGTCTTTTTTTTCACTACATTATTTATTGTTTTGTCACCTGAAGAACTCATGTTAAATTTATTGATTATTCAAATTTTTATGCAAGAAATATTAGAAGGACAATCGAAAATATATTTAATGTGTTTATTTACGCATGCTCTCTCTTTACTTATATATACATATATATATATATATATATATATATATAGATAGATAGATAGATAGATAGATATAGATAAAACTTAGAGCTAGAAAATGTAAAAACTAAATTAAAAGTAGTCAATACGTTGGTAGAGCTGCATTTTTTTACAAATTTATCCTTTATTTTTAAATTTTTTACTTTATTAAAAAGAGTTGAAAAAACTATTTTTTCCTTTACAACCTAACAAAAATAATAGATAGCAAGAATATAGAGATGATGGGGTTTTTCATTGTTGAGAACTACAACGGTCCCAAATTCCAGAACATTAAAAATACACTAATGAAGGAAATGAATGGATTTAACCTAAAAATCAACATCAAGTCTAATATAAAAACTGTAAACTTTCTAAACGTCACTTTCAACATAACACATGATACATATGAACCTTACGCTAAAGATAGTATCATTCTATTATATATGTATATATATATATATATATATATATATATATATATATATATATATATATATATATACCCATTATCTAACCACCCAAGCATATTATTAACCACATCTTCATATCCATTGAAAACAAGAATAAGCACTAATTCATCGAAACTGGAGCTCTTTAACGAGTAAAAACCCTTTTATGAGACAGCCCTAAAAGAATGGGGGCAAACTAATATCACAATCAACTATTCTGAACCAACTCCTTACAAGTGTAATAAAAATACAAACCTTAAACCTTTATTTGGTTTAACCCTCTTCCCTTTCAATATAATGATCAAATCTAAACAAGGAAAACATTCTGCAAATTTATTATCACTCACTTTACTGGTACAATCAGGTGGCCGCTGGTACACCCTATGTGTGGCAGTAGGACAGCGCCGCTCCAGAGGTCTAAAGAGACCAAGGCTTGCTTTCAGAATGAGTGCTACGAAAGCATGCCTGATCGCCGCCATCCGCTGAGTATTCGCCGGGCTCCCGCCAGAGCTTGGTAAAATGAGTTGCGTGCAAAATCAAGTATCAAGGTGATTGAAGCTGAAGGCGGATACATTAATTTGCTGTCTTTTTAGGACGACAAATTTTTCTTATCCACTCAATGTCATCGAGAAAAAACTAAACTTAGCCATCAAAGATGTTTTTAATTTACTTTAATATTGAGTGATTTAATTATTGAGTTACTTTTGGATATACGTTGAATATACTTTGCTTTTCATTATAATTATCACTTTTAATTATAAATTTACACATGTGAAAACATACTGGTCTATTTTCGTTTTAATTAGAATTTAACACGAATCTTTTATAATAATATTATCATAAAAAGTAATATTTTATTAATTTATTTTTGTTAAATTAAATTTACAATTTTTAATTTTATGTCATAATTTTTTAAATATAATTTACTGTAATGTTAAAATAACAATACGTTTATTTTCCAGCTTGTTATTTATATTCTTTACTGCTAATTAAATTGCTGCGTCGAAACGGTTGTCATTCTGTGTGGATACATGGAATTGTGTACATGTTTGTATGGCTATGTGTCGCATACATGTTTATGGCTATATGCCCCTTGTGCATATATTTAATTGCGTTTCGATTTGCATACATTCTATTCCTTCCCCCTATCTTTGCATCAATTTATATTTCTAAATTTTAAACTTGTCTTAGCATATTTTCCCTCCTTTCGTCGGTTTTATCCCTTGCTTTTTTTTATAATGTATAAATCAGCCGGATATTGAATATCTGGGTCACGTTGACATACACAGCTCCAAAACTATTGCAAACTTATATATAAAAAGAATCGATCTGATTCGTATATTTTTAAGTTCATTTAAATTCAATATTTTCTGGGATTTTCTGGATTTGTTTCTATTTCGTAGTGGGCTAATGTTATATTATATTAAATCTTTTTACATATTAATTTGATGTATATTAATTTTTAAATACATTTTTAGTAAATATCTAACAAGTTTTTTCAGAAAATGTATTCTCAGAGTTTCATAGGAAGATTACTATTTGCAATAGATTTTACCGCATTACAATTTGGACTACATCATATTAATACATATGCACATCTGTAACCGCTTTATCTAATCTAGCTTATACTATGCTTAATAGGATTAGATCTTACGATTGTGCGTCTTCTTTTCTTCATTGCGTCGTATGTCACCTTGATATTTCTTTTTTTTTTGTAACATTTGCCTTTTAAAATGTTTATGTAAACTGTAGTTTCCAATTTAAATGCTAAACAACAAAACATATGGACTATAAACATTATAGTGCGATAATATGACCGATTTATTGAAACGCTATGAATTGAAAGAAATAATTAAATCATTCCATTACTTGTCGAATAATTAATTTTTGCGTAAATTTCAATAAACTGGATGTAATTTTAAATATTCTTCATACTATTGTTCTATTTTATATATTGAGCTTTCCATTGTCGGCATTGTTTTATGGGCGTTAATTTTACAGCAATATACAATGTGTAATATGAGATTTAAAAAATTCCCTTGAATATATATATATATATATATATATATATATATATATATATATATATATACACACACACACATACATATATATATACATACATACTAGCAGAAGTATCCGCCGTTGACTGGGTTAAAACAGCCTACAGAAAATGGATTGTGATTGATGAAAGTATGATAGGTTATGAAAAGGAGGGGGTTGTAAAGAGATAGGTTCTAATACTCAAAAATTTTAGCGTAAGCAAAATATGATGAAAGTAAAGATAATTTCCGCGAAAATATATGTTTTATATTAAATTTGTTTCCATTCGTAGCCAAGAGTGACCAACAAAATGATGTTTCCTTACACTTAAACAAACAAATACAAGAAATGTAACTGAACACTGGGATATTATGACAATGTGGCCTAGTCTCTTAAATTATTGAATAATGAACCGTTACAATCGACCACAGGTAGTATCGCAGCAAACTGAACTACACTTTATTCTAGTCGACCAAGGATTTTGTTAAATCAAGACTGCGTAGAATTGCATTCACAAAGAAGAATACTCTATTAATACATGTAGAACCATCATACAATGTAACAATCTGAATCATGGCACTCCGCCTATTGGGTTTCGATAGGCATCATGGCGTCATTGTTTCAAAACGTACACGCTACTTATACCACAGACCAGTTGTATAGACATCTTGACAAGTGAAAAAGAAATATTTATATCATAGCTAACTTCCTAACAACTTTAATATCATCTTCGTTATTTATCCAAACGTTTATGTTTGTTTTAACATTTCTTCGTTAACATTGCTGATGCATTTCTACTATAATATTTTTATCTTAAAAAATATCTTTCGTTTTTTAGACATCAAAGACGTTCATAACAATAATCTATCTCATTGAACCGCCCCTTAAATAAACACTTCATCAAATCAAAGTAATGTACTTGCAATAACCCTTATCCCTGAGTGGCTTCCGGGCCTTGATAAGTGGTCATCACTGTGTAAAAAAAAACAAAAAAAAGCTCGCGTAACATTATTTTCACCTGGTGTCACCACTAAACACATCTCGGAAGTTTATGTTCGAACATTCTTTTTGTCTTAACATTACTACGTTAACATCCCTGATACACTTCTTTCTTCTGGGATCATGATGCATGACTTATTATTGAGAGTTAAAGAGAACAGTTATTTTTCAACCATGTTGTTTGATTTATTACCAATATATTATTTATCCTGGCAACGCCCTATGTTTCACTATTAGTACAAGCTAGTCTGCATTGACACTTTCAAATCTTCACTTAAATACGTGTACATCACATGTATAATGCTGTTGTTACATTTTAAGTAGGACCTACACGTTACATGCAGAGACAGTCGCAAAAAAATAAAGGAAGGAAATTCGACTCAGCTTTTTTCTAAGCTGAAATAAAAAAGAAATATTCATCGTAACACATCATTGCATCTTGTTTTAAAAGTCTTATGGTTCGTCATGTACTTAACAGAACCTTCCCGTGTCAGACATGTGTTTTTTTTCTACCGCGTCGACATGTGCTTGTCCTGTAGTCACACGGGTTTCAAATCTCTCAGACCGGCCGTTTTCGCATTGGTATTCCATCACGCATACTTGGGCTGGTGCATCTGCTACTTGTTTCTCACTCCTGGACAGGGTTCAAAAGGGAGTCGCCAACCTGATAGGTCCTGAACTGTAATCTAGGTTTCAGCCTCTGTCTCATCGACGAAATGTTACATCCCTCTATCTGTTTTACAAATACTAATAATAATATGCTCTGATGGACTACAAGCACTTGTTGCATCCCTCTCCATGGTCTACAAATACTAATAATACTATGCTCTGACGGACTACATTCATGTGTACCTCCTCGACGTGACTACCCCCTACAAACCCGACAAGCAACTAAGTCCCACCCCTTTACAGTAGAGATCCCTAGGCGTAAGAAAGCTTTTTACTCCAAGAGTTTCTTACCTAGAGCTGCAAGTCTTTGGAACTCCCTTCCGGGACACTGTTTTCCCAACTGTACTGATATGCAGAAGTTCAAGTGTAATGTAAACAAACATGTTTCTATTCATCTCCCTTCATAATGCTCCCGCCAATTATGTACTCGATAGTAGCCTCCAACTTCAAAGTGGCACTTGCCTTGTTTGGGGTGAAAATTGGATTTAAAAAATCTCCTAGAAAATGACATGAAGAGGATCAACCGCTGTACATTATATTATTGATATAATCAACTTATTTGATCTTGTAATAAGAAAGGAACTTTTCACGGTGCTATACATTGAATGTGCCGTCTGTCTTAAGAGGATGATCGCGTTGCTCATGAAAACATGCAAGACATCATATCCCCCAAAGACCGGAATGAATAATTATGTTGACACACCGGTTCTCATTATATCACTGAAGTTAAGCCACATTGAGTCTTGTAAGATAAGAGACTATTTGGGAATACCAGGGCTGCATGTAAGGAGACGTCGACACCTGCTTTACAGAACTGCAAAAATTCTACGTCGTATTCTCCTTTACTGGTCTAAACTTGGAACGGTGGACCGCTTGTAAACTTGATATTTCCAGGAAAATGCTTCCTATAGATGAAGTTGGTTCAACCTGACTAGTATAAATTGTTGGTAGTTTGGCATACCTGTTCTGACTTATTGAGACATGATTCCTTTTATGTTTTCTTAAGACTACAGAAATTCAAACGTCGGGGACATTTTCTCTCTTAGAATCGGTGACAGCCTCTTCAATTTCATCTAAATCAGTTATAATGTTAAATGGTGGACGGTACTCATCAGTGAGACACTTTCTATATTGTATTCCGAAAACATTATCAATTGACACATACACTTCTTCGCTTACGAATACAGGGAGGTAGGTACGAACCCCTCCGACTTTTTTTATCGAGTTTTTCTTTTAATTGAAATAGTTGTGAATCAGTTAGTAATTGAGTTAAGCAGTGTAATTTATTTCATTAGTTATTGATCGAATATATTTTTTAACAAAAAAAAAATAATAATAAATAAACAAACCGATTCCTCTATTAAGTATAAAATTCGTATATACGGTAAAATCATGCTGACACATAGATTCTCGTAAGGTCAAAGAAGTTAGGTAAAAATGAGCTTAGCCAGTATTAGATGAATGCCTATTTGCGAATAACAAGGCTGTATTTAGGTAGAAGTTTAGGTGAGTTAAAGATGAAGTTTACCAAACTCAACCGTCTCGACTGGATTCCGAAAATAATGATACAAACAGGAAGGTAAATTAAACACGACAAAAGTGTACCTTAATCGTTCCTTTATATGCATACAAAAGTTTCCTCGATTGTTTAAATAGACATTGACAAAAAATCAAAATGATTAATTAACAGGAGGTCCTGGATATGACCTTAAACTATATCCAGTGGTGAGGCCCCAGCTTGCGGGCTTTGAGGAGTGTGGGGCCACGCTTTAATTGCCATTGATCCCAGGTCCACTCTGACCCGGAGTGGTAGTACCTGTTAGGTTTCCAACTATGGGTTAAATAGAAACCAACTTGAAAACAAATATATTCTATTAAAAAAAATTTCTTAAATCTTGGGATTTGGCATTAAATAACCTGAAAATGGTTGATATGCCGTAAAACAAAAACCAGCCAACCAACCAACCAACCAACCAACCAAATTAATTAACAGGAAAAATATTTCATTCAATGAAAACCTTACTCGTCATAATGCATTAAAAAATGGAAAAGGAATGTTTCTCTCTCCCTCTCCCTCGCTCTCTCTCTCCTATTTCTCTCTCCCCTGTTTTCTCTCTCTCTCTCTCTCTCTCTCTCTATATATATATATATATATATATATATATATACAAGTGACATTGTCTGACTTCAGAATGCTCTCCACCAAGTCCTTTCTTATTTTTATACAGACTTTAAATTCGATACGTAAAAATGTTTACTATTTGAACAAATTAAATGCAGTAATTAGTTTGTAAGATAGCTATTAAAAGAGTTAAACTTAAAAATAAAAGCCTCAAGCGTAAGTCAACTAAAAATGGTTTTGTGCGCATGCGCAAATATACATTTATGAATGAAAGTCGATTAAAGTCGAACGTTTTCTTTATCAACCTGACAATATATCAAATGGTACGACCAAGTCTGTATCGTTAAACTTTGGTTTCTATTCTAGCTGATGGCCCCAAATAATAATGTTTAATTTTTGCAACCACTTATATTGATTCGGTAAAATATAATAAATTATATTGAAAAGGCTCCATAATAATACATACTAAATCTGCATGAATTAGTATATGATATTTAAGTGTATTTTATGATCGGGCCACGCCGGCCGGCTTGCTAGTGTTGTATAATTCGTAAGCGTAATTGAGATGCATTGAAATACTAAGCAAATGAATGATGAAACCGTTTAAAATAAATATAATTATGCTGTTATTTAGAAATGGGCAATGTCGAAGAGACTCAAGCATAAGAAAACAGTATAAACAAACTTTCCCGAAGTATTCCGATTCGTCGAGTTTTTTCATCTGTTACAGAAAAAAAATTGCTGTGCTCCGTGTAAAATTAAGCGATTTTTCTGTACTTCACACAAAAAGAGAAGTTCCCTACGGATTCGATTAGCATCACTTTGGTTAACCTAATCGCGTGAGTAAACACCTAATATCGATACTAAGAAAGCGAGTAACTCACAAAGGAATAAACAAAATCTAATCTACTTGCAGAAACGGAAAAAATGATCCCGACAATATATACCCTTACATTAAATATATAAATAGACAAACAAAATTATTTTATCGATCAATATCCGCTCATATGCACTGTCATATATTCACACACACGTACATACATACACGCACATATTTATATATTTATATATATATATATATTAATTCATATATATATATGTATGCATATTTATACATACATATATATGTGTATATACATACATACATATATAGTAACTGTCTGTATTTTTGAGATGAGGTGTTTTCATTGATTGAGATTGTCGGACTGATTTCCTCATCTTGGTTTCCGTTTTGCCCCCCGGCCTTCGTCAAGTGAACCGTTTGAGTCTCGAACCCAACCCTTTATTATTATTACGGAGGGTACCGTGTTCGGACTCCAGCTAGGCTTTGAGACATAGTTGCTGATTCTCTGTTTTCAATGTTACTTTTTCACTGCCTTCGTTCAGGATAACTGTAAACTTTGATACAACGTCTAGGACCACTCGGCCATATGTCACTAGGACAATTCCTAGTTGGTTTTTGTTAATGTTAAACCTATGTTGTTATTCAAGGTTTTCTCTCTCTATCAGAGGTGTCCAAATTGCATTCAGCTCTATGCTTGGTTTGCTCAGTAGGTTGTTATGTCCGAGCATGTGAGCTGTTTCTTTAAGTCTTCTCACTTTCCAGTGGGTCTCTCTGTTTATTATTTTTACTTCATCCCATAGGGGGCGATGGTCCCCCTTCTCCATCCAGACATGGTTGGCTATACCCGATTTTTCCGTCTCCCCTTTAGTTACCGCTTTTCGGTGTTCTTCCACCCTTACTTTAAGGGGGCGGCATGTTTCACCCTTGTAAACCTTTCTACAACTGCATGGGATGGAGTATATGCAGTTTTTGGTCATGTTTTCATCCATGCGGGGCTTCACTCGTAACAGGCGTCGTCTGAGTGTTGACTCCATTTTGAATACCGTCCTGATGTTGTAGGGGGCACATATTCTCTGAATCTTTTCGGAGATGCCTCGTATGTATGGTAGGCAGACCGTTGGAGGTTTTTGGGTTTCATTCTCCTCTCTTATACTATTAATAATAAAAGGTTGGGTTCGAGACTCCTAACAAACGGTTCACCTGACGAAGGCCGGAGGGCCAAACGGCGGAAACCTTGTGACAATAACATACATACATATATATATATATATATATATATATATATATAATATATATTATATATATATTCTTTAAATGCCTGTAGATTACAATAAATATATATATATATATATATATATATATATATATATATATATATATATATATATATTGTTTTGGTTTTAGCGATATGTTTTGAATGAATTCAATTATTTTCGAAAGTGCATTTTTACCTAAATGCGAGATGGGAATAATTTTTAACCAATTTGGTACCCCCACATGGGGCGCAGTATTTATATTATTTTTAAAATGTAGTTCATTTTAAACATAATATATATATATATTTTTTAAAAATAATATATATATATATTTTAAAAATAATATATATATATTTTAAAAATAATATATATATATATATTTTAAAAATAATATATATATATATATATTTATAGTGCAATGACATATACAGTGATGATCATATTTATTGGCACGGTAAAATAAAAGTTTAATTTTGTCTAATAAATTCTGAAAAAGGGATTAAATTTAAGAAAATAACAAAGTATATTATGTATTTTTAACTGGCCTTTCCGATGCAGCAACATATACTGTGAGAAAAAGCACAAACATTTGCAGAAGGCGAAACAGAAATCTTATTTAGATATAATGATGAATAATGGACAAGGAAATATAGAGAGAACAATTTTGATTTCACGATGGGGTCCGGAGTCAGCGCAGGTAACTGACTTAGTAGGTCTGTACATACTGAAGGAGATGAACAAAAAAAAATACATGGTTCAAATGGGGGATTATACACTATTTTTAGTTAATTTAGGGGACTACAGAAAAAAATAGAAAGAAAATTAAAATATTTTTAATGAACTTTAGTGAAAATAACAATTTACAGAAATTGTAAAATAGTGATTTTTTTAGATGTAACCCGAAATCTTAACGACAATACTTATTGACCGTTTCACAAACCGAACCAAACACATTTCTACACACACACACACACACACATCTCTCTCTCTCTCTCTCTCTCTCTATATATATATATATATATATATATATATGTGTGTGTGTATATATATACCTGTGTGTATATGCCTCTGTGTGTGTGTGTTGGTGTGTATATATATATATATGTATATATATATATATATATATATATATATACATATATATATATATATATTTCTAGCAGGGCTCGTTAACCGGTGTTAGCCGGTGTTAACCGGTGGAAGCAAAGTAAAGTACAATTGTTGTTGGTGATGGTGCTCCACTTAGCTGCCCATGTTAAGAATGATTATGGGAATAGACAACCTTAACCGTCGCAAGTAAATTACGGTGCAGAATGCCAGTATTTATATCTTGAAAATTACCTGTCTGTTTCAAATATAACTGACCTTGTCTTAATGAGTATGCTGGAAAACTCATATAACTAGTTATATGTAAGTATATTATGGAGGTAGATCGAGTGTAAAAAATACCCTTCTGCAAAAAATGTTGTAGAAATCGAGAAGTGAAAAAAACAAAAGACACATAGTCCCCCGTCCCAAAAATAGGTTTCCGAAAACTTATCGATGCCTGCATTAACAACAACCCCACCTCTAAAAACGACGCTGAGTTGATGGTTGGGATATTACTATCTCCTCTAAAGTTAATAACGTAAAATTGTTTTTTTTATTTTACGTTCTCCCTTGGTAGTGGTCACTGTTTGTTACTGTCAAAGTATATTAGGAAACGCACTTAATCACTGTTTTGAGAGGGAGAGAAGAACAGTAAGTTTGGTTTGTTGTCTATTCTACCAGCCAGCGAAACTTAACCGCCGTACAAATAAAAAGTAAAAAACAACAAACGGAATTTATGGTTTTATATGATAACGAATGGACGTGGAAAATAGTTTGTGATTGTATTTAGTTTTAAAATAACCGTTACTTAAAAAAATAATCCAGCTAAAAATAATAAGATAACTACTTCCATTTAATGGTATTGTTATCCCAGACTCGAGTAAGTAAGAAATCAAAATTAGATAAGATTGAAAATGATATTAGAAAAAGGCTAGAATCGAACCCAATACGAAAGGTTTTAAAATAATACATATTGAAATGGTTCTCGCCAATAACTTCATATTATTTATGTCAGTTATTTCATTTATGAATGCAGTCATTATTATCCCATTGTTCGGAGTCCCCGAAATATATGCCCCCGGCAACAGTATTTGTCATAGTGATGGTATCTTTCCCAGGATTAATTGTAGGATTTTATTATAACGCATAAACCTGTCATAATTAAGTTATAAACGTTCATAATGTAGAGGCTATAGTCTAGCCAAAATAAATTTGTATGTGATATTTGTTGTTGAAAACCTACGGTATTTTAATCCAGGGGGAATTTCTACAATCACAATATTATATACAGGATTAATTAAATAATCTTAAATATATATGAAAAAACACTAATCCGCAGGATATCAAAAATAAAATATTCGGGTTATCTCAAAACGAGAATTTATTTGATAAAAAAGCGTATTACAATGAAGCCTTAATTAGATCGGGATATCATAGGAAAATCAAATACACAGAAAGGGTGAATAATAGAAACAGCAGACCAAACTCCACAATATCATATAACATTATAATGGAAGAAAAAAGAGATGCGAAGAATGAAAACGAGTATGAAAATAATGTGAAGAATAAAAACAAGGAAGCTAAAAAATAATAAGGAAGCTTATTATGATGATAATAATATTTGAAGAAATTTACGCACAAAAATGGTTTAATTCGCCGTTTAGTGAACATATTCAAAACAATATACCTAAAGAACCTTATAAAATCATTAAAACATACACCGAGACAATAGATTAAGTAAAATAATTAATAACACAGTATAACTTTCATTCTGAACCGATGCCAATCTAGCCAACACTAATGTACAAAAAGTGAATAACAATAGGATTGAATCTGTTGGACTAAATTTGGGGAGAAAATGTAATTGTAGAATACCTACTTAATGTCCACTAAAGAACAACTGCTTAATTTCTAAAATTGTGTTCAAATTCGAAGAGAAAGTGGATAAAAGTAAGAAGGCATACTTAGGAGGGATGGAATGTTTTTAATGAACAATCCAGAAACTCCGTTGCATCATTTTAAATTGGACATAAGAAGAAACCAAATAGAGATAGGGATAATGATAAAAATGACGATACAACAAACGTAATTATGAATAAAAAGAGGAACATAGCTGCATTAGATGATTATGGAAAGAACTACGTAAAAATACAAAAGAGTTTGAATTAAAATGGTAAATAGTAGATAAGGGTGGAATATATAAACCAAGTAAATCCAAAAGGTGTAACTTTTGTTTACTGTAAGCATACTATATAATGAATTCTAAAGAAGAAATCTTAGGTGCTATACAAAGCTATTTTCATCTGTATATAATAGTTTTATAACAGAAACTCCCATCTGGACCAAATCACCGTAAGTTTTCAATAAAAGATGCCAACTTGAAATTCATTATATCCAAACTATTACCCACCATCCTATGCAACTTTCGAATGGCATTACATACACATTCTCTTGTGATATTAAAATGCTAGATCCCATCCATGAAGAACAACCATCACAATCGCAACAGTTTAAGAGGAAGGGGTCTCTACTTTTCTCAATATATTTAGTCCTACCACTGCTATCAGTTATCATCGGAAATGATTCTGCATTTTTCTTCTACAGTTAGATCACCCCTTTCGTAACTGGATGATTACATATAGATATAAATATTCATTCCGATTTCCGAACCAAAATTAATAACTTGTTCAGCATTTATGATTGGCTGAAATCGCACATTCTCATATTCAAGAATCAAACGAATTCCTACATAAACGAATAGTTCTAAAAGTTGAGAAATATGGCGCTGCCATCCATAGGGGATCTTACGTTAGAAAGAACAACATTTAAAGAATATCAACCACTGAAAAAGCGACATTTACATATTGTTAACCGCATATAATGCTACAGACATTCACAGGTAAAAACTTCTGGATCTTCCTACACGAGCACGTCCATGTCTGTCGCTATTTACGGGACACACTAGCGAGCGTTAAAAAGAAAATCCTAACTATTAATCGCTCATGAATAAAAATCTAACTATTGCTAGCCTTATTTCATGGAACTAAGGTGCGCTAGTAAAATAATTTATATACACACAGGCTTTTCCGTCTAGGCTTGTACGTTAGGAAATCTCAAAACAGATTTAAACATATACATGGTTTACGACTGTAAACATGTTCGGGTCAATCTTGGTATCGGAATACCCTGGCCAAATCACCAATAAAATATCCGTCAGCGTTCATCCAACTTAAACATCGAATCGGAAACTCGAAAACAAAATGAAACAAATATTATTTTCATTATGTGAATTTGCTAAATATTTTAAAGCCATGCCTTTTCATTGGACAGTTTAAAGGCTTTTGAGGAAATAGATATTAACAAACAATTAATATAGCTTTGTTTACAAAAATTAAACGAAATAGGAAAAGCCTGTAAACTGTCGAATAAAAATTCTTGACTTTAAAATTTTTTGCAAATTCTCATTTAGTTAAAAGATTTAATGTTTTGGAAGCTTTTCAGTCTTTGGCCTTTGGGCCCAAATCACATAATTCGTGGTTATTACGTATTTGCCGTGTTGACAAATAACGTCCTGTTATTTATTTATTTCATTTTATTCAATTACGCATGGAATAAATAGCATATAGCAGGGCCCACGGGAAAACAAATGAATACATATCTAAGGAAATGACAGGGACACCAGAGGAAGACCTCCAATCGGTAGTGGAATGGGGGACATAAAAGGATGGTCACGTTCAATGCTGCCAAGTCTAAGCTTATTTCCTGCAATGATTACAAGAAACGTCTACAACCAATAGCAATGGCCAAAGATACATTATCGTATAGTAATTCTTTTAAACTCTTTGACCTAACGTTGGAACAGTTACATTGAGAGCATTTTCAAGACCGCTGCGAAGAAGGTAAGCTCCCTCTACCGTTCTAGAAATGAGAGGAAAGAAGTGGCTTACCGTTAAAGCGGCTGCGCGTTTGTGCCTGTAGAGCACAAATTGAGAATCAAGATCACGCCCGCAGGCTTTTATTTGGAAAAAAAGTCCCGTGGAATCTCGGGGAATCTCGGAGAATCTCGTACCCTGGTTCCATAAAGAGGAAAGGAAAACGGGAGGACGGACGATTTTTGTGTAAAAGAAGAGGTAGAAGAAAAGAGTGTGGTGAACGAAAGTAGAGTTGTAACGAACACAAGAAAACTACTAACGCATAAAAGTATCTTTTACCTCTACAAGGCTACCATTCGCCCATGTATAGAGTATTGTTTCACATTTGGGCTGGTGCATCTGCTACTTGTCCCTCACTCCTAGACAACGTTAAAAAGAGAGTCGAGAACCTGATAGGTCCTGGACTGTCCCATCAATGAAATGTTTCATCCTTCTGCCTGTGCTACAAGTATTTTAATGGTGAATGATCTGACGAACTACAAGCACTTCTACCTCCTTGACGTAAATACCCCTGACAAACTCGGGAAGCAGCTTAATTCCATCCTACACTGTAGAGAGCCCTAGTAAGAGAGCTTTCTACTTCACAAGTTTCTTCGCCAGAACTGCTAGATTTGGAACTCCCATCCGGGTCCCTGCTTTCCCAACTATACTGACATGCCGAAGTTCAAATGTAATGTGAACAGCCATCTTGCTGCCCAACTCCTGACATAATAGCCCTGTAGCTCATATATCTGATTGTAACTTCCAACATCAAATGGCAATGTGCCTTGTTTGGGGTGAAAATGTAATAAAAATAATTACTGAGGTTGGCGGTACATTTCTTTACTAGCGCACACGTTACATTTGGTGTGTGGGTCGGAGGTAATTAAAACATTACGTCTACCTCCACATTTTTCGGTACGATTACAACTTTTGCCTTTTGCTATTTACTCGTATGGTTGACGGTTACATTTCTTTTACACAAGCACACGTAAACATTTTTGTGGGTGGGGGTAAATTTTTACATTACGTCCACCTCCACATTTTTTGTTACAATGACCACTGTTATATTTTTTCTATCCTCATTACAAAATTCTCATTCAAATTTTGGGCAGACAAATGCTTTTAATGATATAAACGCAAGTATTTAGCACTGTAATTCAATGCCTGCCAGAATTGTAATCGCGTACACGATACAAAAATCTAATTCCCTCCTATCGACACTGTCCGCAACCATATCAATTTCGGGTGGGTATGCTGCCTACGTTTTTTACGGTTAAATTACGGGAATTCATTTATTAAACACCCCAACTAAATAGGAGGTGCTCTGCTCCGATATACGTTCTTTACATGGGGATGTTAAGAGTTTCTATTCCCATGGAATATTGGTAGTAGTTATTCCGAAAGCCGTTCTTAACATGGAGAGTTTCTATCAATCTAAACAGTTCATATAAAGTGAGAATCCCCAAATTCTAAAAGAAAATCTGTTTACACTATCTATTCTTATTCTAATGGACGAATTTTATTTTTGCAGTCCCTTATTTTGGCATTTTTTCGGATTCAAACAGTACCTGCAGGTTATCAACAATCGTAGTTTACTTTTTTGCGAGGAAGAGAAACTTTCACCGGGCAACACCGGTACAGGAGTACTGCTTGTAGGAAATAATTCCTGCTATGACACCTAAAATCTGTCTGAAATAAATTTATAACGGAAAAATCTACAGATAATGTTGACGGAAAATGTGTAAGAAAATTCATAAATGTAATATTAAAAATTCAAAAGTGCAATAAATACACAAATATGAAGATCTTCAACTTTACATATAAGAAACAAAATAATTATAATCTTAATGGGTGAAATAGAATTAGTTTTAGTTTGAATAATTGTTAGAAACACTTCGGGGCAAGATCAAAGTGTAGTACCGGTTCTTCAGATGCTGCATTTCAATTTCTTGTTCTCTGTCAGTGGAGGAGAAATCCTTCACAACTGAGACAATTCTTATTTTTGTTCCTTTTCTCCACGTTAAAGAACGACCCTGGTGTCTAACTCTGTCCCGTCGGGAGACATTGTAAATAGGAACCATAATATTACACACTCGTAGTTTCGACAGCACATCTTTTTTTAATCCAGAATTAAAACTTATTGTGACGTGCTGGCTAAGATGGAGTAAAGTAAATGTAATAAAAAATGCTGAATTTTGAAAATAAATTAAAAACTTATCATTGTGAATATTATGATAGAATTATAAACTTAAAATACAATAATGATGCTTAATAAATTCTTAGGTGAAAATAATAAAATGTGAATACCTTAAATCCAAATTTGTGTTAAAATATCAATACGGTATATATATATATATATATATATATATATATATATATATATATATATATATATGTGTGTGTGTGTGTGTGTGTGTGTGTGTGTGTGTGTGTGTGTGTGTGTGTGTGTGTGTGTACTACCAGGGAAACCCGACATTGCCTGGAATTGAATGATGAAGAACAAATATTTCACACACCTAATTTTTTATGTCATCGAAATCCGTGAAATCGCCCGGGAGGAAGCTGCACATGTCTCCATGCAGTAACTTAGTCCAAAATATATGTTATTCTACGTTGCACTCTATAGAACCTACTGTTTATTTTATATATAAAATTCTTTTCAGGTAACGAAAATATGTTAGAATTTACGTGCGTGGTTTGAAGCTACAGCCCACATCATGCAAAGAAATAAAATACACATCAATTTAAAAGTCTTAAAAAAATTTTACAGTTAATAAAAAAGATTAAGAAATGTAAGTGGGGAGTTTGAACCTAAAGACTACGTCATGCAAAAAACAACATTTCATCAACAAAGTAATACACAGAGACAAAGTTTCATTTATATAATTGTATATATATATATATATATACATATATATGACGGGTGTATGTGTGTGCCCTTCTTTAAATGGGTTTCATATGCATATTTTTATTGATAAAACACACATAAATCTCTAGTCCTCTTCGAAGTAATCTCATCCGGTTGCAATACACGTTGTACTTCTAGAATGCCCTATGGAAGTCCTCTTGTGTAAGCATCCCAATGACCCTCGCCGCAACCTCGTTCATCTGCTCCATTGTCTCATAACGTCAGCCTCTCTTGTCAAGGTCTTGCCATAATATATGGTGAGTAATTATTTTAATGTTCATCTTAGTGAGGCCAGCGTCTTTTTTCTGATCATCTCTGAGTACCCTTGCGACAAACTTAGCGCACATTTTTCGTATCTTCAGTTGCTAGCGAATAATTGTGTGTACAGTTCCCACACTAACATTAAACCGTGTCTTTTTCTCTCTATGAACATACAACAATCCTTATCGATTAAATTCTTTATTTGGCTCTTCAACCTTTGTGTTCTGACTTCCTTACTCCTCCCACACCTCCCATCACCCCTCAGTAACCTCCCTGCCTTCTTTGAATCTCTGATGCTCGGTTTATTCTAGAAGGTCCAAAAGCAGTCTGAAGCCTTCAATACGTTTTTGTAAGATTTTAAAAAAGTTTATTCTTCTAACGTGTTTCACATCCATATTGTATTTTTTGAAATTCACTATCTGTGACAATCAGGTTTTTATCGAGCGTATTCCAATACATTTGAATCTGAAATAATAAAAATTGATCAGTCATTTCATAAGATGTATAGTAATAACCTAGTTATTTTTTAAGAGCCTATGAGAATTTTCAATGCGTGTACAAAAAGTCTTGAAATATATTAAGGCCACTTTGTATATAGGATGAAATAATGTTCGTGGTAAAAAACGAACACTAAAACACATATATATATATATATTTATATATATATATATATATATATATATATATATATATTTCATGAAAGATGGGGAATAAAAACCATGTATAACTGTATTATATTTTAGAGCAATAAGTAAAAATAAAAGATGAAAATGATAAAAACGAAATCAATGTCTGCCAGCAACCGGAAGTGCCTTAACTTCCGATTGCTGACATCAACTCTAAAGATAGGCTTATTGATTTACTTGGGAGATGCATTTACATATGCCATGTCACCGTTCTTTCTTCTGTAAGCAGTTGGGGAAGCGGGTACCGGTTTTGAATCGATAAGTATTGACATTGGTTAAAAATTAGATATTGATGATGCCGGATGCGTTCAAAAAGGGCTTAAACTTTACATCATTTATGTAATAGTATGCTGAAGCTGAAAAAGACAGAAAAGGAGAAGAGTCAGAAAGATACAAAATGCAAATGTAGGTAAAAACTTGCTTAAGATCATTTAGATATGAAATGAGACTGAAGGAATACTATACTCTGTTAAGAAATAATTAAGAAATATCAGAAGTAGTTACAATATATACATCGGAAAGGTTGTTTATATGTATGTAATAATACAAAGAAAAATAGGGGTCACTATAAAATAAAGGGAATCATTAAAGAAGAGAAGATCAGAAAAAGTGAAAAGAAAAACAAAGAGACGATAAATAAGAAAGTGGATAAGGAATTAAATCAGATAGAAAAAGTAAATGACGGATACGGAAATCCATATATAAATAATAACAATATTAACGCAAAGAAAATCCGGATAAAAGAAGGTAAGAATAGTCCAGATGATTATTAGCAAGAAACATGTTCGAAAAATGTTTAAAAAAATAATAGATGATCAACTAATTTAAGATAGAATTCTAAGAAACTAATAAATTCTTCAGTTATATATTTTTAAATAATGTATACTGCTTTACCTGTTCTATGTATGCAATCAAGGTGTATGCCTTCCGCAGATTCAATGGGCTTATTATAGAAGCGTTCAAGACTTTTGTACTTTTGTCCAGTAAAAGTTTTAAATAAAGACAGACACGCGGATTAAGAATTTCTGAATAGTTTTAGAAAATGTAAAATTAGATCTATCAACATTTAAGTCTGAAAGCTGTAGTTTCCTTTCATGATCAATGTAGCGGTGGGCGGTGAATCTCTAACGAACACATTGTTTTCAAGACATGCTGCCAGTAATGCAGAGATAACGGTTTGAAATAAATGTCTTTTTTTTCGCTATTTTAAGCTATGATTCTCAATATATCCCTTTCCTCTCTCTCTATTTCTCTGAATCTCACCATGCATATATATATGTATATATATAAATATATATATAAATATATATATATATATATATATATATATATATATATATATATATATATATGCCCGAGAACATGTGTACGTAATATGAGGTGTGTGTCGAGCAAGAGAAACTTAACTTTTTAATACTTGACAAATTTCCAATTCAGTAGACACTTTTATTCATGGGCGTTTTTCATTAGCTACGTTACTAAATTCGCTTAAGAGTATAAAGATTTGCTGAGAAAATTCACACACACCCATACACACACACACACACACACACACACACACACACACATATATATATATATGTTCATTGATGTGGACATATTTTTCAATTATATTTAACAATTTATTGATACCAATCCTTTACTAAATTCAATGTGATTACATACACATAAATTTAAAAAAATTAAATTTCAAGATGCTGAAGAATTGTACCTTTCAACGTACTTACAGGAATAAATTGTAAATTGGTCAACATCTTGAAATTTGGAATATAGACTTTTGTAATATATATATATATATATATATATATATATATATATATATATATATTGTGTGTGGGTTTGTGTGTTCTAGCAAGTTACTCAGTTTTGCTTGAATTCATAAAATAAAAAGTAAAAGCGGTTAAAAATGGTAAGATATCTAAAACTACTCTCTTTCGCTTTTTGACCCCTTTTCCCTCTGTATCATCGATCAAATGTGCATTACTCTGTATGGTTTTAACTTTTGAAAAATAATGCTAGAATTGTATTTTTAATTCACCTAAACTTTTTGTCTTAACATTTTTGCTCGTGAGTAGCACCGAGTTCCTTATTTTGACCTTTTTTTAGTATAAAGAAAAATTTCTTTAATGTCGATTTCTTGATTTTTCTAGTTAACCCTTTATATTATAATAAATCTATATTTAATTTTATGTATCTTTTCCTTTTTTTTTACATAGGCGACACCACTTATCAAGGCCGATAGGCCAGTCAAGGATAAGGGTTAAAGAGTGTAGAGTAGTCAAAAGGACAATATAGTAATCGATAGTAATGGAAGTTCGGTAAATTTGTTAACTTAATGAACGGCTCATCAGAAACTTGTTCACGTTGGACTTGAAGACAACCATATTATAGACAGCTGAAAAGCAGGAAAACGGAAGACAATTCCAAGGCGTGCAGTTCTAAGAAAGAAACTTTGATCATGGAGTCTATGCTTAGGTTTAGGTACAGATAAAGAGTGGGGAAAATTATTGATAATGTTTTCAGCTAGTGTAGTGTTTCTTGTGAAGGTTTGGCGAGGGGGGACCATAGATTGAAGCTCAGTTGAACACTTTCCATGAAAATAACGATAAAGCAGAGACAAACTCGCAACATCTCTTCTGTGAGATAGAGGTTGCAGCGAAGAAAAAAGGACATCTCCCACCAGGCCACTAAGGCTATTTTGGACGCTATCAAGGCAGGACAAGTCTTTTCTAGCAGCTCCTGCCCATATGTGGCAACAGTATTCCATCCGTGGACGTATCTGGCTCTTATATAGATAGAGAAATGCATCAGCAGTGAGATATCTAAATGCTATGCATGTATCTCAGCCGACTTACTTAATTATATAAATGAAGTTATATTTGTTTAAATGTAGTAAAGTTGAAAACCAAGTTGTTTATCTTCCTCTCTATCATTTTGATTTTGATACAATATCAACCGGACATTTATGTATAAAATACTATGCATGTTGTCATATTTACGGATAACGGCAATTTTCTGAAGCGTCCCTAAAATATATAATGGAAGATATAAATGTGTTTGCATTCGGTTTACGATATGATAAATTAAACTGTATCTGCTTTATTATACTAAGTGAAAAGCCGAGTTTGTATTTCCATAGTATTTAGATAAGATAATATAACCTATTCGCGTTTGAATGCATTCCCGATCAACACCACTTTGTTTTTTTTATCTTCTCTCCCTTCATTACTAAAATAATGAGAAATATCTCCCACACTCTCTTTAAAATATAAGAAAACACCAAGTTTCTCATGTATCCCTTTATCCACTAAATATTTTCCAAGTAAATTAATGTATTATAACACACACGGTTCAATCTAGGTATTATGAACCCAGAGATTCAGTATATACTACTGGTGTATTCAGATTATACCCCTAAATATAATAGTTAAAAATAATACATGAATACACATTCACACACACACGCATATATATATATATATATATATATATATATATATATATATATATAATATACAGCTGAACGTCTGTGTGTTTCTGGTCACGAATAGGCTCCTATATGGTTGACTATTATAGAAAAGTGATCACATATAATGATAGAAGATTAGAAGATGTACTGAGACACAGGAATGGGTATGGTTGATCTGGCATAATGATGATTCATTAAAATTGTGGGGTATGCGTACGCGCCTTGTCTAAAAAGTATGGAAATATAAAATTAAAAATTGATAAAAAAAAACGTTTACAAGTGTTTTTGATATAGATGTACATAATAATACTTTGATAAGTATGTTTAACTTAAATACGGACGGTATAATAAAATTGTGAGGTCTGCGTTTGCGCCTGGCCTACATAGAATGGAAATAGGCACAAACTTTAATAAAGACTTTTCATATCTATCTGCGTAATTATACTTTGATAATTATGTTTCAGTTTGAAGAAATATGGTACAATAAAATTATGGGGTGTTCGTTCGCACCTGACCTCCATAGAATGGAAATATGTCACAAAGTTTAACAAGTTTTTTTTAATATAGATCCACAGAATATTGTGATAAGTGTTTCAGTGTGAGCAAGTATGGTATAATAAATTATAGGGTTTATCTATTTTATTTTTACTTTCATATTTTGCTTTGGTTTTGATACCCCCAAATTCGAAGCTATCTCTTTACAACCCTTCCTTTTCATAACCTATCATACTTTCATAAATCAGAGTCCATTTTCTGTAGGCTGTTTTTGAACCCAGTCAACGACGGGTACTTTTGCTAGTACATATATATATATATATATATATATATATATATATATATATATATATATAGAGAGAGAGAGAGAGAGAGAGATAGAGAGAGAGAGAGTTTCCAAAAAGACACGTGAGGACTTTGAACTTAAACAGATTATATTTTATTTTTGATATATTTCTTTAATATTAACATAATCTAAGGCATTAGAAAAAAATTTTTAAATGCAAAGTTCAAACGATTTTTATTTATAAAAATACTGGTTCGCATCTTTTCAGCTTCGAATAATTCTGTTTTTCCTAAGCATAATTCATGACGGATTGCAGAATATCTGGCTTAACTCCCTTATTTAGTTTCTGATGTTTTCTTTCGATTCTTGCACGGTTGCGGGTGTGACATTTCGAGGTCTGCCAGCGAAAGGAAGTAAAAGAGAGTTAAATCGCTATTCAGAAATTCTACAATCTGTCATGAATAATTTGTTATATGCTAAGCTGAAAATGAGCTACATATAAAAAGTATATATATATATATATATATATATATATATATATATATATATATATATGAAATACAATGGGCGGAAGTCTCTCGAGAGCTCTTTCAGCTATCATCTCATCAGAAGAAAATCGATAGCGTAAAAATAATACTATGTCGAAAGTAAAGAGTTCTGATGGGGAACAATTGAATGTGCCAAAAATTACGGGGACAATAAAATAAAGTTTATTAACGTTTAAAAAACGATTAAATATTGGCACCACGAGGGGGGAAAATTAAATTCTTAAAAATGGGAGAAAAAATACAAAGTTCCCCAAAGAGAAACAATGTGTTAGATGTTTCTTTCTGCCGGCACAAAGAAGGGTTCCGCACCGCAATAGAGACAGACTCCAAAATCTTAAATGGTTTCTGGAGTCCGCTCTATGTAGCAACTCGAACCATTCTATTTTATATCTATCGGCACAGCACGGCTTGTAACAAAATGCTGGCCAATAGCAGAGTCCAAGGCTGCAGAAGGAGTGAGACAACCAGCCCCCACTCTACCCTGTCTGATCTTCGATGGAACATGCTGGATTATACGAGTCAAAAGATACAAGGATAAATCAGCATGTTCTATCGAAGATCAGACAAGGGAGGATGGGGACTTGTAGTCTCCCTCCTTCTTCAGCCTTTGACTCTGCTATTTTCCAGCATTTCGTTGACAACCTGTGCTGTGAAATAGATATAAAATAGAATGGTTCGAGGTGCTACATAGAGCGGACTCCAGAAACCATTTAAAGATTTTGGAGTCTGTCTCTATTGCGGTGCGGAACCCTTCTTTGTGCCGGCAGAAAGAAACATCTAACGCATTGTTTCTCTGTGGGGAACTGTAAATCTTTTCTCCCTTTTTTTTGTTTTTGTTTTGCTTATTTCTCCTCGTTGTGCCAATATCTTATTCGTTTTTTAAACGTTAATAAACTTTATTTTAGTCTCCCGTAATTTTTGGCACATTCAATAGTTCCCCATCAGAACTCTTTACTTTCGACATAGTATTATTATTTTTACGCTGTCGATTTTCTCCTGATGAGATGATAGCTGAAAGAGCTCTCGAGAGACTTCCGTCCATTATATTTAAAACAATATATATATATATATATATATATATATATATATATATATATATATATATATATATATATATATATATTGGGGATTAGAACAAGATTCTAAAGAGCAGAATATATTTTAATGTATTAGTGCATTCAATAATGCAATTAAAATAAAAGAAAGGAAACAGTGCTCGTTGTAACGTGGATATATAATAAGCTGAATAGATATGTATATCCTTAAGCAATTTTAATATTAATTAAGATTATTGATAATTTATAATTAAAATTAAAAATAAAGAATCGATTACATAAGTAAGAACAAACAAAATCAATAAATTGTACGATCATTTCGGAAACGATGTTTTTATTGTGATAGACATTGAGTTTTGGACAATAAATTTAGCATATAGTTTTTGAAATTAAGGTCTCCTCATCAGCAAAACTCTTGGCTGGTGGGTTTTTAACTAAAGATTTTTAATTTAAATTATAAATTATCAATCATCTTAATATATATATATATATATACATATATTTTTTCATATTCAATTTTACATCTAATTTATTTCGAACTTTATTATTACTACTATTATTATAATTGTCATTACTATTATCTTCCGTATAATTATAATTACTCTACTATTATTTGATTTATTTTTACCACGCTCATAAGTAGCTATTGTTCCCTTATTCCCCCATTTTAACATCAATATGTATACTTAAAATTATACATCAAGTTATACGCACTCATAGTCATTGCCACCCTAATCTCCGACCGCTCCCTTATGATCATACTCCCTATATCATAACAGTAGTAACTTATAGATATATTACAGCATATTACCTTTCAGTTTTACAACCTTACATAACATTCCCCCAAAATTAATCAAAAATTACCCACTCCATAGAAAATAGACACCCCATAATCCGTTAAAATAAATTACCACACAGCAACAATACACCCCCTATTTAACCATAATACATATACCCCTTAATCTAAATACTATGTTAAAGATAATTTAGATACTTATATATCATACTATATATAATCAGCTTCTCCTTATTTATTTAGAATTCATTAAAGTTTCCCCCAACACTCTATAATCCCTATTAATCTTTTTCATCCCTAACGAACCTTTCGTTAGACGCCGCATATCCCCCATGCTTCCTAGCACCTTCTCTACTCTTCTGATGAGAAGCAATATGCTTCGAAATGCTCTGGCATAAAGAGTCCCTTCTATCCCCCAAATTTTGCCTCTATTCCATTATTCAATAAATGATCCATTCTATATCTACCTGTATATAGTTTTGTGTCTTCATTTCATACTTTGTTGTCCTACTATATATATATGTATATATATATATATATATATATATATATATATACAGAGGTACCCCCCGCAAAAAAAAACATAGAGAGTATATCTATTCCATATGCTGTAGAATGGAGGAAAAAATGCCAAATACCCAAGTGTTTGATGTGATGTTTTGAATATAATAAACTAGCTATGACCAAAGTTTCATTTCATTCGGACAAAACACTAAGAAAAGAGGCTTAATTAGATTTGGAGTCCGTTTTCTGGGGTTACCCTGTATATATATATATATATATATATATATATATATATATATATATATATGTTATCCAGGGTGGAACGATAAAGTTTCGTCCTACAGAAAGCAACACTACAGCATTATTTTAAAACTTTTATGTGGAAAATCTATTTAACTTAATTATGTAGTAGAGCTGACATCTATTTAAGGTAGACGCCTTCCTCCTAAATAACCGCTTCAATAGGGGTCCGGTATCGGCAGCATGCAATTTCCTTAAACGCCGGCGGGAGCTCAGCGAATACTTAGCGGATGGCAGCCACCAAGCTGATTTGGGTATTGTGTGAGGTCATGCAGGTGATGTTTTCGACGTCCAACAAAAAGTTAAGGCCGCGTGGTGAGGAAGCCAGAGAGAGAAACAAATTAGAGAATGCATTTGATAATAAAGGTTTTAATATCATAATAACTTCTTGTCGTCAACTATTTAAAATGTGATATTCGTTCAAAGCAGAATCGAGTAGCCCTAAAAATAAACTTTGAATAGGTAACTTTTCAACATTTTGTCCGAATTCAGAAATATATTGCTTAAAGATATATGTGTAAATTTTCTTGCACTCCGATAATGTCACTGAAGAAAATGATCGGCTGTGCCAAAATTGTAGTGAAACGTGTCGTTGTTTAGCAGCCCGGAAGAACCACCTACGAACACATACAGTTTCAGGAGAGAGGAAAAGTGGAGGGGGAGGACACGATATAAAGAAAGTGTCGAAACCGACAGAACAGCCAATATATACGTATGCCTGTATGAAATTAACTGTCCAAACCGAACTTGGTCGTAATCTCACTAGTGACTAGAATTTTAGAATAATTCAAAAATATATTAAGTGGTTGGTTGGTTGTTTTTGTTTTACGGCATATCAACCCTTTTCAGGGTATTTAATGCCAAATCCAAGGATTTTGAAGAAAAATTTTTGAATAGAATATATTTGTTGTTTTCAAGTCGGTTTCTATTTAACCCATTGTTGGGACCCTAACAGGTACTACCACTCCGGGTCAGAGTGGACCTGGGAGCAATGGCAATTAAAGGGTGGCTCCACGCTCCCCAAACCCCGCAAACTGGGACCTCACCATCAGATATAGTTTAAGGTCATATCCAGGACCGTGAAGTAGGGAAGGAAAAAGAAAGGAGGGGGGAAGGAGCTGTTGATTTGGTTTTACTTTTGTAAAACATAATTAAGTTTTACAAAAGAGAATAGAAAACAAAAACAGAAATCGATGTAGGTGCATTTCGTCTCAGAAAGCCAATAGACAGCCTGATCTGGTAGCACCAGTATATTAAGTGAATCATTTTTCTGATTATACGTGATGATGATGTGCATTAAACTAAATTTCCTAAAAAAATCTACAGTGCAGCATTCAATAATAGATATTCAATCAAGTAAACATATTTCCACAAAATGTAAAAATAATTATAGTCTAATGCGTAGAAAATGATCATTTATCCTTATCACATTCTGTGCAAAGATTCTAATAAACAATTGTGTCAAATAAATAGGAATTAATTTCCCTTAACTATCCGCATTATGTATTTCCTATCAACAGATATTTTATTATATTATTATTAGGATGCGTATTATGTTAGAAGTTTCTATATGTTAGCATAGCATTACAAATAGAAAACTATAAGTGTGGCGTTTCAAAGAAAAAAACATAAAATTAATCGATATAATATATGATATTGGCAATATATAAACACAATAATAATTTTATATTATTATTCATGAAAAAGTGTGTCTCAAAAATAAAACATGATATACTTTCCAAATGTGAAATATATTGAGAAGTATTTCTATATTGTAATAATAATAATAATAATAATAATAATAATAATAATAATAATAGTAATAATAATAATAATAATAATAATGCAAACGACTGCATTTTGAGCGTACAGACAAATTGTACAAGCATAAACCCGCAACAGCACTCGAAAACAAGAACCACGACATCCTATGGGACATGGACATACAGACGGACAAACCCATCCAAGCAGGAAGACCAGATGTCGTAATAATTAACAAGAAAGAAAAATCCTGTCGAATCATAGACTTTTCAGTCCCAGCTGACCACAGGGTGAGAAAAGGAGAAACGAAGCAAATACACAGAGCTAGCCAGAGAGTTAAAAGGAGGTTGGATGATGAAGAAAATCAAAATAGTACCGATAATAGTAGAAGCACTAGGAAAAATTCTTAAAAACTTCGAAAAAAGAATGTCAGAAATTGGAATCAGAGGAATAACTGCAAAAGTAAAACGACTGACGTTAATGAAAACGACTGAAATATTAAGGAAAACCCTTGAGAATAATACAAGACAATATAAGGAATAAGCGTTACAGGGAATGAAGAACACCGAAATTGCATATCTACAAGTTCTACACAGCAACATGCATCCCCCATTGTTTCATCACCGTTCCCCCAATCAAAAAGTGATACCAAAAGGCCAAGAAGAGTCAATAAGGACTGAAAGACCGAGGAGCGAGCGCCAACCAAACCTCGGCTGGACAAGCGCAAAGAGAACTGGGACCTTGGGAAGGCTGAGTGCCGCTCAAATTCCAGTATAAACCAATGGCCACTACTAGCGATAAATCAATGCTAAGCGACTGTTGCGTTGATACAAATTCATTTACAAATGCTATCGAAGGAGGTGAAGAGAGCTAGACGTCTGGGGAGACTAGTTGTCACCCAGCTTCCAGAGAACACCACAGGGTTCCAATCAGATCGTTTGTTGACTTGTGTGAAGGCTCCATGGTAGCCAATAATAATAATAATAATAATAATAATAATAATAATAATAATAACAATAATAATAATAACGATAACTACAATAATAATAATAATAATAATAATAATAATAATAATAATAATACAGTGCTTTATAAGCAGCTTATATGTGTATTATATAATTCCTTTAGGCACAACAATATCTAAAAAGTTGTATTTGTACTTAATTAATATTGTAAATATAATGTATTATACAAAGTATTAAAGAAATAAAAAAAATATTTCAAAAATAATATATAACTATGCACTTCAAATCTAGAAATATCTTTTTTTTCAGTTCCAATGTTTAAAAACAACATTTAAAACTAGAGTTTATAATGTTTCCTGATTTCAGAAAAAATATAATAAAAATGAAACATCTTATTTTAAGCCGACTAAAAAAGGGTTCTTCTTTTTACTTAAAAAATCCGGTTTTATTCTTTTGATGCTAATAAAAAGTTTATTTGCATCGTAATCTGATTTCAAAATATTTATCATATTTTTACTTACCAAGTATTCTCACATACGTGGTGCTTTCAATAAGTGTCCAGCCTTTTTTGTAATGGCATCTTAATTTTCGTGGAAGATTCAGATGTTATTGTTATACATCTTATCTGGTGACGTAAGTTTAATGATTTCAGATTCAAAGAAGCAGGTACAGAAGGAATTGGAATACACTCTACTAAAGCCTGATTGTGAAAGCTGGGGAATTTCAAAAATGCAATCTGGACGTAAGAATACTTTGAGAGAACGATATGCAATAAAATTATTCCACAGAAACAACCGAAATGCTTCCGACTGGTTTCAAACGATCTAACATGAATCAAACATCAGTTTTTGAATGGCATAGGAGATTCGAGGAAGGCAGAGATTCCGTGAGCATAAAAAGAGATGTGGGAGAAGTAAGGAAGTCAGAACACTAGAGTTGATTGGCTAATAGAGAATTTATCTATAGAGCAAATTGCACAGTTTGACGTCAATGTAAACTGTACAAACATTTATTAGCGAGAAACTGAAGATGCGGAAGATTTTCGCGAAGTTTGACCCAATGATGCTCAGAGAAAATCAGAATATTTAACCAACATCGGCACCTATACATTTTCTCACTTTCTCTTTCTTTTTCTCCCTCCCTCTCTCTCCCTCTCTTTCTCTCTTTCTCTCTCGCTTGTCAAGTTCTCGCTCTCTGTGACTATTAATTATTCCTCAAGCTCAAGGAAAACTTTAGAGGCTGTCGTTTTGAGACAATTGAGTGCAAAAAAGAGGCTGCGACAAGTGTCATTGATACACTGCTACATAAGTATTAGAGAAATTGTTGGAACGGTACGATAATGCATGCAGCCGGAGGAGAATACTAAGAAGGGGGCGAGTGTAAGTGTGTACTTAAAATAAAAATAAAAATGTCCGTGTGAAAAATCTGGAAACTTATTGAAGACGCCTCTTGTTTATTGTTCCATTGCATAAATACACGTAGCAACGTTTATTAAAATTATTCACACACTTTAAAGATTAGAGTAATCGCATGTCTCCGTTAGACTTTGATAATAAAAACAAGAGGAAATTTTATAACGTGTCTTCACACGACTAAAGAAGGCTTCTAAGTCTGAAATATTTTTATTTATAAACCTGTTTCATTTTATTTCCGATTTTTTTTGTTCAGCTTTTCTGAATAATCTTTACATTACTTAAACGCTGTTTGACTAGATTAAGAATGAACCGCTTATTTATTAAGAAATAAAATATTTTACACAAATTTATCTATATATCTATAAAAGTGAGAATATATGTGTGTAGGGACACTTCTCAATCTATATACTCAACGAATATTTTATCTACAGATTTATAATTTGGTATATAATATAATCAGACATGTGGAAAACTTCTTATTCGGTTTTCATCGGAAATAAACCGATACTAAGGAGACAAAATTGTAAAATTGGTGCATGGAGGTCGTCCGTTGTTTTTTCGTTTTCAATTATTTCACGAATGCGCATTCACGGTCGTTAAAAAAAAAGGTTTTAAAACACATCGATAATATTTACAATTAAAAAACCGCCACGAGACATGCATCAACTAATAAAAGGTTAACACAGAAGCAATTGTTCAAACATAAAAAGAAGTTTTCTTGGCTATTTTTTAAACGAAAGACAATCAAATTTTAATTCGCTCAAAAACAATACATTATATAAAGTTTATGTTCATATACCCCGCCCCCTGCCGAGAGGAGTGCCAAGCGATAGTTGCCAAGTCATTACAATATTGTAAGTATAATTCTATTCTTTTTACATTGCATTCCGAAATCATGCTACACCAGAACTTTAAATTATTAATATTTCATTAACCTTACAAAGATTAAAAAATGGAGATACGTCTAAGAAAATGTTATAGTCTTCCATAAATGGTTTATCTATAAAACAAAAGGTTGTTATCCTTGGGTACCGAACGTTTGATTCGATCCCTTTTTTTTTATTCCACTTAAAATGTGATATAAAAATCTGGCACTTATGAAACACTGCGTATTAACAAGATTTTTTGGATTTCAGGTTAGAGAATGTTATAACGACACATATATTTGATGATAAGTCTGCAACACCTTCTTTCCATTGCCAATGGTTCAATAACATTGGATATAGGAATTGAATTGCAAAATTACAATGTGGTCATATGATGAATAAGGCTTTCCCGGATATTGCTAAAAATGGTTTTGTGAAATGGCAATCTTGGTCCCTAGAAATGATGTTGTTGAAATGATCAATTATAATTTTTTTGCACATGCTGTTTGGGTTATAGCATTTTTATGAATCAATTGATTGTCTTGTTAATGAAGATCAGGAAGTACACTTTCCTGTAGAATTACTGAATTCACGACAACCGTCTAAAATGCCACATCATAATCTGACATTAGAAGAAGGAGTTCCAGTAAAAGAAAATCTTGATCCACCTAAACTGTGTAATCGCACACGATTAGCAATAAAAGCTTCGAAAAATAATGTTCTGGAAACTATTATAATAACTAGAAATTTAAGTGTAAAGCTGTTAATTCATCGGTTTCCCTTTATTCATTCTGACATTTCATTGTTAGTTCAAGCGTTTACAATTATCAAAAAATATCATTGCCATGCCTATAAAAAAAGCTCAAGGACAAAACCTCGGAGTTGTTGGACTCAATCTTCAGACACCTTACCTTTGTCATGACCAGTTGTGTGTTCGTTGCTCAGGCGTTTAAAGTCCCGAAAACCTTTACATTTACATACCTGTTAGAGGTCAAACCCACCATTTTGTTCATGCAGGTGCACTTAAGAATTAATACCACATGTATATTTCTCAGTGTTTAGATATACACTGCCCTAAACTAAATTTTAATTATTTCATTAACAGAATAGATTACTCATGTCATCTTTATCAAATAGTTAAAACAAAAGGACATTTAACAGCTTTCATATATACACTAATACATAAAAAGATAATTACAATTCTTGCATTACATTTTGAAAGAATAAAAGTTAGAATTGCAGAATATAATTGAGTTTTGCAATAGGAAAGAAAACTAACATCAATGCTTCGTTCACCATTGAAGTCAGGAAGCCGATATTTTCAGACAGCCTATTCTGGAAGAATAAGAGACGCATCTATGTACACAACTTTGAAATTCCATTACAAAATCCATCACATATTTATTTATAGAAATATTGAAAGCATTATATTTTCTAATTGAAAAGAACCGACGTAAATATTTTCCGCTTTGCTTTTGTTGGTAATTTGTAAATATGCGTTTTATTGGCTAGTAGACTTCCTTATGTTTAAATATACTTTGCAAAGTTCAATATAATTGAATTGTAATTGTAACGTGAACAGGCATCTTGCCTCCCAACTCCCTACATAGTACCCTGTAGCTTATGTCCCTGATCGTAACCCTCTACATCAAAGTCGCAATGTGCCATGTTTGGGGTGAAAATGTAAATAAAACACATATTGAATACACAATAAATGTATTTACTCATCCATGCGGGTATTTATACAGTCATATCAGCTGTTTTCATGAATGAAGTAACACAACGAGATTTTCGCTGCGAGTTTCCATGTATAGTTTTATTTGAAGAGTATTAGCTTAAGGGAGAGACTAATGTTATCTAAGCTCGTTATTTACGTCATGAACTGAACTTTCTAACTTAATGAAATAAATGATGCGCAAAGACAGAGACTCGAATTAACTGTCCAATAGGATTATATCTACATTGTAGATGGTGTGCCGTTCGCATAGCTTCCACCAAGACACTGATCTTTAAAGCCTAGTTCCAAAACGTGTCGGCATTCTTCATCGCCTCTTTGTTTTTACTAAAGCGTTTAAAATCTTTCCCCCTATCCCCAACATTATGTTCCTCATATTTCTTTTCAACTCTAGGAGTAATTCTGTTCCACAGATCTGTTTTCATAATTTCAATGTGGTCCCTGTCAAAATACATACTAGCTAACTTTACTTCCAATGCCGTAGGACCCTTAATATGTAATTATTATGTTATCATTTGTAATTTATAGTGTTACCATTTGTATCAATTGTATCTGTTATCATGTTGTCATTTGTAATTCATCATTTATAATAATTGAATCAATCTACGTTTCGGAAAGTTTTTTTCCGAAATACTGTTCTCCTCTTGAGTGTTATGATTACAATGTTTCGCTCGATGTAACATCGAACCTTTTTCAGCTGTATCGAACTCGAGAATGTGTCTGTTAAACTCAGGAATTTAGACGCAATTTTGGACGAGTCTTAATTTCATCACGGCAATTGCATGTTCTTGTTCCGCCAGACATGATTGAATAGAAGTTCACAGCAATTTGCTATTACGGTCGCTCACACTGAGGATTGAACCTTCGACCTTCAGGTGAATATCACTTTAACAATTAATTTTCCAAGAACTCACTGCAAGCCCCGTAGCGATTACCATATGCTTTATATAGACAAATATGCCTAAAACATTTTTTAATAAACATTAATATTATTTATACCTACACACATTAGTATTACATGCCTACGCAATCACCAGTGCAGGAACTAGTAATTAAGATTAGTCACGGAACTCGGCATCTGTCAACAAACCAAAACTTGGCTTTGAAATCTAGCTTTCTTTCCCTCTGTCACATGTAATTAACAGTAAAATGTACGTTAATCAAGGTACTTAGGGGCGGCCTTTTCATAATAAACTGCTACAAAAGTGTTCAACAAACGAGAAGTATCAAATGTTGAATACTATGAAATATCGAATGATGAATTTAAATTTTTAGCCGTGTCTATTAGACATTATTTCATTGTCGGACTTGATTTAATTTTTAACTAGTAATTTGATCTTTTCGAAAAATCGTTTGGCCGAAACTATAGTTATTACTAGTAGGCAAATTAGTTTAGGATAGAATAGAAGACCTGCCCTTTTCACTTATTTGTTTAAGGAAAAATGGGTGACTAGGGCGGGTATGTTTTTTTTTTAATTAATTTGGTTAGATTAAACGACCTAATGGAGGAATCAATTCGATAAGAGCATAGCAATTATATTATATTTAATTATTTATTTGTTTTGAAAACATGTTTACTTTTTATTAGCAAACAAGTAGAAGAGCAGGAATTGCATAGAACAAATTTTTACAAGATGGCGATTTGTAGGGTCGGCGGTGTCTGTCTGAGAAGATCTGATAAATAAGAATACTGAAGTCAGCAATGGAGACAGCAACTATCCCCGAGGACTACTTAAATGCATTCGAATGTATTTTGCAATAATAAATAAACATATTTTTGAATAAAAACATGATTGAAAACTATTTCCTTTCTTTTTTTATGAACTTTTTACGTTCTTTCTTTCAAACCATAATAAATATTAAGATTTTTATAATAATAGAAAACAAATGTTTACTTTATGATTTGATTATATTAAGGTTGAAGCGCTCTGTATTTCGGAACATTTCGCTATTTTATGTAAATTTTCCGGAGATTCTGATCATAGAACGAGCTTATATTGCATAAATAAGATTTCATATCGCCATGCTGTTACATTTTTTTAATATGTATCAGAGTTCACCTAAGACTTGATCACCGTCTGACGAATAACTGTTGTTTTTTTTATTATTTAAAATTTCCCTTATCTCTTATCTTTAAAAACATTTCTCATGTTTTCCTGTCCCTTCGTAAAACCCGACTCATATCAAATTGATTTGCAAATTCAGATTCATCTCCCGGGTTTTACCGAATATCTCGCATTCAACAATATAAGTCGAGAAGACACATTGACGTCAAGATGTCGCAGAATCTCTAAGATTTATACATCATTTTAAAACTCGGATTAGAGATAAGAGTCGATGATCTGAACGTGCTGATCTCAGTTTGGCTTCTAGTCATTAACCGGTGTATCTCTTCGAAACAGGTTGGCATAAGAAGTTAAAAGAAAATGCTAACATGCTTGTATTCTAATTCTCTTGCCGTGGGTTTGATTAAGTCAACGTGTCATTGTAGATTGCATTGATATGAACGAAGAGTAAAACGAAGACAAAACGTCATCAGTGTTAATCACTATTTGCACATACATTTCTAATAATTCTTATAGCTTATATATGTTACTATTTGGTTGGTGCAAAAGTAATGTCGTTTTTTACTTCAAGTTGAACGTAAAAAAACGGCGTTATTTTTACACTAATCTAATAGTTAACGGGTGGTTAAAAATCAGTTCTTTAAATTAAGTCACTTAATTGAAATGAAATATTGTTATTAGTTAGAGGACGGATCCAAAATGTTTCCCGATTCCGATACAATTACCGATTGTGTTTTAAATTCCCTATTCCGATTTAATTATCGATTCTGATTCTTTTAAAAGCACTAAATATTTACTTATAGAGGTAGTTTTCTTTAGATTACCGTAAAGTCCGTGTGATGTATGGTATTTATTTTAGCGGACGTAAAATATACCCCTGTATGAGTGATCTGTACAAGTTAATTTTGTTTGTAACTCACAATCAATAAATATCCACCATGTTATCCTCAGTAATGAAACATATTGTTCTAAGCAACAAAAAAGTAATAAATAATTACAAGAATCGTTTCTGGCAACGGAAACTATACACAATTGTCTTCAAGTCTCATACTAATTCCGATACTTTAAAAATTCCGATTCCAATTAACCGTGCCAACGCTAAATGCTATATGCTTCAACAGTCAGACATAAAAGATATTTAAGTCAAAATCAAACTGCCTTGTTTCTCTTTATATGTAAATTGTAAATCATAATAACATCAACTGATGTACTAATTTTTTGAATTGTAAGTCACGCGATGCGCAATATTGTTTGCGTATACGGGGATACGTATCATATAAGTAAAACATCGATTCTATTATGACATCTTCCTCCACAAACGTTTTAGTTTAGATGACCGAAATAATGACGTTGCACTTTACAATTTTTCAAATAAATAAAAGCCTTTTTTTCTTTTTTTTACATGGAGTTCACCACTTATCAAGGCCCAATGGCCACTCAGGGATAAGGGATATCGTGTGTACAGTAATAAAACGGATAATGTAGCAATAGTATTGGAGAATTGGTAAGGAGTCATTACGTAGGGGGGCGGTTCATCAGGAATTTGTTTGTGTTGGACTTGAAGGCATCCAGGTTGAAGTCGGGAGGGAAACAGGCAAGCGAAACAGAGTTCCACAGGCGTGCAGTTCTAAGAAAGAAGCTTTGTTCATGGTATCTACGTTTTGACTTAGGCACAGATAGGGAGTGGGGAAAATTATTGACGATGGTTTCAGCTAGTCAGGTGTTTTTTGAGAAAGATTGGTGACGAGCACCTGCCATGGAAATAACGATAGAACAATGACAGGCTCGCTACGTCTCTTCTGTGGAGAAGAGGTTGCAGGGTAGAGAAAAGGGCATCCCCCACCAAGCCACGGAGTCTATTTTGTACTCCGTCAAGGCAGGAAAGGCTGTTTTTCGCAGCCCCCGCTCATATGTGGAAGCAGTACTCCATCTTTGAACGTACTTGGCTCTTATATATATATAAAGAATTGCATCATTAGTGAGATAAATTCTGGAGCGGTAGACGGATCCCACCATTTTCCCAGCGACCTTGGCCACAGACTTGATGTATGCGTTCCATTTAAGATCAGGTGTAAAGGTCAAACCCAGGAGCTTATCAAATCCTGGGGCCTCCCTTAGACGAGAAACATCCATTTCAATCGATGCCAGATGGGGATCAGAGCGTTTATGATGTAGAGATAGGAGTTTGGTCTTAGATGCATTAAAGGTAACCAGCCACCTCTTTCCCCACTGTACCACGCGCTCAAGATCAGAGGAGAGAGAATCAGAGAGAACATAATCATTTACGGCCTTTGATGTGTTGCCATAGATAGTCGTGTCATCAGCATAGATTTCAACGAAAGATTTTAGTATGTGTTTTGGGAGATCATTGATGTAGATCAGTATGGACCCTTGAGAGACTCCAGCATTAATACTGTGGGCCTTCTTAGATAATTAAGCACACATATATGTTTTCACTATTCAATTTAACTGTTTCGTTTTTTATACTATTTTTGTGAAAACTAACGTTGGGTTTAATCAAGCTGATTAAGCACAACGTTATTTTATAGAAACTACAGTTGCGAAATTATTAAAAAACTAAAAACAAGAAACACTAGTGGAAGGCCTCCAATCGGTAGTGCGATGGGGGCATAAATAGATGGTTACATTCAATACTGCCAAAACTAAGCTTATTTCCTTCGATACTTATAAGAAACCTTCTCTACCATCAATAGCAATGATCAAATACACATTACCTGAAAAGACTTCTTTTTAACTCCTCGGCCTAACGTTCACAGGGAACATGAGTTGGAACAGTTACATTAAGAGCATCGCAACGACTTGTCTCTATGCCGTTCTAGAAAACTACTAATGCCTGAAATTATCTTGTACTTCTATAAGGCCACAATTCGCCAATGTACGTGCTGGTGCATCTGCTACTAGTCTCTCGCTCCTAGACAGGGTTCAAAAGAGAGTCGCCAACCTGATAGGTCTTGAACTGTCATCTAAGCTTGAGCCTCTGTCCTATCGGCGAAATGTTGCATCCTTGTACTTTTTCTACAAGTATTTTAATGGTGAATGTTCTGACGAACAACAAGCACTTGTAACCCCCTCGACGTAAATACCCCCGACTGTCATAGGAGAACATGTTTTCTCCTATGATTGGATTAAGAAATATATAAATATTTCTTATAATATATAAAAATGTTTATCGATATATTAATTAAAACATAAAGACGTTTCTAGAATGTCGTTATTCATAAACATAAATAATAAGCGGCGTCTATAAATATAAAAAGGCGTAGAACGCCTTTTTGTTCTTTTTGGAGTCTCTAGAACGTTCCAGTAAGTTCCTTGTAAACTCAAATAAAAGAAACGCTATTGGTGGGTAAAGGCAGTTCGTGACATATTTTTTGGGATGTACGCATCGCATGACGCATAGGCAACCAACGTCCGAATTCCGGCTTCCTCATAACGGCCGTAAAAAACAAAAACCTCACTGAAGGAAGAACTACTGTTTGGATTCGGGTAAAGTTTTTATTTGTTCTTTGAGTTTGTTGACCGAAAAGCACATATTACGTATAGAGCAAACATTTCAAAACACAATACATAAAGAAATACTTTCTTTATAATCTAAGGGAGACAATTTTATTAGCGAATTCGCCCTTCAAAAATAATAATCTTTTTATTTTTTCTTGTTAATTTATTTTTTAATAAATTTCTTTTTCATTAAATCTTTTTCTTTTGTTTTAATTTTATTACATGTGGGTGCTGGTAAATCCCTAGAACATACGAGCTATCATCAGCACACATATGTAATAAATGGGGGCTCGTAAAAACAAACAAAAAAAATCCATTTAGTCAACAATCTTCCGATAAATATATATACAAAAGGAAAATTTATACCAAACTAAATAATAATAAAGAGATTCGTTCTTTCCTTTCTTTACTGAGATAATGACATAATATTTATTATTAGCTGTGCGCTATTAAATATATATATATATATATATATATATATATATATGTATATATATATATATATGTATATATATATATATACATTGGTCTAACGATAGTTCAAAAAAAAATAAAAATAAAAATAAAAAAAATAAAACAATATATACAGATATATAAATGTATAAAAATAATAATAATAATAATAATAATTTGATTTGCTTACGTAATTTCAGATAAATAAAAAGTAAATAACATCTAAAAATATTACAAATATAATTAAATAAAACTATCCGGCAAACCAGACGCTAGCCTTCAAAAAAAATTGATTTGCTTACGTAATTTCAGATTAATAACAAAGTAAATAACATTTGAAAATATTTCAAATATAAAAATAAAACAATCTGGCCAAAAAGACGCTAGCATTCAAAAAAAAAAAAATAAATAATAAAAAATATATTAAAATGTCTACTGAATGACATTGCACTATTTTATAAACAAATGCAAGGGAGATAACTATATTATCAAAATAAAAAAATAAAAAATTTTCACCGTGCCAAACAAATGCACAAAAACTAAAAACTAAAAATTAAAAATAAAATTAACAAACAATATAACATATAGATATATGTTAAATTCATATCGAAGTGATTACGTAATTTCAAAAAAAAATAAATAAATAAAATAAAATAAAAAAAAATAAAAAAAAATAAAAACAGACAAAAATACTATCGGAGACTCAGACGCTTTCAAATTTTTTTTTCCAACATAATCTAACGGAAATAACTACATTATTCAAAATAGTTGTTAACATAAGGAAACAGCGTTCCATATTCGGTTAAAAAAAATTAATTAAATATAAAATATTAAATTATAACATAAAAATGCCTTTCTCGTTAGAAAATTTTTTAGGTTCCAAAACAATAAAAAAAGACTTCTTAAAGTTAAAAAAATCCGAACTATTAGAAATCGCTGATTATTTCAAATTGGATATAAATCCAAATATGAATAAAGCTGAAATGGAAAATATAATCGAGGCAAAACTCATAGAAATAAATTTGTTAGACCCTCATAGTTCAAAAATACAGGACAGTACTCTACGGTTACAATTAGAAGTTAAAAAATTAGAAATAGAAAGTAATGAAAGAATGGAATTGCAAAGAATAGAATTTAAAAAATGAAGCTGGAATTTCAATCCAGAAACATAAATTCCTCACCAATTAATTCATCCTTCGACGTAGGACGAAATATAAAACTCGTACCACATTTTAATGAAGCAAGAGTAGAGAATTATTTCCCTCATTTTGAAAAAATAGCAGTAACGTTAGGATGGCCGTATGAATATTGGCCAGCTCTTTTACAATCGGTATTAAAAGGACAAGCTGCCTATATATATTCTGTATTAGACAACGAGGATTCCTCAGATTATGAAACTATTAAAACTGTCATACTAAATGCGTACGAATTGATTCCCGAAGAGTACAGGTTAAAATTCAGGAATTTTAAAAAATTTGAAAATCAAACTTTCGTTGAATTCGCCAGACAAAAAACGGACTTATTTCATCGATGGCTTAGAGCAAAAAAGGTAAATGGCGACTTTAAGAAATTAACACAACTAATATTATTAGAGGAATTTAGCAGATGTGTCGACAAAGACACACAATTGTACCAAGACGAAAAAGATATTAAAAAACTTAAATGACGCTGCGATACTCGCAGATACTCATAAGGTAACTTTACGAAAACGTTACGAAAAAACAAACCTGTCCCATAAGCATTTAGATGGTTACTCTTATAATAAATCCTCAATAAGGTCTCAAACTCATAATTTTTCTCGCAATAATAACATTCATAACAGACAAAACCATTTCGCAACTGATTCTATAGTTACATGTACTTACTGTGGTAGACGCAATCACCTGATATCTGAATGCAGAATAAGAAAAAGAGATAACGAATCCAATAGAAACTACAAACCCCACGCATTCGCAAACACAAGAAAAATCAATTCTTTCCCTCACTCATCTCTCCAGAGTTCAAATGAATTTAAAAATAATACAGATTCGATCATGCAAACTTATAAACCATTCCTATCCGATGGCTGCGTTTCCACAGGTGACATTAATAAAACTACTCCTATACAAATCCTAAGAGACACAGGGGCGTCCCAAACACTTTTACAAAAAGACATTTTACATCTATCCAATTCTACCTTCACGGGAGAATACGTCCTATTACAAGGTATCGACTTAAATTCTACAAAAATACCTCTACATAAAATATATTTACAATCTAGCTACATAAACGGTTTTGTTGTAGTTGGGGTTCTTCCCACCCTACCAGTAAAAGGTGTCTCCTTAATCTTAGGGAATGATCTAGAAAACGGTAAAGTTATAACAAATCCGATTATTACAGATAATATAGATTTAACAGACACAAATGAAGAAGATAACAACTTATATCCAATATGTGTACTCACTCGAGCTAGAAAAAATAAACAACTGCTAGAAAATCACACTTCATTACAAGACACTTTATTAAAATTAAACGAAACATTCATAGCGCACGACCTAGAAAAATTAAATAATAAAAATAAACATTTAGATATTAGCACTGTACGTAATGGAAACACCACAGGAGAAATACAAAATAATCTTATAAAAGAACAACAAAACGATAACGAAATATGTCTTTTAAAAAATAAGGCACTTCCATTAGAAGACGCAGAAAAAGAACGAGAATGTTTCTATATGATAGATGGCATCCTCATGAGAAAATGGAGACCATTAGATGCTAGTCTAACTGAAGAATGGAGGATAATACACCAAATAGTGATCCCAAAAGTTTACAGAGAGGAAATTCTCAATATAGCTCATAATACCCCTATGTCAGGCCATCTAGGTATAAATAAGACACATGACAAAATATTACAACATTTTTACTGGCCGAAATTGAAACAAGATGTAATCGCTTTTTGTAACTCTTGCCACACTTGTCAGATGGTCGGGAAACCAAACCAGAAAATTCCTCCCGCACCTCTAAAACCTATTCCAGCTTTCGGTGAACCTTTTAGTAGAGTGCTAGTTGATTGTGTTGGTCCTCTCTCTAAAACAAAAACAGGTAACATCTATCTGCTAACAATCATGTGTGCATCAACCCGCTTTCCGGGGGCAATTCTGCTAAGGAATATTAAGACAAGAACTATAGTGAAAGCCTTAACTAAGTTCTTCTGCTTAGTCGGGATCCCATCATCCATTCAATCAGACCAAGGCTCAAACTTCATGTCTGGTCTATTTAAACAAATGATGGATGAAATGTATATAACACAATATCGATCTAGTAGTTACCATCCAGAATCACAGGGTGCTCTAGAACGTTTCCATCAAACACTCAAGTCTATGATACAAAAATTCTGCTTCGAATATAAAAAAGATTGGGATGATGGAGTTCATTTTGTTTTGTTCGCAGCAAGAGAAGCAGTCCAAGAATCGCTTGTTTTTAGTCCGTTTGAACTCGTTTTCGGTCATACAGTAAGAGGTCCTTTAAAACTTCTAAAAGAAAAATGGCTTACAAAGCGGAACGATCTGCATCTCCTAGATTATGTTTCCAAATTTAAAGAAAAATTATATTCGGCTTTCACATTAGCACAAGAAAACTTGCAAAATTCTCAGGCTAGAATGAAAACTAGATACGATAAAAACAGTAAACACCGTACTTTCCAAATAAGAGATAAAGTACTAGTATTCTTACCATTTCCATCTAATTGTTTACAGGCAAAATATTTTGGACCTTATGTCATAAAAGAAAAAATTAATGATGTAAATTACATTATACACACCCCAGATAGGAGAAAGAAAAATAGGTTATGCCACATAAACATGTTAAAACCTTACTTAAGTAGAAATGCTACAGCAACAACACGGCCAGTTTTTACTTTGAAAACTATTTCAGATATTGACACAAGCAAAACACCTTCAGACACTGAAAAAACTTTTCTTAAAGAAAAAGAAATAGGTCATTACAGTAAATTAAACAACTCTGAAATCCTACACAATCTAAACAACAAACTTATACATTTATCTTATGAAAACAGAAAAGATGTATGTGCTTTGGTCAATAGATTCAAGGATCTTTTTCCAGATGTTCCTAGGAAAACTACAGCAGCAATACATAATGTCTTCGTGGGCAATGCAAAGCCCATAAAACAACATTTCTACCGACTAAATCCCATCAAGCTCCAAAGTCTGAGAAAAGAAATTAAATATATGCTGGAAAACGACATTATAGAACCAAGCAACAGTGAGTGGAGTTCACCATGCATCCTCGTGCCTAAACCCGATGGAAGTTACAGATTTGTCACAGACTTTCGTAAAGTCAATGAAATCAGCAGGACTGACGCTTATCCAATTCCTAGAATTGCGGATTGTATAGATTCAATTGGAAAATCAAAATATGTCAGCAAGTTTGACTTGATGAAAGGTTATTGGCAAGTACCTTTAACCAACGAAGCCAAACATATTTCCGCATTCGTCACACCAGATTGTTTGTACCAATACAAGGTTATGCCGTTCGGATTGAAAAATGCACCAGCAACTTTTCAACGAATGATGCATTCCATATTACAGGATCTTGACGGATATGAGGTTTATATCGACGATGTTATCGTTCACAGCAATACATGGGAGGAACATTTAAAAATTTTAACCCAATTTTTCAGAAAATTACAAACTAACAACCTGTGTATCAATCTCAACAAAACTGATTTCTGCCAGGCAAAAGTCGAATACTTGGGCATCTTGTGGGTCAGGGACAAGTGAAACCCATCTAGCAGGACCCGTGGAAATTCCACGGTAGATAACATCTTTTAAAACACATCAGTAACAAATTCCTTATTGTTATATTACAAAAATGAACGTATGGAAGCAAGTAGAACAAAGAACATTAGTTTAAACTGTCATTGAAGGTCAATGTGATCGTAACTTATGCTGTTGATATTGTCAGGAAGTACTGGTGATGATTGAGGCGGTGACAGGGACGTCGATCAGCTGCTTGGAGTGAGAATAGTGGTCAGTCAGCCGGTTCTTGGGAGTCAGACTGTGAATTTTAAAAAACTGTGACATTGTTGACATCGATTTTGTGAAAGTTCTGATGACGCCAAGTTGTTTAATATTTCAAAGCATTTTGGATTACACGTGTGAGTAATGAATAGGTCACAGAAAACTGCCATTGCATCTTGATAAAGCTGTTGTAGATTCCTAGGACTTCCTGTAAATGTAGATGGTAGAATAACTGGTACACCAGAATAACCATCTTCATTCCTTGCTAAATGATCCATTAAGCCAGAATATTGAGCAGCTCTTGGTTGACTTTGATAGCTTATAATGAAGTTAAATAAGCAACCGTCAACTTTTACATATGCAATAGACTTTTCTATTTATTTTGAATATTATTCAATGAAGATTTGGAAATTCACAAATATTTTTTAAGTCGAATTATTGATATAGATGTAAATTAAAAAAATATACTGTAAATCTTTTAATAAGGAATAAATATTTATTTAAACCATAATTATTGACACAAAGTATTTTACTGCATAATAAAAACGGTTATGGGGAGAAGGGTTAACTATTTTGAACCTTCACCTGAATAACGATTTAATGAAAAAAATGTTTAAAATGTTCTTGTATCTGTTTAAAAATTTTTTTTTAAATAAGAAAAAGCAATAAACCTTGATAGCACTATTGTAAGAATCATGCTGAAAGCAATTCTTGATATGGGGAGGGGGTTAACTAATCTGAAACTACACTTAACAATGTAAAAAAAATAAGGGAAAATATATGTATGAACAATAAATATTTCTTCAGTTAAATAAAATATACTGTAAATCTTTTAATAAGGAATAAATATTTATTTAAACGATAATTATTGAAACAAAGTATTTTACTACATAAAAAAACGGTTATATGGAGAAGGTTTAACTATTTTGAACCTTCACCTAAATAGCGATTCAATGAAAAAAAATGTAATGGTCTTGTATCTTTTTTTTTAATAATTTGTTTTAAAATAAGGGAAAAAAACTTTGATACCGCTTTCAGCATGATTCTTACAATAGTAAGAATCATGCTGAAAGCCACTCTTAATATGGGGAGGGGGGTTTACTATTCTGAAACTTCACCTAACAATGTAATAAAAATAATGGAAAAATTCTTTAGTTAAATAAAATATACTGAAAATCTTTAAATATGAAATAAATATTTCTTTAAATTAATTAAATCGTAAGTAATGAAACAAAGTGTTTTATTTCATATTAAAAATAAATTGTGTCCATTTTTTATAGTATTTAACGATGTATGCCCTGTCGGTGGGCATTAGAAGATGATGACTGCCGGTAAAAGAAGCAAAATAAAACGAACAAAACATAAGTAATAACTATGTAAACAACGTGAAGCTGCATAAATGTTACTAAATTACTCGACTCGGCATTAAATAACACGAAAAAGGATTGATATGCCGTAAAACAAAAACAAAACAGAACAAGACGTAAAATATGCTTTGACTCTGTGTTACTCAGTGTATTTGCGAATGGTGACTTTGGTGATTTATTTAATAAAGTCATTCTTGACTTTTGTAAGATTTATTTCTAAACATATTTTTGTTATGTAAGGCTCACTCAAAAAAAAAAAAAATTTTAAAAGATAAAAAACTAACTCGTAGCGTTAAATGTAAAAAATATATTTAGTACTGTAAAAAAATATATTTAGTACTGTAAAAAAAATATATTTAGTACTGTAAAAAAATATATTTAGTACTGTAAAAAAAATATATTTAGTACTGTAAAAAAATATATTTAGTACTGTAAAAAAAATATATTTAGTACTGTAAAAAAATATATTTAGTACTGTAAAAAAAATATATTTAGTACTGTAAAAAAATATATTTAGTACTGTAAAAAAAATATATTTAGTACTGTAAAAAAATATATTTAGTACTGTAAAAAAAAATATATTTAGTACTGTAAAAAAAATATATTTAGTACTGTAAAAAAAAATATATTTAATACTGTAAAAAAAACATATTTAGTACTGTAAAAAAATATATTTAGTACTGTAAAAAAATATATATTTAGTACTGTAAAAAAAAATATTTAGTACTGTAAAAAAAATATATTTAGTACTGTAAAAAAAATATATTTAGTACTGTAAAAAAAATATATTTAGTACTGTAAAAACATATATTTAGTACTGTAAAAAAAATATATTTAGTACTGTAAAAAAAATATATTTAGTACTGTAAAAAAAATATATTTAGTACTGTAAAAAAATATATTTAGTACTGTAAAAAAATATATATTTAGTACTGTAAAAAAAAAAATATTTAGTACTGTAAAAAAAATATATTTAGTACTGTAAAAAAATATATTTAGTACTGTAAAAAAATATATTTAGTACTGTAAAAAAAATATATTTAGTACTGTAAAAAAATATATTTAGTACTGTAAAAAAAATATATTTAGTACTGTAAAAAAATATATTTAGTACTGTAAAAAAAATATATTTAGTACTGTAAAAAAAATATATATTTAGTACTGTAAAAAAATATATTTAGTACTGTAAAAAAAATATATTTAGTACTGTAAAAAAATATATTTAGTACTGTAAAAAAATATATATTTAGTACTGCAAAAAAATATATTTAGTACTGTAAAAAAATATATTTAGTACTGTAAAAAAAATATATTTAGTACTGTAAAAAAATATATTTAGTACTGTAAAAAAAATATATTTAGTACTGTAAAAAAAAATATATTTAGTACTGTAAAAAAATATATTTAGTACTGTAAAAAAAATATATTTAGTACTGTAAAAAAAATATATTTAGTACTGTAAAAAAAATATATTTAGTACTGTAAAAAAATATATTTAGTACTGTAAAAAAAATATATTTAGTACTGTAAAAAAAATATATATTTAGTACTGTAAAAAAATATATTTAGTACTGTAAAAAAAATATATTTAGTACTGTAAAAAAATATATTTAGTACTGTAAAAAAATATATATTTAGTACTGCAAAAAAATATATTTAGTACTGTAAAAAAAATATATTTAGTACTGTAAAAAAATATATTTAGTACTGTAAAAAAAATATATTTAGTACTGTAAAAAAAATATATTTAGTACTGTAAAAAAAATATATATTTAGTACTGTAAAAAAATATATTTAGTACTGTAAAAAAAATATATTTAGTACTGTAAAAAAATATATATTTAGTACTGAATAAAATCGAATACTCAAGTTATTTCAATGTTTGCGACGTAGTGCTACATTACACTATTTTAAAATATTTCAAATTTATACAGGGTGAGGAAGAGCAACTTGCCTGTTCGGAATAGCAATTTAATTTGAATAAGCAAGATGCTCTTCCCCGCCGTGTACGAAACATAAAATTAAAAATTAGGGAGACATCATGAAAAATACAAGAATGCTAATAACAAAACAACGCTTCCCCCGTTCAGTCTCGAAAAAAAAAGAATACCCCTCTTAGAAGACATCGTTAAAAATGTAAGTAAAATACTATGCTATTTAAACTGTGGAACGATACCTTCTATGCATAATTGTCTTTAAAATAATCCGGAACTATAAATAGACAGTTCAGCATTTCTCTTAACAAATACCCTGGATATCTTAGCACTAAGTGAGACTAACCTACACTCTTCCATTCCCTCTAACCACTTTAACATGCCTGGATATCTCCCACTCTGCCGTAAAGACTCTAACAGACATATGCACGGACGTGGAGTTTACTTTCGTAATACCCTTCCCTTGACTATAGATACATACCTAGAAACAGATGATCAAGCCTTTATGTGCTTTAGACTAAACATGCAACACAATATTAGCTACTATTATTTTCTCTACCGCTCTCCCTCGACTCAGGACTGCTCCATAATAAACAAAGTATCTGACAGCATAGACACGGCACTGTCCCTCGACACTAGCGCACAAATACATGTATTTGGTGACTTTAATGTCAACCACAAAAACTGGCTTGGATTCTCTACTCACACAGATGCAGCGGGCAGCACAACCCATAGCTTCACTATATCTCACTCCCTATCACAAATTGTTACGTTTCCAACCCGTTTCCCTGACCAGGAAGAACAACACGCATCACTCCTAGATCTGTTTTTGACCACATTTCCCGATGACTGCATAACGAAGGCCCACAACCCACTCTGGAACGCTGATCATGCAGTGATAATGGTTGAAATCGCCCTAAACTCTAGAGCCAAAACTGAAGAGACAGTGCTCAAAACAACGAGATATTATAATAAGGCTGACTGGGAAACCATCAGGGAACTAATTAGAGATGCTCCATGGAAAAATATTTTCTCTCTCCCTGCTGAACAATGTGCAAAAGAGACAACTGACTGGTTCAAAACTGCAATCGAAGCGCATGTTCCCATGCGGAAATTTTATAGTAAGCCCCACTCTCCCCAATGGTTTACGTCGACTTGTGCAACTGCCATTGCTCAAAAGCAGCATGCACACCGTAGGTTTAACCGACATAAGTCCAGTTCAAACAGACTGAAGTATATAGAAGCTAGAAATAACGTTAAAAAAAAATAGCGACAGCTAAGAGAGAATTTACGGAAACCACTAAAAAGCGCATCGAAGCACAAACACTAGGAACTCGAGACTTCTGGAAAATCTACAACAGTGTAGTAAATAATGGGTAATCAATAATTCCCCCACTAACCAACAATCACGAGGTTGTCTCCTCAGAAACCGACAAGGCTAACATGCTTGCCAGTCGGTTTGCCTCTAACTCCACACTGGACCCTCTAAACCACCCCCTACCTGACTTTCCTATGCGGACAGACGCCACACTAGACGATCTGAAAACCACCCCTGCTCAGGTGCATGCTATCATAAAAAACCTTAACACTTCCAAAGCATGTGGACCCGATCTTATCCCAGCTGTGCTATTAAAAAAGTGCTCAGCCGAAGTAGCTCCAGTTCTCTCCAAACTCTACAACAAATGCCTTAACGAAGCTTGCTTTCCGGGCTGTTGGAAAACTGCTTCTGTTGTACCAGTATTCAAGAATTCTGGCGAAAGGACAGACCCATCAAATTATCGCCCAATTTGCCTCCTCCCACTTTTTGCCAAAATATTTGAGACCATAATTAACCATGCTCTAGTCCATCATCTTACAGATGCTAAACTACTGACTGACAAACAATATGGATTTAGACAAACCCGTTCCACGGCAGACATCCTAACTGTGATTTTGAAGGTATATACCATTCACTGGACAAAGAGGGGGAGAGCAGAGCGGTAGCTTTAGATATATCTAAGGCTTTTGACAGGGTATGGCATGAGGGTCTCCTCAGTAAAATCAGATCATACGGTATCACTGGTAGAATACTTAACATAATTAAATCCTTCTTAAATAAGAGAAAAATTCAGGTTGTCCTCGACGGTCGTACATCTAAACAATATGATATAAATGCGGGGGTGCCCCGGAGTTCTATCCTTGGACCTCTATTGTTCCTGATATTCATAAATGACCTCCCCGACAACATTGCCTCTGAGATGGGTATATATGCTGATGACACTACACTCTATGGCAGGCACGACAGGAAGACGAATTAACACATTTCTAAAGAAATGGCAGAAACACTAGAGGAAGATCTCCAATCTGTAGTGGAATGGGGACAAAAGTGGTTGGTCGCGTTCAATGCTGCCAAGACTAAACTAGTTTCATTAAATAATTACAAGAAACCCTCTCTACCACCCATAGCAATGGCCAACGACTCTTTATCTGAGAGTCCATCTTTCAAACTCCTTGGCCTAAAGTTCACAGGAAACATGAGTTGGAACAATTACATTGAAGGCATTGCCAGGGCCGCTGCAAGAAAGGTGGGCTCTCTCTACCGTGCTAGAAAGCTACTAACACCGAAAGTATCCTGTACCTCTATAAGGCCACAATTCGCCCATGTATGGAGTATTGCTGCCACATCTGGGCTGGTGCATCTGCTACTAGTCTCTCGCTCCTTGACAAGGTTAAAAAGAGAGTCGCAAACCTGATAGGCCTTAACTGGCATCTAAGCTTCAGCCTTTGTCCCATCGACGAAATGTTGCATCCCTCTGCCTTTCCTACAAGTATTTTAGTGGTGAATGCTCTGACGAACTGCAATCACTTGTGCCCCACGACGTGAGCACCCTCGACAAACCCGACAGGCTGCTAAATCCCATCCCCACACTGTAGAGATCCCTAGATGTAAAAGATCTTTTTACTCCAATAGTTTCTTCCCCAGAACCGATAGACTCTGGAATTCCATTCCAGGTCTCTGCTTCCCCAACAGTACTGACGTGCAGAAGTTCAAGTGTAACGTGAACCGACACCTTGCTGCCCAAATCCCTACATAGTACCCCAGTAGTTGTTGCCCCTGATAGTAGCCCCCTACACCAAAGTGGCAATTTACCTTGTTTGGGGTGAAAATGTAATATATATATATATATATATATATATATATATATATATATATATATATATATATTGTTCAGGAAGTTTTGGGAAATAAAAGGGTTTAATGATTTTAACTAATAAAGATTGAACAATAAAGGGAGATAATTCACATTAATGTTTGCGATGATGATGACGCGTTTCATTAATTAATGTTTGCGATGCTAATGACGTGACACCGTATGGACAAGCATATTAATACATAGATAATAATAATAACTAGCGGGACCTGTGCAAATTCCACAATGGACTCTTTCATATGTAATACATTGATGTTGGCATTGTTGTGGATGTTCAGCGTAAATGGAGATGCCCTGATATTATTGTAATTATTTTGTTAAAACTCCAAAAGTATATAACTAAGCTAGCAGGGACATCCGGCATAGTCTGGTCGTAAAATATGCTTAAATATGATATTTTAATTCATGCAGATTTCGTATATTTTACTATAAGAGCAAACTCTCGATCCATTCTTATATATTATAAACCTGCGATTTCCAAAATAAAAATTATATTCATACGGCTTGGGTGCATCAGCTTGAATCGAAACTGAAACTAAAACTTATGAAGAAAAAAAGAATGTATGTATATATAACTTGAGTCCTTTCAGCTAAAAAAATCGAAACCGAAACCAAAACTGATGAAGAATTCTTGGTAAAAATTTTTATTACAAGAAATGGAAAGGTATAACAATTAAACGACAAACACTCAAAAGAAAAAATAATAAATGTGATACAGAACCGTTATATATAGATTAAAATATGGAACTCATGCAGAGAGTGATCCAGACGTAATTCAGCGCACGCCTGGCTTTCCTCGGAACATGACTTCAACAGCCGGATTAAGCCGAGTATCGCCGAGGAAATTAAGCTGTCTGACGTAACATAAAGCTGAGCCAATGACAATGTAGCACGATGGTTTTCAACGTTCGCGCGAGTTTAAAATTCAAAGCAACAGACGATAATTTAGAAGAGGAAGAAAAGAAAAAGCTCACCTTTCGTACTTTCACGTAAAAAAAAAATTACAGCCTTACGTGAACAGCTGAAAACACCAGCCGGAGTCCTCGATTTTGTCAAGAAAACATTTACTGGCATGGACGAAAACGTGTGCGCCATATGGACACAGTTGCAATCTTGTTATAAGAGGAAAGGGTGTCAGGCTAGCAAATGTCGAACCTTTACATCATCCGACCTGGTAACTTTTTTGGCAAGTCTAGGCTGACAATTGTCATTATAATTAAAATCATCCATTTGTGGGCGTTCGAGCGAGCAACTAGAAAGACCTCCAGCATGAATGTGGAATACGATCTACGCACACACACCATTAATAAAACAACGGTCTGAGGAAACAACAACAATATATGTTTTAATATGAAAAAAAACTATCCCACTCAGTGTTGTTTCAACGTTTTTAGTTTTCGGGTTTTTCCTTGAAAAAAATAAATAAATAAAAAATACCCCCCTCCAAAAAAAAGTAAAAAATCGTTTAAAACTTTTCTTGAAAAAAAAATTACAAAAAAAATTCCTTGGGAGTATTTATGTGACTTACCTCTAAACCTTTTCTCGAACAAAAAATCTTTAACATTATTTATTTAAAAATATATATGTATGTATGTATGTATGTATGTATGTATGTATGTATGTATGTATAGCAAAAAAAAAGAAAAATATTGTTATAACATTTTTCTTTACAGTTAATAAAAATTAAAATTTAAGGTAAGTTATCTTTTCTTGTGATGATTTCCTCGGCGACACTCGGCTTACTCCGGCTATTGACGTCATATTCCGGAGAAAGCCGGGCGGACTCTGAGTTACATCTGGATCACTCTCTGCATGAGTACCTAAATAGTTTATGTACCAAAAACAGTTTCTCATGAAACTATTTTAGTTAAAACAATGTTGTTATGTTGTAATAAAAATAATTTATTTAGAAAAAGGATCTGTCGTTTAATATATATATATATATATATATTTAATGTTTTTATTAAAAGATTTTATGTACAAAACCAGTTTCGTTTCGCTGATAACGTGTTGCTAACTTCGAGGTTTCAAAACATATGCATCTGGGCTTTTGTTATAGCTATTAGTAGTAGCAATAATATTTTAATGAACGAAGACACCAGCGTCTCTCTCGCTCTCTCTCTCTTTCTTTCTCTCTCTCTCTCAATAAACAAATTTAAAGAAAAATAAACAATGAAAGAAATCAAATAACTGCTCATTTTTTGTCCCCGCCGGGCAAGAGATGTGTTATAGTTTTTTTTTTATTACGGAATAACTTAAAATCAATTATTTCTTAAAACTTTTTAAAGATATAACCCTAGATTTTATAGAATTAAAAGCAAATATAGCTGTGAGAACGTGCTATTCGAATGCTGCCTTGAGAGCTCGTAAATGTGTATTCTGTAATTTATTTATATTCCGAAATTAAATCTTAACCAATTAAATTTTCCACAAATCCTGACACACAAAAGAACGCAGACGCTATCGTATTAATAGATAATAATAATAATAATAATAATAATAATAATAATAATAATAATGTACGTTTGGTGCTATACTAACATCTAATTAATTCACTTTATATCTAGTTTGCTTTGCGTTTTACTCCAGTGAAATGGAAGTATACCTATATTTAAAAGTGCGTTCAATTCTATCATTATCATATCGTATGAATCCGAGGATTTTATTTTTGGCATTGGTCTCCCTGGTATCTTGCTAGTTATAATTTCTTTAAAAAACATGGGCGATAACAGGTGGAAGCGCGTGAATGTTGCCAACATCCTAAGCGAAAGTGGGTTCTACGGAACGAAATGGATTTGAACTTGGGACGCACATGTCATCCGTCTGTGTCGTTAACCACTAGTCCACCTTCACCTCCCTGTTCACTTATAGAATGTTACAGAATTAAATGAACTTCAGATGAAAGCTTCTTTTAATCATATAAGAGAGCATCAAGAATTGCTTCAGAAGTTATTTGTAAAAGAGATCTGAGAAAGTTTCAAACTATCGAACGTCCGTTCTCTTTTCCCTGTCGAATTCGAGTGATTTTAAAAAGTGCAGTACCTTTTTATCTGCCGATTTGTTCTGCTCGATTGTTTTTAATGGCGATGTTTAGCTTTACGGACTAAAATCGCATTCAGGAAGTAATGCTTCTTAACAATAGCCCTTTATATTGCAAGAGAACATGAACGCGTGTGGCATAAAAAATGAGTTAGATGTTTGGCCTTTGATGTGCGTAAAAATTTCCGTCAACAATTCCTGAGAATATTACATGTTTGATCACTGAAAATTCAACCTCTCAAAAACTAACAAATCAAATATCCAATGTTGCTATAAATTTTCGTAATGGCATTCTCGGGCCATTGAACGAAATTATATTTATTTGTGTATTTGCGGATTATTGTTATTATTATTATTATTATTATTATTATTATTATTATTATTATTATTATTATTGTTGTTGTTGTTGTTGTTGTTTCAACGCGTTTCGGCTAACTAATCCGCTGGCCTTCTTCAGGTGGATAACCACGACGGATTATGAATGCTTAGCCGCTTAACTGTATCCTCAGTAATTACTGCCTGCTATATCTGTTATTCATCTGAAAAAGGCCAGAGGATTAATTGATTGGCCTAAAAATTTTGATACAACGATAATGAAGATATGAATAAAAGTTCGTAAATAAATATACAAATTATTCATCTCAATTGATTCAAAAGACAATAATAAAACAATAATACTAATAAAAAATAATATTAAATATAACATGATACTCCAAAATAAGACTAATGAAATAATAATGAAAAATATGAATAATAAAATAATAATAACAAAAATAGTAAAAAAATAATAAGAATATTATAATAATAATAATAATAAATAATACAATAATAAGAATATGTAATACTACCGAAAATAAAATTCTACTAATAATAATAAAATAATAATAGAATATTAATAATGAAATTAATAAAAGCATAAGAAAATATAATAATATAAATAAAAATAAGATATTTAAATAATAATAATTACACAGAACCCGTGGAAATTCCACGGTAGTTGAAATTTTTTAAAAATACACACACATTAGTAAAAAAATATCTTATCACAACATTACATTGAGGTTGGGTGATGTACCATTAAAGACTTAACTAAATCACGAAGCTCTGGATTTTTAGGGCTTGGTATCTCTGCTGACAATTGCATCAATTTGTTTAATTGTTCTGATCTTATCCTGATCTTGCAACATTATGATCATGTAGAAGTGTGGTAACCATCTTTTTTTGAAATTAAATAATATAAACATTTGCAAATAGAATTCCCAGTACATGTCTGCCTTTAATATCTTTCAAAAGTTCGACTAGATGTGCAGGATACACACGTGATATTAAGTCAGGTTGATTTTATATAAGTTCTGATGACCCCAAGTTGTTTCTTTTTTAAGCACACTTTGGATTACACGTGTATGGGAGGAGTACGTCTTGTTTTTCGTATTTACATAAAACTGCTTTGAACTAATTGCTTTGTAATAATTTCAACATAGCATATAAGTAGATAATAATGTTTTTATCTGAAATGCGTAGGTTTACAAAATCCATAACCAATAAAGCCATCCTAAGATTTTAATTATTTTGACATTTACATAGGCAATGATGTATTCACCTGAAATGTATGGGAAATTTTACTAATTCCAACATGACATGCAAGTAGCTAATAATGTTTTCACCTGAAATGCGTAGATTTAAAGATGCTTAATCAAAAAAGCACTATACGATGTTACTTATTTCGACATTACATTTAAGTAGGTAATGTTTTCACTTGCAATGCGTAGGTTTAAACGATCTTTAATCAGAAAAAGCACCTTATGATTGTAAATATTTCGACATGACACTTTAGTCGATAATAATGTTTTCACCTGAAATGCGTTGAAGTTTGTACTAATTTCAACATGACATGTAATAATTTATATCAGTTGGAAATAAGTTTAACTTTAAAAAAAAATCATTCGAAGTAAATATTTATTACGAGTCCGTTATTAAGGTCACATTATAAACAGCGGGCGTTTAGGAAATTGATCCCCACCTCTAAATTCCACAATGAATACATTTTTTTTTTCCATTTTTCGCGTTATCTCATCGAATCACAATATTTTCTCGCTGGTGGTCACAAATTGCGTGTTCAATTTAGTAGAACGTTACAACTCCAAACTGATCCGTGAAGTCAAAACACAGAATATTTTTTTTCAATTTTTGATAATTCTGAAAGTACAATTTGTAATCGATGAGATTAACGTGGCAAAAGAAAGAAAAAAGTAAATTGTGGAATTTAGAGGTGGGGGGGGTCAATTTCCTAAACGTCCTCCCAATAAACAAATAATTTTAATTTTTAATTTTTATTCATCAGACTGGAGATTAGGTGGCAAAATACTCTCGATTCCTCTATCACATAAAAGGAACACAATTTTCTAATCACCGTTATGTTACTATACCAACAAGATATAAACAATAATATCGGTATTTCAGAACGTTAACAGTTTTAATTAAACAGAACTTACAGCTTTTGTTTTATCTATATTAATATATAAAAAATATTTCAAAATTTTAAACAATATTAATAAAGTTTTTTATAATATTTAACAATATAAACTTTTATCATATTTAATTTTAAATAATATAAAAAGAATATTTTATATTTTTCATTCTTAATTTTAGACAATATAAAAAATATTTCTTTTAAATTTTAAACGGTAAACTTTTGCTTGGTTTCCACCTTAACATGTTCCTTTAAAATAGTAATTGAAAAGGTTTTCGCGTATGCTAAAAACGAAAACCCCATTTAAAGCTTCCGCAAATAAGTAGTTTACAGGATCTTAAGCAATATAATTTATGTTAAAAGTGGGAGCTATAGTTGTACATACAAAATTTGAGCGCTTGCGCGTACAACAATTGTCTGCACTCTACACATGAGAAATTATGTTGCTTATTATCGGGAAAACTACTACATTTGGATACGATATTCGTTTTCAGCATCTCCGAAAATATGTAAATGGCGTAATCTAAAAATGTTGAATGTTGTTCCTTTTATATGGTATAGGCATTGACTCTCACCTGCTAAAAAGTTTTTTTATAAAATCCAATTATTTTTTTTTACTTTAGTAATCAAGTAAAAGATGGAACTTTTACTTGATTATCTATGTTATCGCACTTAAGTTGTTATTTAGAAACCCATTCTTAATATGGGAGGGGAAGGTATTTTATAACTATGTTGTACGTTCACCTAACAATTTAATTTAGGAGATTTTGAAGGATTTAAACTGTCAAATTCTGTTAATCAGTCAACGTCACACTTTTTTGTTTTAATAATAATAAAAATAATAATACTAAATAATAATAATAATAATAATAATAATAATAATAATAATAATAATAATAATAATAATAATAATAGGAAAACAGGGTTAGTTCGTTATTTGAAAGAGATTTTGAAGTATTTACACTGTCACTTCTGGTTATGATTATAGTCAATCACTGGGCATGCGAAACACGAAATCTTTGGCCTCGTTACTATTATATCAGGAAAAGGGTAAAATTCATCTGAATTATTCAAATAAACGAAAAAGAAATTAGAGAAATTATGATGGTAAGTTAAATTTAAAAAATTGGTATTCTTGCAGTTAAAAAACCGTGCTTATATAATAACGTTATTTCGAAATACATTTTTAACATGGGGAAGGGATTTTTTTTACAAGGAAGTCGCCACTTATCAAGGCCCGGAGGCCACTCGGGGATAAGGGTTATTGCGTGTACAATAATCAATGTGATAATATCGTAGTAATCGCTAGTGATGGAGAACTGATAGTCTCTTACTTTTTTTTACATTGGAATCACCACTTTTCAAGGCTCTGAGGCCACTCGAGGATAAGGGTTGAGTGTAGAGTAGTCAACTGGATAATATATAAATCGTTAGTAATGGAAATTCGGTAAATTTCTTAACTTAAGTTGAACGGCTCATCATGGACTTGTTTACGTTGGCCTTGAATACAATCAGATTTTAGTCTGCTGGAAAGCAGGAAAACGGAAGACAGTTTAGGCACAGATAAAGAGTGGGGCGAATTATTGATGGTGTTTTCAGCTAGAGGAATTTTTCATCTGAACGTTTGGCGAGGGGGGATAGATTGAAGCTCAGTCGAGCACTTGCCATGAAAATAACGATAAAGCTGAAACAAACTCGCAACATCTCTTCTATAAGATAGAGGTTGCAGGAAAGTAGCTCCTACGAGACTATGAAGTCTATTTTGAACTCTATCAAGTTCTTTCTAGCAGTTCCTGCTCAGATGTGGCAACAGTACTCCATCCTTGGACGTACCTGGCTCTGATATAGATAGTGAGATATCTACTGCATCGACAGAAGGATCCTACAATTTTTCCAGGGGCCTTGGCAACAGATTTGATGTACGTGTTCCATTTCAGGTGAGGAGTAAAGGTCAAGCCTAGAAGCTTATCAAAACATGACGCCCCCCCCAACAAAAAAACGAGAGCAATTCATTTCAATTGATGCCAGATGGGGATCAGAATATTGATGATGTAAAGATAGAAGCTTGGTTTTAGATGCATTTAAAGTAACCAGCCAGTCATTTCCCCATTGTACCACGTACTCAAGATCAGAGGAGAGATAATAAGAGAGAACTTGATCGCTTACGATCTTAGATGTGCTACAATAGATGGTAGTGTCATCAGCATAAATATCTACGAATGATATAAGAATATTGATTTGGAAGATCATTAATGCAGATCAGGAAAAGAGTTGGGCCCAGGATGGATCCCTGAGGGACTCCAGCATTAATACTGTGAGCTTCTGATTTTTGCCCATCAACTACTACTCTTATGGACCTATCGGAGAGAAATGATTTAATAATTGGGAAGACATTTCCAGCTATACCATTATCTTTATGCCATACCCTATCAAAGCTATTTGATATGTCAAGAGCAATTGCCCTAGAAATGTTGCCTCCATCAAGAGATTCGCTAATTCTATGAGGCAAAACTCTAAGCACATCTGCTGTAAATCTTGCAGAGCGGAAACCATACTGTGTGTCACTAAGAAGGTTATTTTTGCTGAGATAGTTGATTACTTCTATATTTAACACAGATTCCAGCAACTTACTCCTGACGCACAGGAGACTTATTGGCCTGTACTAGGAGGGTGATGAGCGCTCACCTTAATTCTTAAATACAGGACATACTGATGAGATTTTCTAGGGAGATGGAAAGCAATTCTCCTTAAGGCAACGTTTAAATAGTTTTGTAAGTATGGGCGCTAGTTCTGGTAGATGTTTTTTTAGTACTAAAATTGGAATACCGCCAGGGCCAGTTGCTTTACAAAGATTTTGATTAGCTTGGCCACATCACGTACAGATATACATATATCACAAAGCGTATTTTCTGATACAGGAGGAAATATTGGGGGTTGGTTGCCTTGGTCACAAAGGGTAGAATTAGCTGCAAAGTTCATGCCAAAGAGTTTGGCTTTGTCTGATGCTGACAAGATTACCTCAGGTCCATTAATAATAGTTGAGATAGAGCGCACGCTTCTGTTTAGGGTTCTGTTTGCTATTTGCTAAAGAGGGGTGTTTTTTTAACTAATCTATACTTTCCCGTAGTCATTAATAAAAAAAAATTAATAACAAATACTTGCACGATTATTTCTCTACATAAATACATGTATTGTCAAAACTCTTATCAAAAAATAAATAAATAATAAAAATCATACATAAAATATTAAAATATACAAATATATAAGACATGGAAAAATAACTTTTAAATACTATTTAAAAAGAAAACGCACTAAGTTTTTTTTCTTCTAGTTTACTTTATCAACAAACAAAAATTATATTTTAATTTTAAAAAGAATCTATTGTGTTTTTTGGGGTTTTTTTCTGGTTTTGGAGGAATACGTTGCGGTGATATGCGTAATTTGGTGGTGTCTGCTTTCGAGAAGCCTTTTTGAACTTCATAATATTGCTGGAGTTATTATTGTTTATAAGCCCCTTCGTAACTGCGCAATGCCACTTTAAATTCGCTGCAATGTATGAGTTTGTCTTTCTGAGTTATACCAGTTGTAAATGGTTTAAAATCGGCTGGAAGTCCCTATCGCTTATTATTTCACCTGAGAGTTTTAAGGCATTGCCGGTTGTTTCTGCCCTTATAACGTAGTCGGCGATCGTTTCATCCTCGTTATGTTTCAGAGGCGTTAGTTCTGTATATAGGGATATAATTTTCGGTTTCCCTTTGGATAGATAATGTTCTCTTAATATGTTCAATGCTTTCCGTACATTATCCATTGTGTCTCTTATAATCAGAGACAGATTTCTATCGTCTAAACATTGAATCAGTTTTGCGAAAACAGTCGCGTTCTTTTCGAGAAATTCGGGGTCCTTTGGATTCTCTGTTGGAGATTGTATGACTTTGTGTAGTTTTCGAATCCTTAGATATCCCAGAAATTTTACCTGCCACAATTCGAATTTAGATTCCGATCCATCAAAGAAAAGACGATGGCTGGGCGCATAACCTGTTGTTTTAAGACATTGTGTTGAACAAAAATGGCGGCGTAGTTCAGATCAGTAACCAAGATTCTGGCCAAGAATCAAATGCGGTCCGTGGCGTAGTTACCGGCGAACTGATTGAATCCAAAATTCAACAACTTTTATAATAATTTTGAAACGTTTTCATTGGTTGTTTAGCACAACCGGTGCTTATAAATTTGATTGGCGAATCCATTCGTCTCATACCACAATTAGGAGCAAAAATTTTTTTTCCAGGCAGTCACAAGGTCCCTGGACACTGGTAGCCGTTTTAGCGCGGCTCAGCACTCTTTCAGGAAGGCCCAGTCTCCCCGTGGCCTACGACGACTCTCGATAGCGGGGTCGAGAATGAGATCAGGAAAGGAGGCATTGATCGCGGGGTTCCACGGTTGATCGTTTTGGGGGTAGTGGCTAAGGAAGGCAAGCCTCTCGGCGTCTCGATGACACCTCAAGTCCGACATTCCCAAATCTCCCTCACACGGACGTTTAATACAGACCTGTCTGCTCACCCAGTGTCTTCCTCTGTCCTAAAGGAGCGAGGACAAGAGTTAAACAAGAGCTGTTATTTTTTCTGCAGGCAGAGGAAGTACGGCCCGTCAGTAAAGGATAAGAGGGAAGCCGTATGTGGCGCACGCCCCAGCTCTACCCTTTTAGGAAAGTTTCCTAGGAAGCCACCTTTGACCGTACCTCCGACCAATTCTTATCAAGCTGGAGACTCGGTCCGAACCACACGTTGAGGATCCGAACCGGGCCATCCGTCCAGCTGAAGGGCGCCGGGAGGTTATCGTTGCCACTCCGGGGATCCAACCGCAGTCCGATCGACTTGTTGCGGTTTATTTTGGCCCCCGTGATTATTTAGTAGTGTGCAACGCCTCCGATACGATTTTGATGTGTCTGACACAAAAACCGTGAAATCATCGGCGAACGCGGATACCTTGGCAGCTAATTTGCCTCCCCACGTCTAAGATTGAGGAGTAGAGGCTCCAAGGCCAGGACGTAAAGCAGGGGCGACAGCTGATAACTCGAGCCGACCGAGAGATAAGAAAGGGTTTCGAGTGCTTTCCGTTTACTTGCACGACAGCCGTAGGCTGTCGATACATCACGAAGATCCACTGGCAGAAGTCCGGTTTAAAACCGGTGGCCTATAAGACTGATTCCAGGAAACGATGATCGACCCTATCGAACGCTTTGGACTGATCTAAGTTGATCAGCGCGGCTTCCGTGTCGTCATCTATTCCCCCGTCTAGGATCGTGCGGATCAGGTGCAAGTTGTTCTGAATCGATCTCCCCTTCACAGCGTAGTTTTGTTCCGGTTCCACCAACTCTTCGATAACAACCTTCAACCGATTCGACAGGACCTTGGCCAAAATCTTCAACTCTGTGTTAAGCAGAGTTATGGACCTGTAGTCGTCTAACTCTTCCCGACCATGCCCATCACCTTTCCTCGGCAATATGATCACTTCCTTGGTTACCTGCACTAGGGATGGATCCCTGAGCAACCCAATGGTTTAACACATCCGTCAGAAGAGGCAGAAACATGGGCGGCAGCCTCAAATACAGTTAGTATGGCACACCATCGAGTCCCGGCGATCTGTCACAGTTGACCTGCTTCAGCGCAGTAAAGACCTCCCGCTCCCTCGCCCGGCCCTCGCAACTAGCCGCTCTAGCCGCGTCAAGACGGGGAGAGTCGGCCAAATAGTCGCTAAACTCAATGACCGGAAGATTGTGCTGCTGGATAAAACGCTCCTCGAAATGTTCTCGAAACCCCTCACAGATCTCCCGAGTCAATTCAAGGGTGCGTCCATCCGTATGTCTAACTTTTGCAATGTATTTGTCCAAGCCACGCCTAGAAATCTCACGACGCATGACAGCGTCAGAGTTGACTGCTTCGTTGCCTATCTTTCTAAGCCTAGCTCTGACTACTTGACCTTCATAGCGCTCGCTAGTCTCGCGCAGAAGGTCCTGCCTAGCTAATTCCTGATTAACCCTATCACTCTCCCCCGTAACTCGGGCTAGTTTCTGCTCTAGCTGCTTCTTCATCTTGACCTTATCTAGTGCGAGGCGCTGGGCATACTTGACGGAGAAGCTTCTAATGTTGGCTGTTAGACCACCCCACCACTTACTCCCGGTAACTGCCCCCACTAGTGTCTTTTTAATTAATTCTCTTAACTGGTCTCGGAAGTCTTGTATCTCCAGACGGGAGGTGTTTAACTTCCAGTACCCCGCTACCTTAGGCCTATTTCGTAGCTTCAGCCGGACTATAACTAGATTATGGTCTGACTGGCCTAACCAAGTGAACGTGGGGGCCAGATAGGAAATATATTTCGCCTCCTCTTACTAGTATCCTGTCCAACTAGGTATTCGGATAGGAGGGAACGCTATTGGTCCACGTCCACATCTCTTGCCCTGGATGCTCGATCCGAAACCTGTCGACCAGATCGCATCTAGTCATCAGGTCAGCCAGGCTGGGCTCACATCTCTCCGACCCTCTAGCTTCGCCTCCTACCTTATCTAACTCATCGTCTAAGATGGCGATTTAATCCCCTAGTAGCACTACCCGCTTCCGAAAATCTACAAACGTGTCAAGCTGACCGAAGAATGATTCCCTCTCGCGAGCGGTGCTGGGTGCATGAACCGCGATCACCCGAAATACAGAATCATCGGGCACGACCAGCCTGCTCACCGTATCTCTATGAACAACGTCGACCGTCGCGGACAGAGTTCGTTTCACTAGCAAGGAGACTCCCTTCCCCTGCGGGCAGCTATATGCCGAGAAAACTTCGAAATCCCGGTTCAGCACCTGACAGTCCACAGAAGAAACGAAATGCGTCTCCTGGATCGGAGCTACATCCACTCCCAGGGACAAGAGGTCGTGCCGGAGGGTAGACGCCCGGCCTGGTGATCTCAAGCCCCTAGTATTCAAACTGGCTAAATTTAAAGACATGGTACCATTCTTAGTGTGTGTCGCACTTGGCTCCAAAGTCGGTCGGCGTGAGAATGCCGACATTGTACGCGATGCTCAAGGAGGTCAGATTCTTCAGGTCCTGGCCTTCTCTTACAATGCCTCCAAGGTCTAGGGGAAAGGTCAATTTTAGGGCCCTGTAGAGAGACGGATGGATCCACACTGGGACCCTTCCCTTGCATTTTTTTGACAGTTCGTCAAGGGAGGGGTCGCTTTTCTAAAAAAGTTCATTTTCCGGAGAGGCCCCTTCAGCTGCCTCCAGAAGTGATCAAAAGTTGCTCTTTCAAGCCTCTGGAGTACTAACGAAAGTTATTAGGAGTGGGCGTCTGGGAAATTGGAGGGCATGTTAACATCTCTTCCCTCTATCTGTTGGCAATCCATCAGTGGCTTTTAAGTCTTCCTCTGACGGTTTGAGAGGGCCGTTGCCACCGTCAGAGGCTCAAATTTACAAAGTTCTTGTCTTTTAGTTGGTTCTTCCGGGTCCATTTATTTGTTTTCTCATTGGGGTGGTGGTTCGGATTGCATTTGGGGGGGGGGGGGGGTATTGGTGCGGTTTTGGTGTGGTGTACGGTGTTGTTGTGGTATGTGTGGTGTCTGTTGTTGGTGCTGTGTTGGGAGTTGGTGTGCTGGTTGGGTGGTGTTTTGTGTTGGTGCGGTGTCCGGTTTGAAGGTGGGGGTGGGTTTTGTTGTTATTTTGGAGGGTGTATGCTTACAGGGGGTGGGAGCCACCTTTTTCCCCCTTCCATCTTTTTAACTCTTTTTTTTCTTTTTTTGTTCTTCTAATGGACGGGGGAGTCGGTGGTTTGTTTTCCCTCCCTCTCGTTGGCAGACTCATCTTCTGAGGAGCAGTCCTTCCTTCACTTTGTCCCCGATTCAGTTCGTCCGGGGGCCAGTCATTGTTCCTGGAGTTGTTTTTTTTTTCTGTCTCTCTTGCTGTTGTTGATCATGCTCCTGCTGCTGCTTCTGCTGTGGTTGCGGTTGCTGCTGCTGCTGTTTCGGTTGTGACGTCTTTGGCTGCAGCGGTTGCTGGCCATTGCGTTCTGGTCGCTTGGGCGGTATCGGCCGCAGCGGCTGTTGCTGTTGCTGCGGCGCTTGTTTTCCATCCTCTGCTGGCTGAAATTGGGGGACTGTTTTCCCCCTTCGAGTCACTGTGATCCATACAATGCTGAGGGATTGGTCCACTGGCTTGGTTGTCGCCTCTGGGGCACAAGGCTTGTCGGCAGCTCTAGGGGAGTTGGTCGGATTTCTTGGCCATGTGTCGCTTCTGCTGACAGTGCCAGAAGTGCGGTCTGCGTACCTCTTCTATAACGGACATTATCACCTCCTCGCTCCTCAGTGTCGCTGGTATTTGGTTGAAACCAGCTTTGTCGAGGCGCATCTGGAGTCTGTAGTCCTCAATCAGGACGTCCCTCTTCTTGCTTGTTGGAGCCACAGACACCACGTCCCCGTACTGGCTGAAGACTGCTCCTAGTTATTTTGTTACCAGGAGACAGGGGATGTTCAGTATGGCGACATTGGTGACCGTTTGACTAAGGTATTCTGGCTTGAGTTTGATGTTTTTCCATCGCAGATGAGTCCTATTAGCTGTCTCTTCGGCCTCTCTTTGGTTTTGGAGCAGGACGTCCCACATTGCGTAGCTCCCCCTGCATATGTATTTGGCTAGAATCTTCAGAATCTGGAGGAGGTACACCATGTTGTCCTTGTCTAGTCTTGTGAATCCCCTTTTCTTTGTGCCCGATGTGATAAAAATCACTCTCCTCTTCTTAAGATCCTCTGCGGCGCCTGGAAGGGTTTTTATGACGTTGCTTTCCGTGAGGTTCTTGTAAGTGAACTTAAAGAGGTCCCGGTATTCATGAGAGGACATTTGGTTTTGTGAACCTCATTCAGTGTTTTCCTTACTGGCAATGCGGATTCAGGACATTGTCGACTGGCTTGGGTGTTGCTGTTGCTGCTTCTGCTGACCTGGGGTTTGTGCTTTGTCTAGTGGGATGAGAGACGGCAAATCGGTGTGAGGTGTTACCAATCTGCCGGTCCCTTCCTCCAGGGTCCCTTTCTTCTTCTTTTGAGAGGCTTGTTGGCTCCAAGGGGTCACCTGCTGTGGTCCACCACTGACGGGGGTTTCCTCTGGTGCAGTTTTTGTTACCCTAATGTTGCTGGGTTCAAACTTGGTTATCCCTTTCTCGAGGGGTGGCTACTTGGGGCTTAGTCTCTTGGGGAGCTTTGAAGCGAGTTGGATCTTTGGTCACCTTGCCGAGGATCTTTAAGGACGCTATTGCTTCGTTGATTAGCGCTTTAATCCTACTAGCTACTCCATCCTCATCATTTTCCACTTTTCTGTGAGGGGGGCGTCCTCTTGGGGATCTGGAGTGCTACATTTGGGTGATGGTGTAGTGGGCTGAGGAGCCACTGTGGTCCGCCCGTGACGTTCATTGTCTCCTCGTCGCTTGATTTCTTCTCTTCTTTTGCTGGGTGGTTGCCCTCGTGGGGAACAGGAGTGGGGCGTCGTATTCGGCTGACGAGGATTGAGGTGCAGGACGTGCCACCAGCTGTGGTCCACCTGAAACTTTCTTTGTTTCCTCGTCTGCCGTTGCCTTTGCTCCCTTAGCCAGGTAGTGGCCCTCTTGGGGAGCAGGGTCCAGACTTGTTTTTTCACCAGTTGGTGGCTTCTCCAGGGTTGCCGCGGGCTGCGGCCCTACCCTGCCTTTCTCTTCTTCTTCTGGGCAGCTGGGAGTTGCTCAATCCAACAGGGAGCTTTCTAGGGGAACAATGTGGTGCATCTGGGGTGGTATGTCCCCTCTGCCCGGCATCGTCGAGTGGTTTCACTGGCCGCATACGGGGACCAAAATGTAGTGGGGAGAAAAGAAAAAATACGGGAAATGGGGGGAGGGGGAAGCGGGATCAGAAGAGAACAGAGGTTTGGGTGCTAGTGGGTCAGAGTGACACGTCGCAATTAAGAGAGAGAGAGGGGATACATATCTCTACCCAGAGAGGGTAGCAGAAACGAAACACCCGCCCTACCTACGTCACCCTACACACAAACAACCCCAAGGAAGTGAGAAAGTCAACCCGGTCTGCTCAATCCACAAGGAGAGCAGCGAAGGAAGACAAAGTTTGGGGCCTAGCAGGTCAGAGTGCTGCTCAGGTAATTAAGAGAGGACAGAAGAGACCTTTTCAACCTCAGAGGAGAGAAAGAAACGAAGTACTCAACAAACTAAAGCTAACCTGACCAGTTCGCGTCTACCAAAGAAAGGGTTGTCAGTCTCGAAAACAGCAAACTCCCAAAGAAAGGATCGGTTTCGGGTCCAGACTATTATACAATGGCGCCAGTCCTGGATGAAGCAAAGAGGATCCTGACTCCCCAAAAAGGGAGTCGCTCCCACTAACAAAAGTGAGTGCGTCACGAAAGTGACAAAAGTGACACCTTGTAACTTACCCCGGGTGTCGAGTGGCGGAGCCCAGTGAAAAAAAATGGGAGAACAGATACTACACCTTGATCTTCATATTTAATTTATTCCGTTTAAAGAAATAATTACAATTAAAAAAAATTCAATATAAAATTAAAAAAAATTTTTAAGTAAAATCTCCAAAAGACAAAAAAATTTAGGCACATGGCCCTATAAGATCTGGGGAGGGGAGTGTTGCAGGGTCTTTGTAACTAAAGGAAAAATTGGAGTCTTTGGCGACTTACTCTTGACTGGCAACATTTACCACAATACCTCATTCACTCTGTGGAATCTAAAGCTAACTAATGAATTCCCAGCGTTTAAGCAAAAAGCATATATTTACAATTTCTGTGTGTGTGCATTTTTTTTTAATTAAACAAGTGGGCATGTGTGTGTGTGTGTGTGTGTGTGTGTGTGTGTGTGTGTGTGTGTGTGTGTGTGTGTGTGTGTGTGTGTGTGTGTGTGTGAAAAAGTTCAATTCATTGGAAAAATAAAATTTCTTAATTTGGTAACAAATACTTCGTGTTGGAGAGTGGGGAAAACAACCAAGAAAAAAAGATCAAATAAAAATGCCTAGTGCATTGTTAGTAAGGTCCCTCCCTGAGCTGATCTAAGTAGTTAGATCGCCTACTGTTTCCTGGGGCATCGAAAACAAGCGGGGAGATCCCTAGTGGGGATTGCGGTGGATTCTTATCGGGTATTGGGGGAAAAATAAATAAAGCATAAAAAAACAGAAAAGGGGGGATGGGGATGTGGTAGAAGGCGACCTCCGAGTAAGTGTTGGCCAGTGGTGACAAAAGAAATGATTTAGGGGTAATGATAGGGTAGACTCGGAAGGTTCTCTAGTGCCAAAACAAACAATCGGGGTACCGAATCTCATTTGTACCACCAGTCAAGAGTCTCTTTAATTTTCTAATGCTAACCTAGCGGGATGGGTTCCGTAGGACCCAGTACCGCGTGTGACATGCCTATGGTGGTAACATGAATTCAAACTTGGCGCCTCGTCGGATTCACAAGCTAGTGTCATGCACCCACCTCCTGTCAAAGACCACTCGAAGCAACCTCCTCCAATCGCATCTGATCTTTACTTTAAGCAGATTATTAAAGTAGACAATCACATCCCAAATCAGAACAGATATCCCTTCGCGAACTCGCTTCAGGCGTATGATCCATATGACCATTCTCGATAGGATCGCCAGAAAACCCATTCTTTTCTCCCTAGGCAGCCGAGGATCAATGTTCTCCACAAAGTATGAATCCTCGAGTTCAAACAGGCGCGTGGCCTCGATGCGCGCCGTTACCTCGTTGACGCACCCTAGATGGATCTTAAGCCTGCTGCATCGTAAAAAAAGCATGAACGACCATTTCCTGCATGCCTTCGTTGCAGCGCAGGCAATAGACCCGGGTCTCTTTTTTGTGCAAGTGGAGTTCGTCAAAGAGGGGCAGTGCGTTTCAGACAAGTCGCCAGGTAAGGGAAAATTCTGAGTTGGTAAGAAAGTCCCGTCCCAGCGCCCAACTCCACTGGGAGGGGACCTCTTCTAACGACATCCCCATCCACTTAACTAGCGGTTTCTTTTTGCTACGCCTCACTAGCTCCCGATAAAGCCTGTTCCTAGACTGTTTGAGGACGCTGGTCCCCGGCAAAGCTCTGTGCGGACCGGCATTCGGCATAGAATTTTTTTCTTCCCTCGGTCGAAGCTCGGTGGTGACCGAGAGGTCAGATGAGGGATTGGAAAACGAGCTTCCAAACGCAGTGACCCATGGAACGGCTATGGACAGTGAACAGTTCAAGAAGGCCAACCTCTCTGCATGCTTGTGACGCAGGAGATCGGGCAGTCCCAAACCTCCCTCGCTCGGATTTCAAACACAGACCTCTCTGCAAACATAATGCTTACCCTCGTTCCACAAGAGTGAGTCGAGGTGCGCCTGTAAGTTGATTCGTTTTTTTTCTGCAGGGAGGGGAAGTACAGACAGACGGTAAATGATGAGCGGAAAGACGTATGTAGCACACGCTTCCGCCCAATCCTTCAAGGACAATTTCCTTCGAATCCACGTCCTGACAGAGGATTTGACCTTAGTCTCCACTTCTGACCAGTTTTTCTCCAGTTGGAGACCCGGTCCGAACCACACACCAAGGATCCGAACCAGGCCGTCGGTCCAACTGAAGATCCTCGGAAGCGAATTTACTCGGGTCCAGGTACCCAACCGCAGACCCACCCACGTACTGCGATTGAAGACGGCTCCCGTAACTTCTAAGTATCGAGCGAGCGCCTCGGTGACCGCACAAATGTCCGTGGGGCACGACACAAACACGGTAACGTCATCAGCAAATGCGAAACCCTGGATCGTGTGCTTCCACTGAGAGTTATCCCGCGCAGAACTGGTGTAGTCGCCTCGTCCCTTAACTTGCGAAGGAGTGGTTCCAATGCAAGGACGTACAAGAGATGCGACAGCGGACAACCCTGTCGCACTGACCGGGAGACGGCAAATGACTTAGACAGCTTACCATTGATCTGCACTGGTACCATCGGCCTTTCATACAGTACAAAGATCCACTTGCGGAAGTCCTTGATTAAAACCGGCGGCCTCCAGCACAGATCCCAGGAACCGATGGTCGACCCTATCGAAAGCCTTGGACTGATCCAAACTGATCAGCGTGACCTCGGCGTCATCTTCTGTCCCCTCTATGATCGTGCGTATCAGAGGAAGATTGTCCTGAATCGATATCCCCTTCACAGCATAGCCCAGGTCTGGCTCGATCAAGTAAGTGATGACAACCTGCAACCGATCGTAATTAAGAGAGAGAGGGGATAGTCATCTCTTCCCAGAGAGAGGAGCAGAAACGAAACACCCGCCCTACCCACGTCACCCTACCCACAAACAACACCAAGGAAGCGAGAAAGAGACCCCGGTCTGCTCAATCCACTGGGAGAGCAGCGAAGGAAGACAAAGTTTTGGGCCTGGCAGGTCAGAGTGCTGCTCAGGCAATTAAGAGGGGAGAAAGTAGACCATTTCAACCTCAGAGGGGAGGAGGAAACGAAGTAACCAAAAGAAAAATGCTAAGCTAACCCGACCAGGTCGCGTCTACCAAAGAAAGTGTTGTCGGTCCCGAAAACAGCAAACCCCAAAGAAGGGATCGGTTTTGGGTCCAGATTACCACACAATGGCGTTGGTCATGTGGGAGCGAAAAGAGTCCAGACTCCTCAAAGAGGGGGTCGGTCCCACTAACAAAGGTTAGTAAAGTCACAAAAGTGATCAAAGTGAAAGCCTTAAACTTGACTGGTGGGACAAGTAGAGGACCTCTTGGAAAAAAAATAAAAAATGAGGTAGCTGGAAGAACAGATGCTACACTTTGATCTTGGCCAAAAGTCCAAAAAAGCAGCTGTGCAATTTCAGTATGCAAAATTATTTCATCACATATCCTCATCTGTGTTTCAATATACAGATACGCACAACACAGACGTCAGCAGAAATAGCTATATTTCCAATATAATGAAACTGTATTAAAAAATTCTGATCCACAACAGACATAGATAAAGGGATATTAAGAGATTAGGTAAGACTAATCCCCTGCCTTTCAGTACGCATTTCATGTGTTTGTCAATGATTTTTTCTTGTATACTCTTTACATCAAGTTACTTCATTCCTTTATAAAGCTATTTCCACTATATATATATATATATAGTAAATTATAAAAGTATATATGGCAATTAAGCTACACAGAATATTCTGCGTTTCATCAAGGTAGGATTCGTCAGGCTTATGTGAAGAGTTTTGATTGATGAAATGCGGAATATTCTGTGTAGCTTTATTGCCATATATATTTTTATAACTTACTACCTAGCCCTACCTATGTACTGAGCATTGTTGAAGTAAATACTTAAAGTTTACACATAAAATAATACTTTCGTATATTAATTTTTGTGATTAAATGAAGTTGTTGGTTGGTTGTTTTTGTTTTACGGCATATCTACCCTTTTCAGGTTATTTAATGCCGAATCCAGTGATTTTGAAGAAAAAGGTTTTAATAGAATACATTTGTTTTTGTTTTTTTAAGTCGGTTTCTATTTAACCCATAGTTGGAATCCAAAAAGGTACTACCACTGCGGTCACAGTGGACCTGGGAGCAATAGCAATTAAGACGTGGCTCCACACTCCCCAACGCCCACAAGCTGGGGCCTCACAATCGGATATAGTTTAAGGTCATATTGAGCACCGGATTAAATCAAGTATATATATATATATATATATATATATATATATATATATATATATATATATATGTGTGTGTGTGTGTGTGTGTGTGTGCGTGTATGTGTGTATTGTGCGTGTATGTGTGTACGTGTGTGTGTGGGCTTACTATAAATTGAATTTTAGTAATTTACATTTTATGACATGAAATAGTTAAATTTCAAATCTAGAAATTTTTATTATATGCAAGACAAAGAATACATTTCAATTAGTATATCTCCATAACCTATAGGTTTTCGATGTCTACCCATCTTCTCGGAGGAGAAAATATTAGCAAATATCTTCTTAATCTATATTTGATCTATCTGGTATATTGTGCAATTTTTATTTATCTGGGATTGTCTTTATAAAATATTGCAACCAATAATATTTTGTAAGACTAATAATCATTGGATTTCTATAACAGTAGATATATTGCATTACTTTATTTTAAAGTGTATATATATATAGAGAGAGAGAGCGAGAAAGAGAGAGAGAGAGAGAAAGAGAGAGAGAAAGAGAGAGGGAGCGACGTTGACCAATCGCATATTTGATTTTAATTAATACCAATTTCTTATTTATTATCCAATATATAGTCATGATTTCAACCGTTCTTAAAAGTATAATTCAGTTATGATCTGCCAGAATCGAAGCCAGAAAATGTAGCACTCCTGCTATAGTCGGTCTTTATTTCTTTAACGTTGTTACCATCTCATAAATGGATATGAAAGGTAAAAAAATTAACGACATTGAGCTATGAATGTTTTATTTTGCGCATGCACGAACGTAACAACAGGAGTAATTCCGAGGTCAATGTTTTGTTTTCAGTTCTGCCGCTTTAGCAGCAATTTTGCCGGCTAAAAATAATCTTGCTACACGTCCAAATACGTTATATATCAAATATCAACTTTGTAGACGAAATATTCAGATTATTCAGAGGGGAGCTTGGTAGATAATTATAGCACACACATTAACAAAGTTATTTTTATATTTATATATGCGTACATAAATATTTGCGTTTGTTGGAATGTTTCTATCTTAAATTCTCCAAGATTTCTTTTTATATAGTAGTCACAACTAATAAAGGCTAGGAAGCCACTCGGGGATAGTGTTATTGCGTGTAGAGTAATCAATGGGATAGTAATCGTTAATAATAGGGATTTTATAAAGTGTCTTACTTTAGGGGGCGGTTTATCAGGAATTTGTTTATGTTGGACTTGAAGACATCCAAGTTGTAGTCAGGTGGGAAACAGTCAAGCGAAAGAGAGTTCCAAAAGCGTTCACTTCTAAGAAAGAAGCTTTGTTCATGGAATCTACGTTTTGATTTAGGCATAGATAAAGAGTGCGGAAAATTATTGGCAGTGGTTTCAGCTAGACGGGTGTTTTCCGTGAAAGATTGGCAAGGGGGTGACCAGAGACTGGAGCTCAGACGAGCACTTGCCATGGAAATAACGATAAAACAAAGACAGGCTCGAAACGCCTCTTCTATGTGAGAGAGGCTTCAGGGAAGAGAAAGGGAATCCCCCACTAAGACACGAAGTCTATTCTGTACTCTGTCAAGGCAATTTGTAGAAACTATACGTAAATAGAATTACACAGAATAGTGATATGAAACCAACCTTTTAATAAAAATATATAAATAAGTAATGCAAATTAGTTATGTAGTTTGTGTTAATAATTTTAAATAGAAAAGGTAGGTTTTTTAATATCAATCTCTGAGCAAGAAAACAAACTCAACTTTATAGGTAGAGAGAGAGATTTATATATATATATATATATATATATATATATTAAATATAACATTGTACTAGAATGTTATTATTAACACAATTATGCAGAATATAGCAACTATACTTAAATAGAATTCAGCGTAATAGTGAACAACAACCAAACGTCTAATAAGAAACCATAAAAATGAATAAGTATTATATCAAACTAATTTTTTAAAGGAATATGCAAATAAGGAAATCTCCATGTAGTCGCCGGATATCCATTACTTTATATATCAGGACTTTGCTTTAATAGTTTTTAACTAGAAAAAGTAACCTTTTAATATCAATGTAAGAAAAATTCAATTTATACGTACACACACATACACACACACACTCACATATATATATATATATATATATATATATATATATATAGAGAGAGAGAGAGAGAGAGAGAGAGAAATAAAAAGGAACAAACCGTATTATGTGTTCATCAACGTTTCGTATTTATTTCGAGACTTCCTCTGGATGAATGAGATTAAGAAACAAAAAATAGCAGTACAAAATATTTGCAAATGTTTCACGTTTCAGTGTGATGCAGTTCTATTTCAGAAAAACGGAAAAAGACGTGCACGTGAAACATTTTCAAATATTTTGTACAGGTATTTTTTGTTTCTTAATCTCATTGATCCAGAGGAAGTCTCGAAATAAAGACGAAACGTTGATGAACACATAATACGGTTTGTTCCTTTTTATTTCTCTATTTTGTCGGAATACTATTTCTATTATTTTCATCATATATATATATATATATATATATATATATATATATATATATATATATAACAGAGCGCATCTGAGTGCGTATGAAAATATCAACAGTAGCTAAATGATGGACGACAAGCTATTGTATGCAAATTGACAGGTGTGCTCGGGTTACGTCTGATAAAAAAGAACACAAGGTTGTCAGGAAGTAAATAGTCGACGTCGAAAGAGACGGACGTGTAAAGTGAAGGCGAGAATGAGCGTTCGAAAGAAATGAAACGCGAACCAGATTAGGTGGACATATGGCAGCGAGGAACTTTTTAAGTGGTGTCAAGACGGGAGAATAACCATAATAAATGACTTATTTAAAAAAAAAAAAAAAGCCCGAGTCGAATTTATGTATTTGTGTTTGTTTATTCTTTTTTGACGGTGCCGGACAAGGTAGAAGTTCGATAGAGGTTTGAACTGTAACGAACACGGTTAGAGCGTAGCGGACACGTTACACACACACACACACACACACACACACACCCACACACACACACACACACACAAACGAACACACACACACACACACACACATATATATATATATATATATATATATATATTCAAGCAAATATTATTAAATGCAACGGACACTTTGCTTAATGATTCTTTTTTTAATTTTCCAATTTTTCGTATAATCTTTTTTGTATCAAAATCAAAAATATTTTTTTTTAAATTCCATGGTTGTTGCTGTCACGAGCGCTTTCGATTCGCCCACGAATCATCTTCAGGTGTTGAAGAATAGTGCGAAATATCAAAAGTAAAAAATAAAAGTGAAAACTTAATTATACAGTAAACGTCGTAAGGTGATAAGTTAAAATACATAGATTCGATGAAAAGTCGATTAAAAATTTGAGTATTAAAATCAGCAAGTTCGGGGACACTGTTAACGAAGTCCGTCCATTACGAACTACGCAAGACATTTTAGAACGTTACTGCTTTTCACGAATGCAATATAATCTATAGTGGGTTGAAGGGTTCTAATATATGAGGGTTCAAGAATTTTTTTATTTTTTAATATTATTTTCCTGTTGTATAATTTTTTGTATTTTTATATATATATATATATATATATATATATATATATATAATGTACAAAATCTATTATAAAAAATGTGTATATACATAAATATCTTAACTTTATATATTTTTAATAAATGAATGTAAATATATAAAGTACTAATCATAGTACGGGGTGATAAGTAATAAAATGGATTAATCCTAATCTTATGAATACAACACTGGTAAATTAAAAGATATATCCATTTTGAATTTGGAGATAGGGACAAATCTCGCAGGTAACGAAGACACTTTTTATAACATAAATTAATCATGCGTAGATAACCAGATCAAATATCTAGAATATATTTCTGTTCTTGTGAAAACGGGAGGTGGTGTTTGGTCAAGACTGCTGGGGAGTCATGATTTAATATACGGTTTTGTTTTCAAATCCCCAAAACAGTGTTACATGGTAAACAACTGATGATCCCCTTAATTAACATTAGGACTATTGTGAATTCAAAAGTGCAAGTCGATGTATTTATTGCAGTTGATTAAATGACTTACTAAATAGTTTTTTTCCACGAATGATAAAAAATTAAAAAATAAAATAAGTTTTTTTTTATAAGTATTAAAGGTTAAAAATCTTCTAAGGCTATATATATATATATATATATATATATATATATATATATATGTGTGTGTGTGTGTGTGTGTGTGTGTGTGTGTGTGTGTGTGTGTGTGTGTGTATGTGTGTGTTAGGTATTTATTAATAAACACCTACAGGTGCACCTGATAAAATGGTTTCCCGTAAATAGAATGGCATCAAATCTTGTACTCATCATTTAAAAAATCACCTAGAATTCTAGTAGAAGGCATTAATCTGGTTTATACATTATATGTTTTAGGAAAGGATCTGCGAATGGCTCAATTTATTAAAAGTTCACGTCCCTTTCCTAGGTAATAGCAAGTTGAATCGAACTGGAGATTCTGTATCGATGACACCATTCTAGTCGATAACTTCCGTTTAACGATAATGTTCAACTTTACGATGCAAACCCAGGAAGTGATGCTTTTTTTTTCAACCGCTAGCTTTTAAGCGTTAACTTTTAAAAGCAAACGTTTGAGGTTTGATTCGTTCGTTGTGTTAAATGTGCCGTTAATAATCTCTACGTGCAACGCAATATTTCATCGTCAGAAAGATGCAACCTATCAGCAAAAAATAAAGAAAATACCCGAAAGTATTTATACGCGTTTGAGGCAGTCGGGCTACCTAAAAAAAGGGATTTATGATTCATATCAAATTCGTGTGGATGTTCATCTGTTCTCCGGCAGGTTGACTATAGTAAGCGTTATTACTTTTATAAATACATTTTATAACTGAGGTTTATTTATGTTCATTGTTAGGTATTAAGCACATGCATCATGTCTTGCCAATAATTTCGCTAACCTAGCCATTAAAATATAAGCCGTTTTTTATCTATGTAATAAAGGCATGTAAAAAGCCTATTATTTAATAAATAAGAAAAATGGAACGGAAATGGTAAAAACTACAGGGACCTGTGGAAATTCCACAGCAGAATCTTTCACATGTAATACAGGGTGATCCAAAAAAAACGTGATATCTCCATTATTTATTCATCGATTGCCCTTATTTTACAGGACATCGCAGAATCAACGACCGTGAGTACACCAAGACCCCAGTGGGAGCTGGGACAAATAATACACTGTGTTAAATTTCGTTCGGACAAAACACTAAGAAAAGGAGCCTAATTAGAGTTGGGGCCCGTATATTACTGCTGGGTATTCTGTTAACGTGAAGCATGAATGAAAAACCGGCTATTTTTGTAAAAACTGTAAATTTCTTTCTTTCGAACAGAGAATTTTGGACGCTGAAAGCGTACGCAACGGAAAAGAGATTGAAGAACTGCAAAAAAACTCTCGATTTTGTTTCAATAATTACACAGACCAACACAGTTTTTAGTTCACTAGGTTTGTAAGCTGATTTAAACCAATTTGCGGGTGCTGATTCTGATAACCATATTAAGTTTTCCTCATCAGGTCAAGGTGTTTTAGATATTTTCTATATTATACCATTTTTATCTCTAAATTAGATGTTTCGCCTCTCTGTTTTGAACCCATTATTTATCTTTAAGTTACTTTTAACTAAAGAGTTACTTTCTTCTTTTCCTCTTTCGGTTCGTATTTACGCCTTTTTTGCAACCTCTGGCAACACAACACGCCTCTTTCTTCTTTATCTACAATGGTATGTTTTACTCATTTCTTCTTCTGAGCAATGTGTTTGATTACTTTGTCATGCAACGTGAAATTTCATATTCTATTTCTTTACAGACCTTCGATTTCTTTAATTCTTCCTCACCTTGTTTGCTGTTATTATTTTTACTTTTGCATGCCCGTCATTTTTTCTTTTTCAGTTTTTTCCCCTTTTCTCTTTAAATAAATGTACTCGTGGATTATGCACTAGTCTTCAGAGTTGTTATTTTTAAGAATAGTTTATCTAACTGTGACGCCTTGGTGCGTGCAACGACAGTACATATGGCGTGTTTCTATATACAGTGCCGGCAAAAAGAAAGTCCGCACTTGTAATCTTTTCAAAAACTGCAAATTTAAGCTAAATTTAATGTAACTGTTTAAACAACGTATACCTCATTTGGTGGCCTTTTATTCCTCTATAGTTTTACCTGGTCATATTTGACTTTAATTGAAATATTCTGGTGTTCACGTCAATTTAAAAAAAATTGACTTCAAATTAAGGAGGCAAAAAGAAAGTCCACAGCAAAAAATTGCTTAAAATCAGCTTCAATTATCGCCTCTAAATCAGTTTAAAATATCCAACAGGCAACAAAGCATCTCTAATCGTAATTGTTTTTGTTCCAGGTTATACAGCGAATAATTTAGTTCATATGCCACGACTTTCTCTTAGTGATCGTCAGGAGCTCATTAATCTCTATCTTTCTGGTTTATCCAATCGATAAAACGGCTGCAGATTGAAATGTGATGAGAAAACGGTAGGAATAACTGCGCAAAAGTACCAAAAACACCGGCAGTGTTCGTGATGCTCCTAAATCTGGTCGTACTAGAGTTACTTCTAACAAGGAAGACAATGCTATCAAGACCCGCAGCCTAAGAAACAGATTTGAAACGGCTCCCCAAATCCAACAACAGTGCAATCTTGTTAAAAAGTGCTCTTTTTTACTGTCAAGAACAGATTAAAGGAATTTAATTTGCGAGGATATGTTGCAAGACGCAAGCCAATGATTTCTGTAAAGAACAGAAAGCGCCGTTTGGATTTCGTCAGATGCAATGAAGATCATGACTCTTCATATTGGTCAAAAATGCTTTTTAGCGACGAAAGCAAGTTCAATAGGCTAGGCAGTGATGGTAGGTAGTACGCCCGTCAGACGAAAGACAAAGACTTTAATCCTAGGTGCTCAGTTTCAACATTTCATGGTGGTGGAGGTTCAGTTTTAGTGTAGGACATTATGAATACCAATGGCCCAGGGCCTATAGTTCGTTTGTAAGGTCGAATTAATTCGACCAAGTACATTACTATGTTGACTGAGCATTTTCTACCCTACTTTGATTGGAATTGGGATGATAATCCCAACGTCATGGAGGACAATGCTCCCATTTACACAGCTGGCAATGTCAGGAACTTCCTGGAAAAGAATGATATTCTGTGTTTGGATTGGCCTGCACAATCTTCATACCTCAATCCTATCGAAAACGTATGGCATTCTATCAAGCAACAGCTACGCAGTGATAACATTCCAAATGTGAAAGGACTTGGGAGAGGCAGAACGAAAGACAGGAACAAGCTTCCACAAATATTTCGATGCAGTCATTTTCTAGTGAAGGAACAACAGATGACACTTTTGATCCAGGAAGACAGCTAAAGAGACCTTACAGCCTTTTAAAAATCCCAGGATATTCTATGGAACTCATCAGAGGTGATGTATCTTCCAATCTTGGTGCATGTCTAGCTAATGCCTTTCTGCTGGACCTTAAACATATATAGGCCTTCGTCACCCAAAATTAAATTTGAAGGACTTTATTTAAGATAAATCCAAAATTGATAAAGAAAAAGCTAGAATAAAACTGCCCAGTAATTTGCAGCATGTCAATCAAAATGAAAATCTACTTTGTGTTGGAATTGATTGTAGAATTGATAAGGACACTTTACAATACAAAGAAGTTGTGGATGAAAATGGTAAGAAAAAGATAGTGAAAAACAAAGGAGCAAAACGCCACTTAACTTTCACCAGAGAAACAGGAACGGAGAGCAAATATCTTACCCATAGAGTAATACCGAAACTGGGGGCAACTGGTGTTCTCTTAGCTGAAGAAGTTGCTGCAGTTTTAACAGAATATAACAGTGTGGATACTGTTAAGGCAATTTTGGTTGATAATACCAATACAAACACTGGCTGTGAAGCAGGACTTATTACAGCTCTTGAAAACAAATTTCATACTATTGGTTGTTCACTTCATCAAAATGAACTGCCATTTAGAGCAATTTTTGAATCAATTGATGTAACAACAAGAAACCCAACAACATTTACTGGTCATTTGGGGAAACTTTGTATCAATAATTATCAAGATTTGACTCAAGTAGAATTTCAAAAAAATTAATGGCCCTCTAGATCATCATGATCTGACAGCAGAAGTAAGTGGAGACCAGAGGCTATTTTTAGTATGCTGTTGGCATTTCGCAAGGAGAAGTTAATCCAAGATATGCAGTTGGCAAATTGGGCCCTTGAATCAAGCAAGATGGCTAACATTAGCTATAAGGTTTATGTGTTTATGGACCAGAGGTGTCTATCCTCAAACACTCCATGAAAAATTAAACATTCTGGTCAAATTTATCATCCAAGTGTATGCAGTTAGTTGATTCGAGATCAAAACTGACAATAATTTTTTTAACCAACAACAGTATATTTTAATATGATTCAGAGGACAAAACAACGATCAACTGAAATTCACAATGTTGTTTTTAACAGTTTAAAATATACTGTTTTTGCCCTACTTCCGGAAATTATGATATTTCGATGATAAATTCAGACGAATTGAAAGTGAGAGAATAGGCTATTAAAAAGATTTTGTCCATTAGGTAAGTAAATATTCATCCATTAAATTTAATTATCTCAATTTACCCAAACAATATGCAGATTTATTCATATTGCATCACAAAAATATTTAAAAAAATAATTTTTTATTTCTTTTTTTCAGAAATAGTGAACCACCAAAAAGAAAGACTGAAATCAATTTTGCAGCCACACATTGGTCATATTTGATAGATCTTTCTGGAGTTTGTGAACCTGCATTCGCGGAATGTTTTACAAGTGAAGAACTTGTAAAATCGTCTATGACAGGAACAAAACTAGAATTTCCTAAATTACCTGCCCACAGTGGAAAGAGCTGTGAAATTAACAACAGAAGATTCACAAGTTGTATATGGGAAGGAAGGAAGACATATAATTACAAAATCATTGTGCCACCAAATTAGACGTTACATTTCCTCAAATTGAAATTACACAGAACAATTTAGTTATATTATAACATAGTTCTTATTATTATGTTTAATAACAAATTAAAATACATGGTTCTCTAACTTGTATCAAATAAAAATTATATATGCATTTACTTTTCTTTCAATGTATTTTATCTAAATATATCAATTTTAATTAAATTTTTATGAAAATAGTAGAAATTCAAAGTCAGTTTCGTGTAAAATGCTATGGAAATTAAGGATTTATCAGCATTTTCCGTCACGATTTTTAAAATTAAATGCTTAATTTTCCTTTCAAGTTAGGAATCTAATTTTTGGTATGTGTGTGTGTTTTTTTCCATTAATTCCCAACTATCATCACCAGTGCAGTGTTGATTTTCTAAAAAAAAAGTTGCAAATCAACCTGCCCTAACGCAAGTGTGTGCAGGGATTTTTTAAAAGTATATTACGTAATCACTTAATTATTATTGTCCGACATTTAAAAGCTGTTTACAAACAAAACAAAAAAGAATTAAAGTGGGCCTGTACAATGCACACTCCGTCTTGTGTTGTTATTTTTTTTCGATTTATACATTAATTCTGTTTACTCACTATTCCATAACTAGCTATGACATATACAGACCCAACGGGTCACCGGTAATTTATAATATATTATTGAGGTCATCTTAAATGTAGTTTTTACAATTTGCTATTAAAGTGCAACATTTATTTGTATTAAAGTTCTTCGTATTTATCAGGAATCATTTTCTGCAATTATTTGATTCTGTTGTGTAGAATGCATTTGTTTGTTCAGCTCATTGCGAGTTCTATTCAGATTTCCGGTCGATTAAGAAGTCGAAAACGAAACTCTAAGTCAGCAATTGTCCTCTTGCTTCCACTGAATTAGCTCAGAAGGAAAGCAATGATTTCCTATGAAAAACTTTACAACGTATAAGCGGCGAGATAAACCAAGAGCTTTTATTCGTTTTCTATCAACTGGTTTACATAACGATCGATACGTGAGAAGTGAATGCAAAGCGGAATGAAAATAATCCAACCCACCGGAAATTATATACTTCTTACAATAAAACGCCATTCCGCAATACCGATAATTGTGTTAGTTGGGCTCCAATAGCCGGCGCTCCATTTTCAAACTACCGTTATTGTATTGGCAGTGAAACGCCAATAGAATTTTACAACCCCAACCAACCTTATTGGAACATTTTAATTAAGAAATTCCAAACCTCGACAGAAAACGTTTCAAATTGTGCATTTAATGACAGAAAAGTACAGCCCATTGTGATTCTATTTGAATCGCTAATGTTTCAATGCTTAACGTTCTACGAGTTGATCACTTCGCTAAAAGTCTACGAAGAATGTAACATAGTTGTCACATGTCAACACTCGGGACCCACTCATTGTATGTAGACAACTGACATTTATTTACAGGTACTTTAAGAATAGCGCCCTGTCTCTTGATCAAACGTCTTCGCATACTTCAATGTTCTTAATACTTTGCCGTGTCAAACATATGGTACGCTCTCTTTGTTCGGCCATGTTTAGGACACGTATTTCCCTGTCGCTCTTGGGGCACGTGTGTAATACGTCTATTATTGTCGTTTTTATAATCTTTTATTTTCTTTCTTATTCATGAGACAGAACCTCACACACGGTTCGGTCATTTGCACACGTTGCTTGTCGCTGCTGCTGCTAACGTGCGCCCGCGCTGTTACAAGAGAAGTCACCATCTCAAATAGTGTTAAGCATTTCAATAAAATATGTTATATTTAAAGACTAAGTCTGTTACACCAATGAGTTTAGACAATATGGAAAACTACCTTTTGAGTTACTTAGATTATATTGTTTAATCTAACCAAGATTTTCGAAAGTTATATATTTTAATCAGGTAATTATCAAGTCTCGTATTCTTGTAATATTAATCGTGTACTTATGTTTTGGAACGAGGATTAGTCATTTGTATTATGCGAATATAAGGAATAACGGGTTGAATATATTGTGGTTTGAATGATCATGAATGTTATAAAAAGAATGTAAAATGATGTATATCGTACCGAAGCCACACTCATCCTATGGGAATGGGGGTTAAACCGGATTCTTCCGATGGAGCAAGTTTAATGGGAGTATCAAATTCACAAATGGTGGCCAGCCACATGTATATACACATTAAGGGAGATGACGTTAGATTTTTTGTACCTTTGCAGAAAGATGTCGAGGCCCTCCTACATACAGCACCTGGTATTCCCAAATGTTCAATCATTTACAACTAATAAGGTTCAACGTTGTTTAACTTCAGTGGTCTACCGAAAACTGGTGTGACAACATGATTAAGTCGTGCATGAAAAAGAGAAATAGAATTTTAAAAATGCAATGCTTTATAAAGACGGTATATGATAAGTATTTGTTTATATTAGATTTGAAAAGGACAATGTAGTAATCTGAATGGAACGATCTTGGGATAAACTTCTGTTTATAGGAGTTCACCCAAAAGATTCGTAAAAAATCGGATGCCAGAAATACAAAGAGAGGAGCAATCTAGATGATTTACGAACTTGTAATACATTTGTTTGTCTTGTGTTAAATTTATTTATTTGTGGTAAAATAGCGTTGATTTATTATGTGTGTTAGTCATCGCACTCAATGCTTTAATATTTTGATTATCTTTCGTACTCACAAGGAGTTCTCTGATTCGGCGCCCATAGCTATCAGCAATAATTGTCCATTTATTCTTGAAAGAGGTATACCAATTTACAACATAACAAAGATCTACTGGGATTTAAGGGCAACTACAATGAAGGAGTAGAAGTGTACTATACATATGAGAGTATCTTCCTTGAAAGGTACATTTTCGATAAGTTCACATAATATTTTTCCGTAGAAGTATCTGTCAACCAGCACAAAAAGCAACACTGCGACGATATAAGACTGTATAAATTGACAAAATGTGTGATTTGTTGAATTTTTTCACCTTTTTTTTTCAAAGATAAAAAATATTAGTGTTTGATTCATTCGTTCTGATGTGCTTTGAATACATCATGAACTTTCGCATGATGGCTATATAAAGATATAGCATACTGACAACTGTGATAAGGTTTGATAAGTATTAGTTGATTGTAGGTTGGAAAAATACGATGTAGGAGTCTGTGCAGAAGTAATGAGTTCCCAGAAAAGTAACGTCCTTGAAAGGGACACTATGTTCATGGGAATTTCGTCTAAAAATCTGTAAAAGATCGGGTGATCTAAATACAAAGCGACATATGGATAGGAGCAATCTAGAAGAGTTACAAACATACAAAGTATTACATTTGCTTGTTGTAATCATTTACACACATTTCTGGTGAAATAGGGTTCATTAATTATGCCTGTTAGCTATCGCATGCGATGCGTTAATATTCCGAGTACTTTAATATTATTTGTACTCACTAGGAGTTAATACACAGGCCCCTATGAGAGATTACTCTCTACCAACAACCTAAAGTTTCCCATCATTCATCCATTGGGATAGATACACCATGAATCTTCGTTAATACATGCACTTAGAAGAAGGTCTACTCGGATGTAAAACTTGAGGCTTACTGTCTGCTCTGTCTTGTAGCACCCATTGTACCGACTGAGATTATTAGTTGTACTGACAAGTGTGGCTGGCTCTGCACTAAGTCTTTTTCGCCTATAAACAAATCACGTGTGGATTTTCGAACAACCTCATACGTCCAATAAGAGTATTCATCAAATATTATTATTAGTAGTAGTAATAGTAGTAGTAGTAGTAGTATAAGTAGTAGCAGTAGCAGTAGTAGTTCAAAATAAAATAGATTACTATTTACTCCATTTTAAGGGGCTAACGTATATTTTTATCATTACTTTCCATCACATATTTTTCGTCGTCGATGTCCATTGGAATCGTTCGTTGAAACAGATCATTTCCACCGATAAGGAAAACTGCGTTTCCATGTTTATCATGTTTAACTCATCAAACGAGATTCGTGTTTATGAGATCATTTTCTTTGATGTGGTCATTCGATGTGCACAAAGCGAATCAATGATAATGAAAACATCCTTTACTCTTGCCAAAAATCGTTAGAAAATCTCCATTAACGTTCTTTCCGCAGCTTCAAGTTTCCTTGCGAAAATCATGCAGTAAGAGAACAAAAGAATCGATTATTAAGCACTTTTGCAAACAGGTTTGAGTTATTCAAACTATTAAACTCATCTTGAGTGTTATTTTCTTGTTTTTGTCGATGAAACCTCCGAATTTCTTTTTAACTCGGAAATATGCAAAGAATTTTGAACGAAACATTTTATTTAATCAAGTAATGTTCCCTCAGAAATAGCTGGGTAGGAGTACTAAATAATTCTCAATTTTATTGTTAAGTGTCGCCCATTCTGCTATATTGAACCCTTACACATTCAATAATGACTGAAGTTTACCTAGTATTCACTACGTCACGGGTCTTTGCAGACAATACTAATATGGACTTTAAAAACTTTGAAAATGTTACACTGACGAAACGTTGTGAAATAATACATCAGATGAGAACAGTAGTCAGTAGAAGCAAAGTGATGCGAATAACCAATCCACATCTAAAAATTATTGTTTTACTTGTTTTTCTTGTTTTAGCGCTAAAAATCTAATGCAAAACCCAAAAACTAATACTTATCACTTGTTTTTTTGATTTTGCTAATATCTTCCAAACGGAATTAAGAGGTAGAGTTCAGTCAAGCACTTCTATGAAGATAACGCTAGAATAGAAAGTGTGAAATCTCGAAATTAGTTTTGTCGAAGAGAAAAAGATGTATCAATACTTGTATGACGAATAGTATATTTATTCGATATTCTAAAACTTTAGCATGAACCATGTACCTAATAGATAGAAAATTCTACATTAAGTTTCTAAATTCCGGGAGACAGCCAGTGTGGCAGATGCCCATAAAAGCCATATGGTTCGATATCGTCCAGTCATAATTCTGAACAATATTAAAATTTTACGGGAAAAATCTTAAGGAAACTTCTAGAAAATCAACTCTCCTAAGAAACTAACATTTTAAAACGTAAGTTTGACAATGTTCCGTGATTTTTTTTCTTACATTTTTTTCAATCTAGAAGCAAACATTGGAAAATAAAGCAAAACGAGGAACAATTGGTGAAAATATCACTAAAAGGTTTGGAAAAACACTCTAGATTGTTGAATTCAGTTTTATTTAGGAAAGAGGCTCACTATTCCATTGCGCGAACACATAAACTAAGTATATTATAAAAATATCTATGCGATAGATAGATGCATAGATTGAAATATATTGTTATTAATTAAATACAGACAATCTGGATGCTATTGAAGTTTCTGTGAACTAGCACACACACACACACACACACACACACACACACACATATATATATATATATATATATATATATATATATATATATATATATATATATATATATATATATATAAAGGTTTGTTAGTAGTACAAAACTTCATTAAAGTTTTAAAAAGGATAAATGGAGTCATTATTAGAATTTTGAGGAAGATCGATCCGGGGAGAAAAAATAGACAGGAAAATATTCAAAAGACTATTCGACTAAAATAAAAGAAAGAGAACCTCGAGATACATTCTGCCCTACACTTGTCAAGAGATTACGTCGGCAGGGATTAAAATAAAACAATTTACATATAATTGAAAATGGAGGCGAAGGGAGGGGTGAAATAAAAAAAGGTTATAAAACTACACGGGGTGAATAAAATGAATGATTAACCCGTTATATCGTCCATATTTCAGACCCTTAGACAAAATAGAAAAAAGTTAAATTGCCTGCAAATAAGTGCAAAAACAAGAAATAATGACGCAATGTAGGCATTTTGTTTTGTAAATCAGAGCTCTTTGAACAGGTCTAATTTATGCGACAGCTCCTTTTGCCTACGGAGCGACGGTTTGGGCATTAGTACAGTTACGGCCTCCATAATATTGAGATGTTGTTTGGAACGGGCCTTGTTTACAATGCGAAAACAGCTACCCAAATATGCTTCACCACATGCTTTATTGTCATACAAGTGCGCACCGATTGATGACTCATGAATAGGTGAGCGCCCAGTGTGCTCCGTAAATGCCCCGAAGTGTTCTGTGAACGCCCGGATGTGTTCAAGAATGTGTTTACTCGAAACCACTAGACTTTCGAAAACACGCAGGGACATGCTGTGTCAATCTGACTCCCAGCCGTTAAAACGTACGAGCCAGATAGTCAGCATCACACTGACATTTAAATTGATATACAACTAAACTTTTTTGTAGTGTAGGAGGTGTATCTTTCTTAAAAGCTGGGAAGGCAGTTTTAGTGCCGAACGCCACACGAGGCTGCACCGCATCGAAACCGTGAGATACAACCGAAGTCATTTTATCGAAAAACCCTTTACTGATAGAACCAATATAAGGGGGTTTCTGATAAACTGGACACTTAGCCGGAAGAAAAAATGGGTTGGTATTAAATCAAACAAGAGCTTGCCGAACATGCTTAGGAATTTTTCGCAAGATTATCAATTATCTTCTTCAATTCCTTATCAAGTTTGCTAGTCGAGGGTACGGTGGACCAAAGTCTTGATAAAACTGATTTTTCTCCTGGTAGGGGCAAAACGGGCCGAACTTATATACAGGCCTGTAAATGTCGGTTTCCTGTATATAGTTGTACTAAACCTTCATCTGGCAAATTTCATTATATTCTCACACTTTTGCACCGATTTTCCGGGACTAAACCACAAATATAAAGTTTGCATGGATTCAAATACCTTATATATGAAATTTCATGTCTGTAGACTAAAAACTCTAGGAGGAGTTTGGTAGACAATTTTTTAAACAAAAATATATACGTACACATGTATACGGAAACAGTTTTGTGTTTACTATAAACTTATATATATATATTATGCGAGTATAAATCATGTAGACTATCTGTATGAATATAATTACACGGAATAGTAAACTAAAGATGATCATCCCATAAGAAAACCGAAGAAACTAATAGGGAATTAATTAAAATGAATGTTTAAAATAATATGTAAATCAGCTAGACCTTTTGTTAGTGAATGCAATTCTACGACCCATTTATTAGAAAGTTGTACTTTCTTTTAAAATAAAGTAGGAAAGCAAATCAACCCCACGTGCACGTCGTGACCACTGCCACGCAGATGGGGATCTGATGAACGGCGAGTGTCCTGCGTCGTATAACTGGACCTCCACTGCATTGTGGGCCAAGGTTTTTTTAACCAAAGTCTAAGAGTGAGGTACCCCTGACAGAAACCTTCAGAGGAGCTTAGTCCCTGTAAGCTGCGCCATACATGACCCACCGGCGTGTGGAATATGCTCTGGTGCCTAGCAACCTAATTCCCAGTCATGGATCAAATGGGATGATGGATGGAGAGGGCTCCGTAAGCTGTGGTGAAGGCAACCTCTCTAGGAGAAGGAAACCCCTGATATAAAACTGCGACGACTACTGCATCCAACGAGGTTGACTTGCTCTTCTTTTTGGTTCAATGTGACAGTTGTTCAGAGAGTGGGATTGTCTTGGTGCAAAGTCTTTCCTCCAATTTAAAAAGCTTTAAGCACAGGCATTACTTGATATGTAATGGAATACACATTTTACCATCAGTGTGAATCTCGAATCCTCACGCATTTAGTATATCCGTAATATTAGATGTGTTTAAATTCAAATATATTAAACATCAAGGTTAGTTTATAAACCGCGCTGTAATATTTGTCTTAGCCGTAATTCGTCATATTTCCGCGCATTTCTTTATTTTATAGATAGAATACAACCTTAGATATATCCGGAGTATTTTCTCTTATATATTATAATGTAAAAACTTATTGACCTGGCAAATAAATTTGATTATATTTATATGTGTTTTGTTTTTAACTATATATATATATATATATCGGTTTTATTGCATCTCTCCACATTTAGGTTCTGTTTATATATTCGTTACATGAAGTTCAGATATATGTATTAGCAATGGTATAGATTGGTTTTTGAACGACGCTGTAATATTTATCTTAGATAGTGATGCGATACCACCGTTCAATCTAGAAAGACAAAGGATACTCCCTGTACTGGCAGCTGCCCATGTAATTATGAGACAAGTGTTGCGCAATAAACAACCACCCATCTCTTGAATCGGCACTGCTTGAGTCCAATAGCTAGGAGAAGTCCGGGACGACTGGAAACAATGCCGAGATAAGCGCAGAGGACATAAAGCATCTGGAAGTCCCAAATGGTAACCCATTTAGTACTGACCAGGTTTAACGTTGCTTAACGTTGCGTTGTGTAATAACGTGATTATGCTGTACTAGATAGAACTCTATTTATTTCAGCGCATTTCTTTATTATATAGATAGAGGACAATTTTAGTTGTATCCGAGGTAATGTCCTGTAAAATAATATAATCCTACATCTTCGCGCTGGCAGTGAAAATATTTGTTTAACTTATATCCATTGTAAAACAGAATATGGATGGCAGTTTGATGCTATTTTTCAAACCCAGTCGTTCGTTCAACTGAATCGACTGGAGCGGTAAATGCTATTACACCGTCCTATGGTCGACGGCATTAATCAATAAATATTAATGAGAATGTGTCACTTACAAAAGCTAAATAGAATAATCGGTGTTATAGTGCCATACACATTCGTGCTAATAAGGACAAAGGAAACACAACACAGCAACATAGAAAAGTATTTCGTCGTCCGTTGCATTTTGCCGAAATGTAATTTTATGTGTATGCTGTGCTGTATCATCAAAATTAAGATCGGATAAATAGATTAAGCAGAGAATCAACGTCACATGATTGTATAGATTAGTACGGTTCTCTCTTTGCATCTCTATTTGTATTATCAAGCGAGGAGTGCCAGCCACTGAGCGCTATGGCTAATAACAGACTATGCGAGAGCATATCAATCAAACGACTTGGCCCAACATTCACAGATAATATGAATTGAGAATAATATACAGAAGATATTGCCACATATGGTGAAAGAAACGGGAGCTCCCTTTGCCCATCTAGAAAATTTCCCAATAATCTACATCTCTGCAAATCCGCCATTAAGCCATGCATGGAGTATTGTTGCCACATCTAGTAAAGTGCGCCTACCACTAGCTTCTCCCTATTAGAAAACGTTCAAAAAGTCTCTAATTTAATATATTATATCACGATGAAGACCGTAGTCTTCACAGGTACATACGTATAGTCCTAGGCGGTTTCGTTTTTGGAACACCCCCAAAAAGTTCAATTGCCTGGTAGTTCTCGATTCCACGATAAGGGGGTTGGTGTGAGACTCCTGTATTTCCTGCCTCAACAGTGGCTCACAGGTAAAGAAATAAAAATAGATGTTTGTTTAATTCAAAGAACAAAACAAAGTGCACACCTCAAAGTTTCCAGGGAATAGACGCGTCACGGGTCGTAATTCACGGGCGCTATAGTCGTCCAATCTCTCTCTTGCTTGCTATCACCTGAAAAAATTGTTTTCAATTGGTATCATTTATTCGCGGGGTAATTCGCCAGTCGTACATCTAAACAATATGATATAAATGCGAGAGTGCCTCAAGAGGTTATACTTGGACCTCTATGATTTCTAATATTCATGAATGACCTTCCTGATAAAATTGTCTGTGAGATGGGTGTATATGCTGATGAAACCACGCTCTATAACAGACACGACAGGAAAACAAATGAACACATATCTAAAGAAATGGTAGAAACACTAGAGGATGACCGCCAATCTGTAGTGGAATGAGGACAAAAATGAATCGTCACCTTCAATGCTGCCAAGACTAAACCTGTTTCCTTCAATAATTACAAGAAACCTTCTCTACCACTAATAGCAATCGCCAAAGACTCTTTATCTGAAAGTACACCTTTATACTCCTCGGCTTAACGATCAGAGGAAACATGAGTTGGAACAATTACATCGAGAGCATTGCCAGGACCGCTGCGAAAAAGGAAGGTTTTCTCTACCGTGCTAGAAAGCTACTAAAACCCCAAAGTATCCTGTAAATCTATAAGACCACCATTCGCCCATGTATGGAGTATTGTTGTCATATTTGAGCTGGTGCATCTTTTTTTTTACACGGTGGTCACCACTTATCAAGGCCCGGAAGCCAGGGATAAGGGTTATTGCAAGTACAGTACGTTAGTGTGGAGATTTGATGAAGTGTTTACTTAAGGGGGCGGTTCATTAGGAATTTGTCAACGTTGGATTTTGACACATCCAAGTTGTAGTCAGGTGGTAAGCAGGCAGACGGAACAGAGTTCCACAGGCGGGCAGTTCTAAGAAAGAAGCTTTGTTCATTGAATCCACGTTTTGATTTAGGCACAGATAAAGAGTGGGGAAAATTTCTCACAGTGGATTCAGCTAGACGGGTGTTTTTCGTGAAAGATTGGCAAGGGGGGACCCGAGATTGGAGTCTAGGCGAGCACCTGCCATGGATATAACGATAAAACAAGGATAGGCTTGCAACGTCTCTTCTGTGGGAGAGAGATTGCAGAGTAGAGAAAAAGGGCGTCCCCCACTAAGCCACGAAGTCTACTTTGTATTCTGTCAAGGCAGGATAGGCTGTTTTTAGCAGCTCCTGCCCAGATATGGCAGCAGAATTCCATCCTTGAACGTACTTGTCTTTTATATAGATAGAGAATTGCATCAGTAGTGAGATATCTTCTGGAGAGGTAGAAGGATCCCACCATCTTTGCAGCGACCTTGGCCACAGACTTGATGTACGTGTTCCATTTAAGATCAGGAGTAAAGGTCAAATCCAGAAGCTTGTCAAAACACGGGGCCTCTCCCAGACGAGAGCCATCCATCCCAATTGATGCCAGATGGGGATCAGAGCGTTGATGATGTAAGGATAGGAGTTTGGTTTTAGATGCATTAAAGGTAACCAGCCACGTCTTCCCCCACTGAACCACGCGCTCGAGATCAGAGGAGAGAGAATCAGAGAGAACTTTATCATTACAGCCTTTGATGTGTTGCCGTAGATGGTCGTGTCATCAGCATATATGTCAACGAATACTACTTCAAGTCTAGCGTTAACAAATTCCTAATGAACCGCCCCCTTAAGTAAACACTTCATCAAATCTCCACACTAACGTAATGTACTTGCAATAACCCTTATCCCTGAGCGACTTGCGGGCCTTGATAAGTGGTGATCACTGTGTAAAAAAATGGCTGGCTGTTAGGTTTTTTGTTGGAATTTTTTGGATGGTATGAATTGATCTATGCCTACAATTAACCATTCGGTTAGATCTGATACTATAGAGGACACTTCTCTTTTAAAAATGGAGTGCAGAGGTAAATCAGATATGAATGTACGGAAGCTATCCCAGTCAGCCATAGAGTATCGGTATACAGTACGGTGGAGGAGGACGTCTGAGGACTTATTACATTTCGTTTTTATCTTAACTGATACGACGGAGTGGTCGGAGGATCCTAGAGTAGAATGAATGAAACATGAACATAGCTCAAGGGAAGTTGAGAGAAAAAGGTCTAGGAGGCTTGCATACTGACCGGGTGTATCGGGCACACGGGTGGGTTCGCGAACAATCTAAGTGAGGCCATAAGCAATGACAAAATCATGACAAAAACTCCCCTCATCGTCTGTCTTATTTGAATGGGTCAGTCATTCAACGTTATGGACGTAGAAGTCACCACAGATTTGGATGTTAGCCGAGGGATGTGCAGACAGGATGTGTTCTGTTTTCTCAGAAATGCTCTTAAAGATAGTAACTCCGTTGTTGTGGGGCCGATAGAGGGCAAATATAAATGCAGTGGTGTTAGCAAGTGCAACCCGGAAGCACATATAGGGTGAATTAGGATCTTCTCTAGAGATATCCCTGCCACACGGGAAGCCATCTTTAATGTAGGCACATATTCCATACCCATGGCGATCTTGGGGGTCAGATTTAGCTGTTAAATTAGAGTATCCGTTTATTATCTAGGGAAGTGGTCGGCCCTATTCCAGTTTTGCTTAGAAAGAATATGTTCGGTTTCGTCTCCTGTTTCATCCTCTGGAAGGTTGGAACGTAGACCCCTGATGTTGGAGAAGGAGACCTGGTATTAGGGGTCTACGTTGGAAGATGGGGTTCTAGGTTTATTCGATTTTTTTTCTGGAGATATTTATTTTGGATTTGTGGAACAGGTCGGCATACTTGATTAGAGCAGTACAGAGAGGGAAAGTAAGAGAGAAAAAGACAGGAATGTTTCTTTGTAGCACACGAAAAGGTAAAGCCGTAACAATTACCCACTAGTATGGCATCGAGAGGCCCCATCAGAGACTACTGTATGGTCCAGATCCATTCACCAAATGGCAATACAGCAGTTACAGTACTTTGCGCCTGCTGATAGGACAGCCTCCTTAGTTGTTAATCCAAGGTTCGGGTCCCTGACTATCAGGCGGATAACGTCAGCCAAGACAAAACGTTTACCTCCAGCACCCTTACTAGTTACATGGCCACAAGGACAGACATAGAGACAGAAAAATTTCCGACATCTCAGACTACTGTTCACCAAGTACTACCGACCTTTAAGCAGCTTTTTCTTCACCCTTTGTCAGAAAAATCACTCATTTGAATGAGAACTGAGGGACAAAAAAGGAGAAGCGAGAGTTACTGGAGCTGCCGATAACACATCCACTGTATTATCTACTCTCCATTTAAAAAAAAGACAAACGGGGAGGAGGGGAAATGGTACAAGTTACTTATTTATATCTAAGTAGTAAGTCCGGTGCTAAGTTATCAATTCAGGACACTTTTGATGATAATCTCCCTCCCATATTAATGGGTGGAAGTTTGTCGTTATCTATCTCGAGTTTGAATCATTGTAGCTTCACCTTTATAATTAAAATTCAATAATTAACTTTTATCAATTGGTAAAGTAGGCTTAATATTAATTTACATTCGAGTTTAGATAATTATTCAAGGTTTTAATTTAGGAGGTTCGTTTTCATAGATGACTTTTTCTTTGCTAATGTCACTGTATTATATTTCGAATATAATTGAAAATAAGACTAGCTATTTTAGATGGTTTGATTGGCTAGCCAGGAAGCAAGCATTTTCAATATAGGCTAGCTTGCAGTAATAGTATATATTAAATATATTACTTAAATAATATCCTAACTTTATCTACTCTAATAGAGAAAATAATTCCTGGCATTTTGTTTTTTTATTATCGCTAGTTTGTAGCAAGGCTGAATAGTGTTTTGTCTGTTTCAATAGTCGCGAATGGGGAGGGAGATTACGAATAAGATTGGGAAGTAGAGACAAATAAATACATGTATATATAAATAAAACAAGAAAAAAGGTCTAAACAAGGTAACATGAAAAAAATTTAGGATGAATTTTAAAAATACATTACGTCTGTTTGCTAATGGTTCGGCGTCTTTTTGCCAACTCTGCTACTAGTCTCTCGCTCCTAGACAAGGTTCAAAAGAGAGTCGTCAACCTGATAGGTCCATAACTGTCATCTAAGCTTCAGCCTCTGTCTCATCGATGAAATGTAGTATCCCTCTGCATGTTCTATAAGTACTTTAACGGTGACTGTTCTGACGAACTGCAAGCACTCGTACCCGCTCGACGTAAATACCCTCGACAAACCCGACAAGCAGCTAAATCACACCCCTTCACAGTAGAGATCCCTAGATTTAAGGGATCCATCTACTCTAGTAGTTTCTTACCCAGAATTGCTAGAATTTGGAATTCCCTTCCGGGTTCCTGCTTCCCCAACTGTACCGACATGCAGAAGTTCAAGTGTAACGTGAACCGACATCTTGCTGCCCAACTTCCCACATAGTACCCCTGTAGATTATGTCCCTGATAGTAGTCCTCTACATCAAAGTGGCAACGTGCCTTGTTTGGGGTGAAAATGAAATTTTAAAAAATCACAAATTCCGTACGCAACAAATAATTGACTCCAGATATAATCTTAGATGTTCGTTTATAATTTATTAATTAACAATCTTCCAAATACAAGAAAAATGTTATTTTTACAGTTATGAACAGGAGAAAACGACAAAATTATGCGTGCAATGTTTTTCTTTCAACAAAGAGTCTGCTTCGATGGAACTCAACGGAATCTTTTTTTCCGACAACCGATTGTATCTTCTCTCTTTATCTGACGGTCAATGAACGGGGGAGCGTAACGCGGGTGGTGTAATGAACAGCCCCTACATTTCAACCGTAACTCGGTTTTCCTGTTCTAGATTAAAGAAAAACCGCTCTGCGCATCTTTTATTGGAAGACAGCGGTGTGGGGTGTGAGGGGTTTGGGTTTCTCATCCAGCCAACCAATGTTCATTACGTCATACTCTTAGACGACTTGATGGCTCATTGGTCAAATCACCGGTACATATTAATTAGGTGATTCTCCCGACAGGAATTAAATTATCTATTATAAGTTTCCCTTCACAGGCAAAAACCGAAGACCTTAACCTCAAGGTCACATCCAAGACAAAATATTATTATCCAACACCATGTAACAGTCCCCGTCACAAAACATTATTATTAAATTCTTATCAGAATCCTCATTTCCGAAATTTATTTTATCATCTTGTAAATGTAAGATATCGAACCAACAATTTGAGCCAGCAAGGCCGCCGGCTGTTGCTCGGGATCGTTCCCATAATAAAAGACGTTAATTCTGCTCTAGTTCCTCCGTTACTGGTGTAATGTTAACTATCGCAGGTGCTTGAGTCAGATTCGCCTCAAACTACACAGCTTCCAAAGGAAATGGTTGAAGCTAATCGTATATACGCCCCTCGCCCGTCCCTGATCTATTCGTAATCAGTCTTGTATCTTCTTTAGTCACTGGCAAACAACCCCATCGCTCAGTAAGGTTAGTTGTTTTGTACGGACTATTTGTTTGACTACTAGTTCATCTGCAAAAGAATCAAAGTTCATGCAACATGCACTCATTATGCAAAAGTTATACACCTATGCAAGAAATGATTATATATGTCCTTATATTGTTCATTATGAAAGTAAAAGTTCAGTTCTTAATCAAGGATTACTCGTCCTCTACTTAGTTTACCTTTTTTTATTTTTATCTCTCCTTGGACTACTGCCTACTCTGATCTGGAGTTAAAGTTTAGTTTGATAATATTTCGTCAACAATTTCTTATAATATAGTTATTCAGTTCATATCTCTGCAAAAAAATGCAATCCGTCTTGGAATATTCTTTGTTTTTACTTTTATCATCTTCTTATTTTTTATCATTATTTCACCCTAGACCGTTGGTTCTTCTGGGGTCAAAGTTCATCTAGATAAGTCTCTTGGTTCATTCTCCAAAAATGAAATCATAAGAAAAAGAAAAATATCACAGTCAATTTTATGTGTTTCGCTAATTCATTTCCGGGTACTTGGTGCTCAGAGCGCCTTTTCCCATTGGGCGGTGTCGAAGTCTGCATCTGCTCTGGTTGGGGTTACCCTCGCCATCGGTGCAGGCAATCTTGAGTTTTTCTTACTGTCAAACCTGCTCATTCGCTTTCTCACCACATCGCCGCCACCAACATCGCGATCCGCTATCATGCTTATCCAGCTTCATGCTATTGTTGTCTCATGGTTAAAGACCTTCGCAATTCTAGCATCCCTACCTTCTAAACTGCGATTTTCTCAAATTTTCATTATCTAATTCTTCCTTTGAACATTCTTGGCAATTCGAGTCTTTGATCAACACGTTCCAACTCTACCCCGTATCCTACGTCCAATCTAAGCTGGTTGTGTCTAGATGGGTGGAGCACAGCTAAGAATGGTGTACTATTGTCCAGTGAAGTCCAACCTTCGAGGACATTGATACACGTTCTCTTCTTCGGATCCATAGACTTAAACTGCCAGATGATGTTAGCCGCATTTCTCACAACTGTTCGAGGCTTATGGCCCTTGGAACTTAAGTGTCTAAATTACGGGGCGTTTAACTACAGCGTTATATATTCAGTCTACATGACCCAGGACTGCTTCGTTGGTGTTAGCCGGATCAAAAATGTAACTCGTGGGACGTATTTCTTCAACAATACATCTTCTCTTGATACTTCTGCTTTTATCTTACCGGAGACATTTCATATTTCTCCATACAGGATTTATTCATCGATACTTCCTCTCTGGATACTTCCGTCTCTACTTTAACGGATGTGTAATGGGGCATTTATAATGTTAATACTTTACTCGATTTTCCATAACACCAAGCCTCGCACTATCTATTAACGAAAACCCCTCCATGCTTTTAATAGTTACTATCGAGTGCCCCTCTTGATTTACTTGAACCAATGTTTTCTGCCCCTTTTCTAAATCTTTTATCTGTGGTTTAATTACGTCTATGTTTTCCTCATGCCTAAAAGAGCTCCTAAGACCTAGCCTAGGAATCGCCGCTTTCTTCGGTATTTCCCATCCTTCTAATCTCCCTAGATAATTACATTGTTCAGCGCACCGGTGTCGTAATAACTACAACTTATCCTCCAATGGGTTTGATATTCGGGCATATTCCTCTACATCCTTAAGTACTAGTTAAATGCTACTCTCTGATAAATTTCTCACAAGGTTCCAAATCACTCAGTAAAGTAATTAACCAGTTTGACTGATTATCACCTCACTTGTTCTCCCATTCGCAAGGCTCCTGTCACCTGTATTGACTCTTTTATGTGCGCTAGCATTACCAAGTGCAATGATATGGAGAAATTCTCATTGTTCTTCATGAGTTACATTTTAATTTCAAGATTTAACAGTCATCTTAAATTCCCCATATAAACTTACGAATAACAATTCAAAAACTTCAAAATTCATTACTAATTCTAGCATTCACCGATAATCCTTCACACAACGACGACCAGATTAAATATTGTATTCTGGTGACAGCATTAACCTCAACAATAAAAAAAACTTCATTAAGAAGGTGTATGCTCGCCCAACTTTAACCCTCCCCCTCTCTCTTTACCCTCTCTACTTCACCCCACTTCCTCTTTCTCTCATCTAAAAAGCTTCCTTCATCCAATATAAAGAACATAACGAACTATCTTTCTAATAGACTCATACCTCAATAAGCCGTTCCAGCGTACTCTTCCGAATATCATCACCAGGATTATTTTGCCATCTTTGGTATTTTGATAACTACACTATTGATAGTACCTGACGAAGGCCGGAGGGCAAAACGGCCGAAACGTTGTGACAAAAACAACGAAGATGAGGAAGTCAGTCCGACAATCTCAATACACTATTGATTCCGAGGTCCATTGCACACTTAATTCAATGCTCAAATTCTATTACTCATGGAGATAATTACAATGGAATGGTATATCCACCCAATTTCGAATATACTTTGTCAACACCGAGAAAGCATTTGGACCAAAGCAAATAACACACAATGAAAGCAACAACGAATAAGGCTGCCTGGTATACTTTTCGAAATATCAATAAGGAGCAGTACGCTTTCGCTATATGGGAATATCACTTTCTCCCCTGGGCCTATTTTCTGCCCACCCGGATTTATAACCCCGAATGATATTGGACTCCTTCCGATAATGGACTACCCAGGTTGTACCAACTTCTCTTTTCGTATAATTTTCTCCATATAATTATCAACAACCACTCAAAAAACTATTTTCAATAATTGTTCTGAAAAGCAAAATAGCGTCCATTCGCAGCTGAACATTTTGCTGACTGCATTTCATTTCCTCAGATGATATGAACCATTGTTGAAAATCCATGGATTAAGGAAATTAAAATAACCCCTTCTATATATTCCTTTGTCAAGCAATAAATTCTTAAATCGAATATATGTCTCTATATTTTTTTTCAGAATTTTAAATTAAACCACGAAACTTATATATTGCTCTATTCTTAAATAGTCAGCTTTTCCTTTTTGGCTAGGATCTCCTTGAAAGTATTACTTCAAGTAATATCTATCAGGATTTTTCATCTGAATTCTATCAGTGTCTTATCTCGCTTATATATATATATATATATATATATATATATATATAGAGAGAGAGAGAGAGAGAGAGAGAGAGATAGATAGATAGATAGATAGATAGATAGATAGATAGATAGATAGATATATATTCTTTTTTTATTACATCTTCACCTCAAACAAGGCACATTGCCGCTTCGGTGTAGAGGGCTACTATCAGGGGCAGCAACTACTTGGGCACTATGTTGGGATTTGTGCAGCAAGATGTCGTTCACGTTACACTTGAACTTCTGCATGCACGTACAGTTGGGGAGCAGGGGCCTGGAATGGAATTCCAGAGTCTAGCGGGTCTGGGGAAGAAACTACGGGAGTAGAAAGATCTTTTACATCTAGGGATCTCTACTGCGTGGGGTGGGATTTAGCTGCATGTCGGGTTTGTCGAGGGTATCTACGTCGTGAGGGCACAAGTGTATGCAGTTCGTCAGAGCATTCACCATTAAAATACTTGTAGAACAGGCAGAGGGATGCAACGTTTCGTCGATGGGACAGAGGCTGAAGCTTAGATGCTAGTTTAGGGTCTATCAGATTGGCGACTCTCTTTTGAACCTTGTCTAGGAGCGAGATACTAGCAGCAGATGCACCAGTCCAAATGTGACAACAATACTCCATACATGGGCGAATGGTAGCCTTATAGAGGTACAGGATACTTTCAGGTGTCAATAGTTTTCTAGCACGGTAAAGAGAGCCTACCTTCTTCGCAGCGGCCCTGGCAATGTTTTCAATGTAATTGTTCCAACTCATGTTTCCTGTGAAGGTTATGCACAGCAGTTTGAAAGATGTACTCTCAGATTGGGAGTCACTGAAGGAAACCAGTTTAGTCTTGGCAGCATTGAATGTGACCATCCATTTTTCTCCCCCATTCCACTACAGATTGGAGATCATCCTCTAGTTTTTTTGCCATTTCTTTAGTTATGTGTTAATTTGTTTTCCTGTCATGCCTGTTATAGAGTATATGGATATATATATATATATATATATATATATATACATAGATAGATAGATAGATTAAATCATTCTAACTTGTGTTTAAACGATTGACGGTTCCGTGGCATCAGGCATCGTAAATTTAAATGTAGGTGTAACTGTAAAAATTATCAAATTTTACAGATATGAATAAAATATCGACACATGTCATTGAATTAAATAAAGCATCTATGCAAAATCCATCGACACATGTTTAGTAATGACATTGAATAAAAGTTGTCAAATACTTGTGTTTGTTACAAATGTTCATCGTCAGGTCACGAAAGTGATTTTTTTAACGGCGTACGTTCAATCTCTATCCATGTGTCTTTATCTTTAATGTTCCCAGCGGGCAAAGACAGCGATGAACAGCCATTTCGTCTGTTCGTATTGACTATCAGAGATTGAGACAAAATAATGAAATTATATTGATTTGTTTGGGGATTTTAAGCTCAGATGGTTTTATTCTTCATATGCACTGACGGAGGTGATAAATGTCATTATACCTACCAAGTTTTACATCATTTGTCATAGAATATCAATTTGAATAAATATGAATAATTTCGATAAAAGTTAAATAGATTAACGAAGTATCTAAATTCTCGTTTTATAAGTCTCAGAAAAAAGGGAAGGTATGGACGATGAAAATAATGCTTGTATATCAAAAAAAAGTAGTAGCATTTATATGTTTTCTATCGTATTTCGAAGGCAACATGACCGTTTGAAATCACCAGATGTGTTGTTCACAATGTAGATGTGTTATTCACGATATAGACGTGCTGTTCGCGATGTGGAATTCGTCGTTTAAATTAAAACTATTTTTCACAACTTCTTATATTAAGAATTATTAGAATAAATACAGCGATCATATACGGGTGATAATAAACACACATGTTGAACATTACTGATACATAGCAATTCGCTTCAATTATATTTTTTAAATTAGGTCTAGAAATTTTTATTTAAGTCAATTTTTTCGACTATATGATTATTTTCATTTTTTTATTTTTCGTTTTTATGTGTTATAATGTCCTTTATAAAAGAGAATTACATGTGAGGAGAGAGTAAGCAAAAATATTCTCTTCATTGACCTTTAATAGCTGCAGAATTCTGTTATAATTGTCACCCTGTTAGGAAACTCAGTAAAAATCAATTAGCCACCAAATCTATATATGAGTGAAATAAACTTCGATGTTCCATTGAGAATAAATATTTCTATTAATTCTACATACAAAACATAAACATGTCTTCAAATATATTATATTTAGGAGATTTAATTTTCTATTTTTTACATATACTTCTCTGCTAATCCATTTGTATTATCTACACTAATAACTTCCATCACACTTTTTTAGTAGAGCATTTTAACTATTCTGTAAAAATGTAAATTATTTTAGCAGGATATAAGCATATAAATTACGTTTGTAAGAACGCGGTATACGTAAGTATGTAAGCATTATGCCTGACAGATAAAAAATATTTATGAATTATGACTTTACTCGCAGGGATACTCGACATTGTCCAGGGTTGAATTAAGATTAACGAATGTTCTATACTTCCAGTACGTCCATTGTCAGTGAAATCGCCCTTTTTAAATCAAAACGATTGATTGTCTGCTCTAGTCGAGGACCTTTGCGGTTCACCAAGAGAAAATTGCACATGCCCTACCCAGTGACATTTTCCACAATACATTGTAGTCTACTAGAGAATCTACTGTTGACTTTATGAAATTTTATTTTTTAAGTTAATTGCTGGAATTTAAGCTTACAATGCAAATATAAAGTATTACGATTCAATTGTTTTCTAAACGGAAACATTCATTTCGAAGGCGCTCATCCATTATCCACGTACTGCTGTTAATTTTCTACGGTGTGTTTCTCTACTTGTGAGGTGATAAAAACTTCAGAACCACACTTGTGATGTTAGGATGTATAAAATGGTTAACCGTTTCGTTCTTTAATCGGAGTTTTTTTTTTTTTTCATTATAGATGATTAATACTTATCGGGGGCATTTCGATACAAAGAACATCAAAGAACATTCTTAACCACACAATCCATCCGTCTGAAATTTCAAAGCAATCGGTCCAGCTATTTCGGAGTCTCTAGGGATCGTACTTCACTCATAGAGACAAAGTTTCTTTTATATATATAAGTAAAGATGTCATCAGTTTCTTTTTAGAGAACATGTTCTATTTAGTAATTGTCTGTATTTTTGAGATGAGGTGTTTTCATTGATTGAGATTGTCGGACTGACTTCCTCATCTTGATTGTTATTGTCACAATATTTCAGCCGTTTTGCCCTCCGATTTGATAAAGTGTCTTACTAAAGGGGGCGGTTCATCAGAAATGTGTTTATGTTGGACTTGAAGACATCCAAGTTGTAGTTAGGTGGGAAAGAGAATTCCATATATAATATGAGAAAAGGGACACATGTTCAAAAGACTTTATAAGGCTATAAACCAGATTTTTAATAGTTATTGAAAAAATTAAAATATTCAATACTGAAAAAAAAAAAATTTGAAATTACAAATGTTGGTGGCTTCACGCCTTTATATATATATATATATATATATATATATATATATACAAACAAGTCGATGTAGGTCTCATTTCGATTCGGCACTGGGTCTTGTTATGAAGTGTGTGTAATAAAAGCAATTGTTTATATATATACTTTCAAAGTAATTAAAAAATACAGATATGATATAATAAAATAAGTATAAAAACATAACAACCGTTGGTGATCCCACTCATCTGACGACACCGGGCTTTATAACAGGCACGAGGTGAAAACAAAGGACCCCAAAAATACTGGAGGAAGATCGCCAATCTGTAGTGGAATGGTGACAAAAAATGTCTCATTCAATGCTGGCAGGACTAAACTTGTTTCCTTCAATAATAACAAGAAACCTTCCTTACCACTAATAGGAAAAATACATTACCTGAAAGTACTTCTTTTAAAATCTTCAGCCTATTTTTCACAGGGAACATCAGTTGAAACAAATACTTTGATCATTGCCAAGGCTGCTGCGAAGAAGATGAACTTTCTTTATTGTGCTAGAAAGTATCCCGTACCTCTATAAAGCCACCATTTGCCCATGTTGTTAAATTTGGGCTGGTGCATCTACTACTAGCCTCTCATTTCTGGACAGGGTTCAAAAGAGAGTCGTCAACCTGGTAGCGCTAAACTATCATCTAAGCTTAAACCTCTTTCCCATCAGCGAAATGTTGCATCCTTCTGTCAGTTCTACAAGTATTTTAATGGGTGATGCTCTGACGAACTACAAACACTTGTATTCCCTGACGATAATACCTCCGACAAACCCGACAAGTAGCTAAATCTAACCACTACGCAGTAAAGATTCCTTGGTGTAAAGAAAGCTTTTTCCACCAATAGTTACTACCCCAGAACTGCTAGACTTTAGAACTACCTTCCGGGATTCTCCTTTCCCAACTGTACTGACATGCAGAAGTTCAAGTGTAATGTGAACAGACATTTTGCTGCTTATCTCCTTTATTAATATCCCTGCAACTCATGTCTTAAGCTCGTACTGTTCCTTGTTTGGGGTGAAAATAGAATTATATATATATATATATATATATATATATGTATATATATATATATATATATATATATGTATATATATATATATATATATATATATATATATATATATATATATATATATATATATATATATGGGATTATGTTTTATCCTTTAGCATAACACTTGAACATTGAAGAGATTTCTTTTCAACTCATGAATTTTATGTGTCAATTATATGCAATCACCGATATCCATGTTTAAGGCTACAATTTTGTGTCTGTGTTTCACCATTGCTGTGGTCGACATCACTACTATGATACCCGTTTCTCTTAGCGCTTTCCCGGTATTTTAGAGATTGCACAATTATTTTCATATTATTCTTTGTTTCCAATATAGTTATCTTCTTTTTGTTTCATATTTCTTCCACTTTTCTGTGTTTGTTTCGTCTTTTTCGCTCCCTTCACCTTCATCGCTTTGAACTGCTGGAGATCGAATTATCTGATTCTGCAGATTTTTCGCTTATAGCAGGCATGGATTAATCTACTTTTACCCCCAAAATTTTACGATTAAGGAATTAATCACTGAATACGTTATCTCCTAATAATAATTATATTCGCGGAAAATCAAAATTGACGTTTAATGAATTCAAACATGATCTAAAAATTAAATATTATTTCATGTGTGATAGTAAAATATAGGGAACATCCTCCAAGAAATAAAACTCATCGTCAGTTTCAGAAAAACCAAAGATATAACATGACAAGTTTTCGAGAGAGAACAAAGAACTCAGTATTATCTATACTCCTATAAAGTAAATATTTTTCTTGGCTTTGATATTGATATTTAAAGCCCATTTTTATATTTAATAATTATTACAACGAACTTCTTTATATACACAGTTATACATATGTGAGCGACTACATAACGGTAAATTAATTTGCCTATTATTTTTAAAAACGTGCGTTATTTTTTATTTATCAGTATTCCTTTTAGATAATTGATTTCATCTATCACTCTTAATTATATTTATGTATAGTTTCTACATTCTGCATAATTGAATTTTAAATAACATTTTTCAGAACATGGAAGTATATATATATATATAAAGTTATAAACTATATATGGCGGTTTAGCTACACTGAATATTCCGCTTTTCATCCACTCTAGGACTCTTCAGGCTTATTCAGTAAATACTTAAAGTTTACGCATAAATTTATACTTTCGTATAATTATTTCATGTGAGTAAATGAAGTAGTTATATATATATATATATATATATATATATATATATATATATATATATATATATATAATCTTGTCGATGTGTGCGTGCGGAAGGTATCTGACAAAATCCTCTCTTGATATTTGCTCTAAATAGTTGTAATTTAATATATTGGTATTTTGACGTGTACCTTATGAAAGTGATTTTTAATTTTAATTATAAATTATCAATCATATTACTCAATATTAAAATAGCTATAGGGTATATAATTTACGTATATATGCTCTGAAAATTATTTTGAGAATTCATTGAGCTGAGATTATAATTGAGTTGGTATTATAGACAATTATATTCTAAACTTGCAACAGAAAGGAATTGTTGATAAAATAAAATAATATATATATATATATATATATATATATATGATATATACATAAATATATAGGTATATAACCTTATTATCTATCGTTCTCATAGTTTATATTTTTATTAGGGTAGTTAATTATTTGTTTAATAATGCCCCAAATAAACGGATCCCAACTGTAATTAGGCTCCGTTTCTTAGTGTTTTGTCCGAATGAAATGAAACGTTGGTCATAACAAGTTTATTATATTCAAAACATCACATCAAAACACTAGGGTCTTTTGCCTTTTTTCCGTTCTACAGCATATGTTCTAGATGGCCTCCATTTAGCTTTTGTTTTTTGAGGGTCACCCTGTATAATATGGACATATTTGAGACGTTAATATGTTTAATTCTAGAGGTTGGATCTTTAGACTATCGACATGGGAATGGATGCATGAATAGACTATATGTATTCATCTTGGTGGCGTTTTCAGCTCATATAGTTCCCTGGGTAGATTGTTAAGTTGTTATTTGGGGTTAATTATGTAGTGGGTTTCCTAATATAGCGTTGTTTTTCGATAATAATTCCTGTAGGTTGATATCAACATTTAATTAAAAGCGTGCACGACCCATAGACTATTTTAGTTAAACGTTTTCGGGTGTTCAATTATTGAGTATGTAAAATTCACTCATCTTAATATAAGTTGTGGCAAAGTGGGTTGCTGCTCGGTTAGTTTGGACGCTTGAGATGGAGATGGAAGGTAATTAGGGGACGGTCTTTACCATAAAACTAGTTGTTCCTTTATGTTAGCGTCTTCTTCCATGATAAGGTGAAGATCGTTATTAATCAGAGGTGTGTTGGTTTATAGTTATTAATTAGTGGTTTATTGTGACCATTTTTTATCCAATTTTTTTCCAGGGTTAATTTTTTAATTAATTAAGATATTGAGGGTGACGGGTTATGAGTTTACAGTTTCTACTGTAGGGGGTCACTATTAGTTTTTATATAGTTCATTTAAAGCGTAGCACACAAAGTGCTTGCAATTTATGACTGAGTTAACTTTAACATTTAATAATTTATCCCGGTTTTAAAACTAAGAATCTCATATTTCTCCGCTAAACACACACACACACATATATATATATATATATATATATATATATATATATATATATATATATTGCGTAAAGGATACCTATTAGTTTGATTTACGCCTGCAATGTTCCAATTGTCTTACTTTGGCAGCTTTTGTTTCAGCATAAGCCTGAAGAGTCCTAGAGTGGATGAAACGCGGAATATTCAGTGTAGCTTAATCACCATATACATTTTATAACTTACTAACTAGCTCTACCTACGTATTGAGCACTTTTGATGTAAATACTTAAAGTTTACGCATGAATCTATACTTTCGTATATTAATTTTATGTGAGTAAATTAAGTAGTTATATATATATATATATATATATATATATATATATATATATATATATGCAGGCTTTCTGGCGTTGGGTGTTGCCCGGTTGTAAAATACGCATATATATGATATTTTAATTAATGCATATTATCTAGATTGTCTATTGATTATTATACTGTATTAATATGTAACAGTGATTTTAAAAGCTTAAAAGTATGCGTTGGGCAGTATGGCCTAGAACTGAAACAAAAATATTTCGCTTCTCAGCTTTATTGACCCCCATTAAGCGTATGTAATATATAAACCGAATTCACACGTTCATAATCAAAATTAACAAATTAAACGTATAAATATATATTTATTTGCGTAAAGGATACCTATTAGTTCGATTTACGCCTGCAATGTTCCAATTGTCTTACTGTGCCAGCTTTTGTTTCAGCTAAGGACTAAATCTAATCGGTCCTATGGATGTCAATAGCCTATGTATCAAATTAAAAGTTTGTAGACAAAAATCGACAGAGTAGTTTTGTAGAGACCTTTTCGCGCATAGACAAGTCCACACACACACACACACACACACATATATATATATATATATACATATATGTGTGGGGGGCGTGTTTGTATGCTAGAGAGAGAGATATAGACATATTATATATTATATATAGGTATACGTATTTTTTCTATATTTTTATATGTAAGATTCATCCTAAACTAATTAACTAATCATTACGAAGCATATGACATATCCGTACGGAAAGGTATTATGTCTATCTTGCGTTTAATTAAGTCCTATTGAAAGAGCAGAATAATAGGTAGCAGTTTTTGGCGAAAATTTAGATATATTTGATATTTCAGATGTCTATTTTAATTTTTGTGTTTGATTATCGAAACATTTATGTTCATTAAGCTTGTGGTTTACAATTAACATTTATTTTATCAATCTTTTTTACGCTTTAATGTATGAATCAAATAAATAAAAACATATGTATATATGTTAAAATTAGTATTTAATTTCGATGTTTTATATTCACAAATGCCGTCTAAAATCCTTGAAGAGAACGAAGTTTCGTTAGTTTAGCATATGATATTACCCCATTGCCTACAGTACACTCATTACTCCTCATTCTCAAGTGGTCTCCGGGCCTTGATAATGGTGTCGATCGGCATTAACTCTATTAGGGTTTAACTGGCTTTCTCTGTAGGAGGAAGTTTCATGAGAGTATGAAATTCACAAGCCGTCCCTAGTTGCATGTAAATCCCCGTAAGGGAAGATGACGACGGTAGGTTATTTGCTCCTTCTTGCAGAGAGGTATCGATGTCCGCCTATATACAGTGCCTGGAATTGGTCAACCATTTTAGTAATTACCAGGGTCAACGTTGCTTAACTTCAGTGATCTAACAGGAGCCAGTGTGTCAACGTGATTATGTCGTATATCTTGATAATGGTGACTCCTTTTAAAAAAGGTCGTGAAATAAAGAATGAGGAAAATAATTGATTTTGTTATATCTTATTAAAAATAATAAATAAAATATATAATTGACAAAGACGTACACATTCGGCAAAAGCAAACACAAAAAAAATCGAATGGATTCTGAGAGACAACATAAACGCTCGCTGATTTCGATGATGAAGGGAAAAAACAGCTGACTCTACCGATCGATAAAGAAAATCAGGAAAAAGCCGGTTAAATCTATTTCGGGTTGTGTAAGGTATTGATTGAAATGTCGATTCAACAAAAACTCAGATCTACCAAATCTATGGATATTCTTGGAATGTGTTTTCAAGCTGAGAGAAAATTCAATATTTAAATTGAATTATACTTTTATGTACCTTAAGGGAATATAGCAGTGTGGTTATGTGTGGATTTAGCTTAAAGTTTGTTAAGTTGCTTTATGTTAGGGTCTTCTTTCATGATTATGTGAGTTTTGTTATTAATCAGAGATGCATTGGTTTATAGTGAGCATAGTTATTAACTAGTGATGTAACGGGACCACTTTTTATCCAATTTTCTTTTACCATGGGCCATTAATTTATTAATTCAGATATTAGGGTGAGTGATTATAGATTTATAGTTACTACTGCGGAAATTACTATTAGTTTTTTGTAGTTTATTTAAAGTACTTATTTAAGGTATTGATTGAAATATCGCTTCCAAGAAAATGTTGATCTATTAAGTTTATGGATATACTAGGATCCTGTTCTCAGTCTAAGAGAAAAGTCAATATTTTAATTGAATACTTTTATGTATCTTAAGATGATGTAGAAGTATCTGTGGATACTGTTCATCTTTAAAACATTGAAGGGTTCTAGACCATTAAACTTGCATTTACTAAGTTTCAAACTGTAATTGAAATCTAGCTTTAATTCCTGTCTATGTGACTTAATTTAAGGTATCAATAATATACGAGTCCCAATGTATATAACGACAACTTGTCACTTGTATAATACATTAAAGATGTAAGACGTTGGTAAGAGATCACATCTCGCATTACTGCTGATTGCGATAAGTATGGACAAAAGTAAGACAACGAGAATTGTGCTGTATTTATAGATCAGATTACCCGGATTGAACGATATCAATCATTAGTATATTAGTTCCAAGTGAGAATAACTGTTTCTGGACTAGAGATTATGTATCGGTGTGAGTTTTGAAGATCAAGAGAGTTATAAATCAATCAAACTTTGTAAGATCAGTCATTCAGAACTTTAAGAAAAGTAGAAAGTTGACCTTAGTTTTAGTTTCGGCAAGCTCGTAATTCCCGCTTTCTTTATTTTATAGTATTCATATTCCATCAGCGATGGTTCTGAGAAATAAGGAAGTATTGGTGTTTTCCAGGTAAGAATCTAATCAATCTGACACTAAGGGTTATAAAGTCTTTTCACCTTGAAGTAGTAATTTAAGATATTTACATCAAGTGGTGTTTTGCCTTGTCGGAAGCAATTTCCATTTTTAAAAAAATGGCATACGAGAAATTCAAAGACTACAAAATGGTAGAACAAGGGGAAGTGTATCAGTCTTGTAGGATACATTGCCGGTTAATACATGACGAACCCAATAGATACGGCAGAAAAAAATTTATGAATGCAACAATATAAGATAAACAGGTTAGCACATGAAGAACACAATAGATATGATAGCAATAAATATATGAATGCAGCAATATCAGATTACCAAATAAACACATACACAACATAATAGATATGATAGCAATAAATATATGAATTCAGGAATATCAGATTAACAAATAAACACATACACAACATAATAAATATGACGCAATACATATATGAATGCAGCAATATTAGATTAAAAAATTAACATACACAACATAATAAATATGATAGCAATAAATATTTGAATCCAGCAATATCAGATTAACAAATAAACACATACACAACATAATAGATATGATAGCAATAAATATATGAATGCAGCAATATAAGATTAACAAATTAAGACACACAACACAATAGATATGATAGCAATAAATATATGAATGCAGCAATATTGGATTAACAAATTAACACATACACAACACAATAGATATGATAGCAATAAATATATGAATGCATCAATATCAGATTAACAAATTAACACATACACAACATAATAGATATGATAGCAATAAATATTTGAATCCAGCAATATCAGATTAACAAATTAACACATACACAACATAATAGATATGATAGCAATAAATATTTGAATCCAGCAATATCAGATTAACAAATTAACACATAAACAACACAATAGATATGATAGCAATCAATATATGAATGCAGCAATATCAGATTAACAAATTAACATACACAACATAATAGATATAATAGCAATAAATATTTGAATCCAGCAATATCAGATTAACAAATAAACACATACACAACATAATAGATATAATAGCAATAAATATTTGAATCCAGCAATATCAGATTAACAAATTAACACATACAAAACATAATAGATATGATAGCAATAAATATATGAATGCAGCAATATCAGATTAACAAATTAACACATACACAACATAATAGATATGATAGCAATAAATATATGAATGCAGCAATATCAGATTAACAAATTAACATACACAACATAATAGATATGATAGCAATAAATATATGAATGCAGCAATATCAGATTAACAAATTAACATACACAACATAATAGATATGATAGCAATAAATATTTGAATCCAGCAATATCAGATTAACAAATTAACACATACACAACATAATAGATATGATAGCAATAAATATTTGAATGCAGCAATATCAGATTAACAAATTAACATGCACAACATAATAGATATGATAGCAATAAATATATCAATGCAGCAATATTAGATTAACAAATTAACACATACACAACAAAATAGATATGATAGCAATATCATATGAATGCAGCAATATCAGATTAACGAATTAGGACATTAAAACCCCATAGATATGAAACAATAAATATATGAATGCAGCAATATCAGATCAACAAATTAACACATACACACATAATAGATATAATAGAAATAAATATATGAATGCAGACCTATCAGATTAACAAATTAGGACATTAAACCCCCATAGATATGAAACAATAAATATATGAATGCAGCAATATCAGATCAACAAATTAACACATACACAACACAATAGATATAATAGCAATAAATATATGAATGCAGCAATATTAGATTAACAAATAAACACATACACAACATAATAGATATGATAGCAATAGATATATAAATGCAGCAATATTAGATTAAAACAAGCAAACACATACACAACACAATAGATATGAAGCAATAAATATATGAATGCAGCAATATCATATTAACAAATAAAATCATACACCACACAATAGATATAATAGCAATAAATATATGAATGCAGCAATATCATATTAACAAATTAACACGTACATAACACAATTTATATGATAGCAATAAATATATGAATGCCGCAATATTAGATTAACAAATTAACACATACACAACATAATAGATATGATAGCAGTAATTATATGAATGCAGCAATATTAGATTAACAAATTAACACATACACAACATAATAGATATGATAACAATAAATATATGAATGCAGCAATATTAGATTACAAAATACACACATACACAACACAATAGATATGATAGCAATAATTATATGAATGCAGCAATATTAGATTACCAAATAAACACATACACAACACAATAGATATGATAGCAATAAATATATGAATGCAGCAATATCAGATTAACAAATTAACACATACACAACACAATAGATATAATAGCAATAAATATATGAATGCAGCAATATCAGATTAACAAATTAACACATACACAACACAATAGATATAATAGCAATAAATATATGAATGCAGCAATATCAGATTAACAAATAAACACATACACAAAACAACAGATATAATAGCAATAAATATATGAATGCAGCAATATCAGATTAACAAATTAACACATACACAACACAATAGATATAATAGCAATAAATATATGAATGCATCAATATCAGATTAACAAATAAACACATACACAACACAATAGATATGATAGCAATAAATATATGAATGCAGCAATATCAGATTAACAAATAAACACATACACAACATAATAGATATAATAGCAATAAATATATGAATGCAGCAATATAAGATTAACAAATAAACACATACACAACACAATAGATATGATAGAAATAAATATATGAATGCAGCAATATCAGATTAACAAATAAACACATACACAACATAATAGATATAATAGCAATAAATATATGAATGCAGCAATATAAGATTAACAAATAAACACATACACAACACAATAGATATGATAGAAATAAATATATGAATGCAGCAATATTGGATTAACAAATAAACACATACACAACACAATAGATATGATAGCAATAAATATATGAATGCAGCAATATTAGATTAACAAATAAACACATACACAACACAATAGATATGATAGCAATAGTTATATGAATGCAGCAATATCAGATTAACAAATTAACATACACAACATAATAGATATAATAGCAATAAATATATGAATGCAGCAATATCAGATTAACAAATAAATACATACACAACACAATAGATATGATAGCAATAATTATATGAATGCAGCAATATTAGATTAACAAATAAACACATACACAACACAATAGATATGATAGCAATAAATATATGAATGCAGCAATATTAGATTAACAAATAAACACATACACAACACAATAGATATGAAGCAATAAATATATGAATGCAGCAATATCAGATTAACAAATTAACGCATACACAACACAATAGATATGATAGCAATAAATATTTGAATGCAGCAATATCAGATTAACAAATTAACACATACACAACATAATAGATGTGATGCAATAAATATTTGAATGCAGCAATATTAGATTAACAAATTAGCATATACACAACATAATAGATACGGTAGCAATAAATATATGAATGCAGCAGTATCGGATGAACGTATTAGCACATGAAAAAAAATGTATCAGTCTTGTAAGACACATTGCCGGTTAGTACATGAAGAACACATAGATATGATAGCTATGAATTTATCAATGCAGCAATATCAGATTAATAGGTTAGCATATAAGGAACACAGTAAATACGATAACAATATATATATGAATTTAGCAATGTCAGATTAAAAAATTAGCACATGCACAACACAATATATATAATAGCAATAAATGTATGAATTCGGATATAACAGATTAACAAATTAGCACATGAAAAACACAATAGATATGATAGCAATAAATGTATGAATTCAGCAATATCAGATTAACAAATTAGCACATGAAAAACACAATAGTTATAATGGCAATAAATCTATGAATTCAGCAATATCAGATTAACAAATTAGTACATGAAAAACACAATAGATATGATAGCAATAAATGTATGAGTTCAGCAATATCAGATTAACAAATTTGGACATTAAGAACACAATAGATATGATAGCAATAAATCTATGAATTCAGCAATATCAGATTAACAAATTAGTACATGAAAAACACAATAGATATGATAGCAATAAATGTATGAGTTCAGCAATATCAGATTAACAAATTTGGACATTAAGAACACAATAGATATGATAGCAATAAATCTATTAATGCAGTAATATCAGCTACACTGTCATTTTGTATTAGACACTCTTTTATGACGTATCCAACTCCCAACAAGATCAGAATCTCTTAATCCCCAAACGCTACAAAGTAAACTATACTCTTCACATCTAGCGTTCATGTATTGTCCATATCTATACCCGAAACTCCTTAAATTCAAATATTATTATTATTATTATTATTATTATTATTATTATTGTTGTTGTTGTTGTTATTATTATTATTATTATTATTATGTTTATTATTATTATTATTATTATTATTGTTGTTGTTGTTGTTGTTGTTATTATTATTATGTTTATTATTATTATTATTATGTTTATTATTATTATTATTATTATTATTATTATGTTTATTATTATTATTATTATGTTTATTATTATTATTATTATTATGTTTATTATTATTATTATTATTGTTGTTGTTGTTATTATTATTATTATTATTATTTTTATTATTATTATTATTATTATTATTGTTATTATTATTATTATTATTAATGTTATTATTATTATTATTATTATTAATGTTATTATTATTATTATTATTATTATTATTATTATTATTATTATTATTATTATTATTCGATAAACCCGCCCGGTCATTTACAGGTACATATGATTTATAATCTGTTTTATCTATATATTATATAGTATATAAAAAATATAAATGACCTAATTTTCTATTTTATATATACGACATTAGGATATATGGATAACCTAATTCTCTAACAAAAAAAATGTATACAGTGACGATATATGAATTGTCCAATTCTACATAGAGTGTGAACAACAAGAGCACATAAGGATTGCGACATCGTCCATTTAATAGGATTGACATATATTATCCAATTTCCTATGTAATATTAATGAAATGAAGTAATATAAACTGCTTATTCATCATATAATACAGACGAAATTAGGAGATGTAGATTATCTGATTCATCATATAATAAGCCATACAGACTGCATGACTCACCATATAATAAGAATGAAATATAATTATATAAATTATTCAATTTGTCATATATTAAGAAGAAAATAACGTTGTATAGCTAATTAAATTCTCCATATAATTTGAACGAAAATAAGATATATGGATTGCCCAAAGATCCATATAATATGAACGAAATATGAATCTGTTGATTGTCTGACTCACTATATAATTTGAAAGAATATTTAGGTATATTTATTGTCCAATTCACCACAAAATATTGTCCAAATCAGGATATAAACATGGCTCAATATAATATTAATATTGGCGACTCTCTTTTTAACCCTGTCCAGGAGTGAGAGACAGGCAATAGATGCACCATCCCAAATGTGACAACAGTACTCATGGGTGAATGGTGGCCTTTCCAGGGTAAGTAATTTTCTAGCACGATAGAGAGAGGCACTCGTTTTTGCAGCAGCCTTGCCAATGCTCTCAATGTGTCTATTCCAGTTCATGTTCCCTGTAAATGTTAGGCCGAAGAGTGTAAAAGAAGTACTTTCAGGCAATGTATTCTCGGCCATTGCTGTTGGTGGTAGAGAAGGTGCCTTGTAGTTAGTGATGGACTTGGCAGTTATTTACGATACTGACAAGAGCTGATATTCTATTTAAGAGATACCCGTTTCTCTTGCTCCTCTGGGCAAAAGCATTCCAGACACACACTGTTTTAATCTGTTATTCCGTGCCATGTAAACATTCTTACACCCTTATCTAAGGGGTTGAATATAAACTGAAATATTATCAACTTGTAACCACAGACTATTAATACAAAAAATCGCGCAGAACTTAAAATTAGGAAAATAATAATGTCTTATGTATTTTTATGTGTTTTATTTATTACATGATTTCGTTGTTAGCTCAGAAATATATTGATTACAGTTTTAAGTTTGCAATTGATTTTCTTTGGCACGTCTCAACACGTTCGTACTTCACATTTGACCCCAGAAAACTTGACCCAAGAAAACGTTGTTGCACTTTTTGACATTCAAATCAATCACTGCCAACAAAGAAATCAAATAAAACAAGTGTCGAGAGACATTTTACTGCTTTCAACGTGAAATTGACAAGTTCTATTTGCCTAAGTGATTAAGTGTAAGAGATCAGATCGTTTATCGACCTGCTATATAAAGTAAGCAAACCGATTTCAAATAATATCGGATGCATTTCACGTAGAGATTAGCTTCTACTCTGTGTGTGTGTATGTGAGAAAGAAAGAGAGAGGGAGAGGGGAGAGTTCTTCACAGACTGCGGAACGACTATTTTTTGTAAATTTGTCATTTATGCACTTTATCTATCGAGGAGTGTTCCGGGATAGGTTTTATATCAGAAGCAATGCTTGAAATAGTCAGATTAAATAAGAAATAGTCTGATTGTTGTAATATTTTTTGTAATGAGTGCATGATTAAAATAATTTGGAAGGTTCCATTTATTGAAAGAGGTGATAGAAACCGACGAATTAAATGAAACGTCGCTTTACTATCGATTAATCAGAAACCAGAATCACTCCATAAAACATAGTGGATATTTTAAAATTCTGCACATATGTTTGGTTTTCACACGAAAAAAAAAACTTTGCCTTTTCGTCTAAGGACTTCTTCTAATTGGCTACCTACCGGAAACGATATTTCTCGTTTGCAAACTATTACAAGTAAAAGCTTATCTGGATTGATACTATCATTTTTGTTTCCAAAACTAAAATGGCTTAAAACTTAAAACCTTTACATCCTTATAACGCCCAACATTACAAGTGAATTTAAAAAGTTTAATCACTCCTGAAGCAGAAGAGCTCGACACATAAAATCAACTTTAGTACTATGAAAAGAAAATGGCGCGTTAGAAATAAATATTTCCGTTTACAACACAATATATATTGTTATATACCTGCAGAGCTGCCGGGGCATATAAAAAAAAATGTGAAGTTGCGTTTACACACCTGCTATACCACTTTTTATCCCAGACAGTTTCGAACAAATCTTATAAATGTTACTCTTCCCGGGCAACGTAGCCTTTTAACATACTTGCTCTATCAAAAATATGACCTCTAATAACGCTGCATAAATTTTCTTGGATAAAATTATGTAACAAAACAAAATGACATTTTATTGTAAATACCCTTCTTAAAAAATAGGGCACTTCTTAAGCTCAGGATCATGAGACGAATGTATGTACTTTAGTTTCAGAAACGGTCGATAGACGCCGTTTCTCAGCCAAAGAACAAGGGTCAATAACTCATACTTTTTTTTTAAAGTTCTTGTAAACGTTTCTCCAATTTTAATATAATCTTACTGAAGAAAAATATATAACTCTAAAAACAATCTATAAATGTTTCATGTTTTTAATATATTTATTGCATACTTTGAATCAGAATTAAATCAGTGTTCGGTTCGGCTTTCCCCAGAACATGACGTAAACAGCTCGGGTTTAGCTGATGTATGACGTAAAAGCCAATCACAACACGGCGCGCTGAGTTGCAACATGACTGATACTAATTCTAAAAAAAAACCCTACCATTTCTTATATGCAAGTCAGTGAATCCTAGCAAAAAGAGGGAGCTTTACCGACAGCTATGGCTGGAAATATGGGTATGTTAAATGCCGTTGGCGGACAGCAATCCGGGTTGTGATCTTCTTCACAAAATCACTGCTGAAAATCGAGTTCATTATCAAACTGATATACCTGTGGGCGTTCGAGGCGGCAACAAATAAAAACCTCCAACGCGAAAGTGGATTTGGACCGGTGCACAGAGATTTGTTTGTCTCCATATTAACTCACACCGCAGATAGCTACCCGGTTGGTGAAGAGTTTCCTTACATATCCGCTGCGTCTTCTCCGCCCACTTTACCGTAGTCTGATGCCGTCCAAATGTCTGAAGAAAAAGCAATTATGTAAAGAAATTTGATAGTTGTGCACTTTTTGTACCGCGCTGAAATAATGTTATTAGTTCGAAAGTCATTCTAAACATGACGAGGGAAGTGTATTTTATTACTATTCTGTGTGTCCAACTAACAATTTAATAACAAAAAGATATCGTGAAACTTGATTTTAACTTTTAAAAAAAACTATTTAAAAATGGCGCGGTATCCAAAGTGCACCGGAAATTTTCCTGACATTGGAAAAAAAGAGTCCAACTGCTCCCAGTCAATGGGTAAAAAAAAAAAACCAACCTTCTCAATTTTGTTATTTATTAGACAAAAAAAATGCTAACATATTTATTTTTAAAAAGATGCTTAAAAATTATTTTTGACAAAAATAATTGCTTAAAAATTATTTATTTGACAAAAAAATTTTCTTCGCATAGTTAATAAAAATGAAAAATTACGGAAGAGTTTTTCTTTTTTTTTCTGTTGTTTCTACATTTAAAATTTTACTATTTTCTCCTGAGTAGCGTTGTTACGATTTCATAGCGAGGCTTGGAATACGGCCGTTGACGTCATCTTCCGGAGAAAGCCGAGCGAACGTTGAGTTACGTCTTGTTCAAAGTGTGCATAAGTACCTTGTATTTTGATATATTTTTATATAATAAATGTTTTCATTTTCATATATTTTTGTCTTATTCATTTCGATATTATATATTTTTGCGGAGAAACGTGTTTATAGTTTTGCGTTGTCAGAGAAACTTGTTTATATTTGAGGTTCATTTTGCTGCCTGTAAGTGGCGCTTTTCATCAAACTCGTCTTCGTTGTTGACATGTTGCTGAGCTGCAGAAATGCCAAAAATACTTTTAAGTGGCTATCATGTTTTTTTTTTTAATTACCTATGATTTGCGTAATTCAACCGCAATTTTAAAAAAGTGGCCCCTGTTTCAAACAAACATCGGAAATATTAGTTTGAAAGGAAATAACTCTCACTAGACTTCCGGTTAAAAAGCAACTGTTGTCAGATATTATTAATTAAAAACAAATTGAAGAAAATATAAATTGAATAAAAAATAAATTAAATAAATAAACCTTTAATAATATTTCAAAACAGTAAAATTAAAACCAGTCTTTTACAGCAAATATTTAATAAGACCGAACTAATTATTGAAATATGTTTCTTGATGTATTATGCAAAAGAGGTCAATCATTCAGCGTCAATTTCGTTTGAAAAATGCTATATATAGAAATAACGTATAAAATTGATAGAAGTAGCATGTAACAGATTAATGCAGATGGTCTTTGTACTTTTTTGTGCATACAGATCTTTCTTGCAAAAAAATGTCCTAAAACGGATTTATATATCTCTTTGAACAAGGGAGTTGTACACACAGACACACACACAGGAACGCTACTACTTTATATATATATATATATATATATATATATATATATATATATATATATATATATGTGTGTGTTTTTTGTCTGCCAATACTGAGGACTGAATCTATGTTACGCACGGTGTTATTAAGAAAAGACAACCTTTTCAAAAGGAGTAGATAGTTGAGTGTCTATTCCTTTTAACGTTGTATCTTTAGTATCAAACGGTTAAACTCTCTAAAAGAGAACGTTTTTATGTTCATGTATATGTCATTGCTACCCAAGTAGTTTAATTACCTATAAACATATAAGCTATATATATATATATATATATATATATATATATATATAATGCCCCCATACGCCAACACGCGTTTGCCGTCTATAGAAATTATTAAGAGAACCAGACAGAACGAAATGCGCTGTGAGGCATCAATATCAGCAATTGATCATACCATTTAAAATAAGTTTGCATTGAAAATAGCCAAAATGTGCACGTTTAAAATAAAGTCTGATACTACTTGCCACATATTGGTCATCATCGCTAATAATTATGGCATTAAGTTTCTCTACTATTAAATATAAAAGGAAATTTATCTCTGTGTGTGTGTCGCTGTGCCTGTGTGTAAGTTCGGCTCTTATGGACTCGAAAAGTGTGGGCCCTATTTTCATCAAATTTCACATGAAGATACTTTATGTTCCTGGTAGTGTTCTTAGATTGGTTTTGTACCGGAATGTCTTCGATAAGTATCGATAATCGATAATCGAAATAATCTGATGACAGAAGGAAAAGGCAATTTTCATCAAAGTTAACCCTTATACATCCTAACATAACGAGTGTTTTTGAGAAGTTTTATTACTGCACAAGCAGAACGCCCTCCCTCATATAAAATCAATAGCAGGTTCTTTGGCATGAAAAGGCGTGCGTTCGAAACGAACGTTTCTTTTTAAAGTACCATGAGACTTGACATTTTCATTTGGAACTTAAATTCAAGCCATTATCACCGCATAAGTAGTTAGGCCAAGCATGTGCACTCAACAGTGGGTTGTTTGATATGACAGGGGTGCGTTCGAAATGAATGCTTCTGTTTAGAGCACAATCGATAATTGGCCTTTGCATTTTAAACTTTAATTCAAGCCATTATATATAAAAACTAATTTGATAAAATCCAGTGTAACTTTTCTACGGTGTAATTTATTTATTGTGGACTATGTCACTATGGGTTGCCATGCGAAGCTTCCTCCAGGTGCACCGTGATGGGTCCCTAAATATGGCTGACAATCGATCGATTTGATCAAAAAAAATGGACGATTTCACTGATTTCGATGACAAGAAAAATTTGGAAGGGTGAAACATCCACTGATAATTATACAGTCCCGGACAACAACTGGTCTCCCTGCTAGTTGTCATATAAAACTCTAAGCTAATCCTACAAATAGAAGAAGTCAATTTTACTTTAAAAAATACAGAATTATTTCGAAAACTTCCATATAACAAATCTCATTTTTATTACTTTGAGTTCATCTCAATTTTATGGGAATTTTCGTTTTATGAAGTACACGAAATTTTATTAATGGACGTTGAATCGTTTTCAAATATTCGCGATATTCAAATTGAACTAAAATAACATTTGCAATCGAAAAACTTTTTAAACTACTAAACATTCCTTTTTTTCTTTTTGAATAATTACAGCGAATCGTCGCAGAAGTATTGATTATTCGCTAATTTTATTGTGAGTTGGCGTCGCGAAGGAAATCGGAGACTAACTAAATCTTCTAGTTGATTTAATTAACAAATATTATAAGGTCAATTTGAATCGCAGCAAACAACATTTTATAGCCTTTGCGCATTTGTTTGTCGAAAGATGTTAAAAGACAGTTTGTCTCTTCTAAAACTCGATAAAATTCCAACCTAATCAATAATTATCTGTATAATCTCGACTGAGCTATAGATATGAACAGACATCGAGTTTCTTCTAATTCCCAAGGTAAAATCTTCGTAACGTTTTATTATTATCTTTAGTTTCTGTCGTGTATATGAGTCCAAAACAAAGCAATTGTTAAATTAAATATATTTGTAAACCACGTATCGACGGTAATCACTTTAAATCGCGTTAGTAAACTGCTGCAGAAATTGAAAAATAAAGAGAAAACATATTATTTACGAAATCTGTTGATTTGAAAATTTCATAACGCTAAAATGTTAAACATTCTATCAAAAAAGTCTGCCCAGCACTTGTCATGAAAATAACGATAAAGCAGAGATAGGGTTGCCAAGTGTCTTCTGTGGGAAAGAGGTTGCAGAGAAGAGAAAAGAACATTCCTCACTAGACTACGAAGTCTCTTTTAAACTCTGTCAAGGCAAGATGAGATGCTTCTGGCAGCTGCTGTCCAGATGTGAGAACAGTCCTCCATTATTATATATGTAGAAAACTGAATCACCAGTGATATATCTACTGGTGCGGTAGAATGATCTAATTATTTTTTCTAGTGACCTTGTCAACATATTTTATGTACATGTTTCATTTCAGAGCAGCAGTAAAGGTCAAACTCGGAAGCTTGTCAAATCATGAAGCCTCTCCAAGACGAGATTCATTCATTTTTATTGATGCCAGGCGGGGCTAAGAGACGAGGATAAGAGCGATGATGGTGGAAAGATGGAAGTTTGGTTTTAAGGTTATTAAAATTAACCAGCCACCTCTTTCCCAATTGTCCACGTGCTCAAGATCGGAGGAGAAAGGCTCAGAGAGAGCATGGTTATTTACTGCCTTTGAAGTGTATCCATACAAGGTAGTCCCATCAGCATAAATGTCTACAATGGTTTTAGGATGTTATTTGGAAGATCATTGGTGTAGATTGGGAAGGGAATTGAACACAAGATAGACCCCTGAGGGACCCAATAATTAATGCTGTGAGCTTCTGATTTCTGACCATCAACCACTACTCTTATACACCTATTAGAAAGAATTGATTTAATAATTGAGAAGACAATTCCAGCTATAACGTAGCTGGAGATATTGTGGAGTAGACCTATATGCCATACTCTATCAAAGGCCTTTGATATGTCAAGGGCAATTGCCCTATAAAGGAAGCCTCCGTCGAGAGATTCGCTAATCCTATAAGATATAACCGTTAGCACATTTGTTGTAGATCTAGCAGAACGGAAACCATATTGCATGTCACTAAGAAGGTTATTTCTGCTGTGGTGGTTTAATACTTCTTTATTTAACACAGATTCTAGGAACTTCTTTACGGCGCACGGTAGTCTGATCGGTCTGTATTTATAGGGATATGACTGGTCACCTGAATTCTTAAATGCGGGGCGTATTGATTAGTTTTTTTCGGAGTGTTGTAAAGCAATTCTCCTGAAGACAACGCTTTCACAGCTTTGAAGTATGGGAGCTAGTTCTGGTTTAAACATTTTCAGCACTATAATTTAAATGCCGTAACGCCAGTTGCTTTACTGGAGTCAAGGTTTTTGATTAGCTTAGCAACATCACGCAAAGATAGTTGTAAGTCGCATAGTGTGTTTTCAATTACAAGAGGAAATACGGGGTGTTTACGGCCTTAACTGCATAGGGTAGAATTAGCTTAAAAATTCTTGGCAACGAGTTTGGCTGTGCCTGATGCTTATAAGATTACCCAAGATCCATTGGTGATGGTTAGTATAGGGCACGTGCTTTTGTTCAATAGCTTATTTGCTATTTGCCCAAACTGGTGGAAATTAAGCCGCTGCCCAGCTACTTTGGACTTAACATATCACTGTCTAGTTTTCTTTATTACTCTCTTACAGCAGCCCTGAAAGCGGTTTTAGTAATAGTACATCTGTTACGTTTAAGGCAATGGAAAAAGAAGCACAATCTCGGCAGAACTACGGCTGGATGTTAGGTTTTTGATGGAATTTTATGGGGGTATGAAGCTCTCGATACCTACAATTAACCATTCCATCAACTCTGATACTATAGAGGACAATTCTTTTTTAACATGGAAAGCAGAAATACATCTGATAGAAATGTACGAAAGATATCCGAGTTAGACATGGAATATCGATATACTGTACGATGGAGAGGTATGTCTGGAGGCTTATTACATTTCGTTTTTATCTTAACTGATACAACTGAGTAGTTGAAAGATCCCAGTGGAGACAGAACCGAGCGTGAACATAGCTCAGGGCAAATTGTGAGCAAAAGGTTTAGGAGACTTGCATACTGACTGTCAGTGTCGGGCACATGGGTGGGTCTGTGGAAAATCTGAGTTAGGTAATAAACAATGGAGAAATTCGAATTAGACCTGTCCTCATCATCTGTCTTCTTTGAGTAATATAACCATTCCACATTGTGAATGATAGTCGAAGTATGAGCAGACAGGATGTGGTCACTTTTCTCAGATATACTTTAAAGATAGTGATCTCGCTGTTGTGGAGGCGATAGAAGGCAAATATAAACGCAGTGGTGTGAGCAAGAGCAATCCGGAAGCACATATAAGGTAATTTAGGGAATTCTCTTTGGAAGTCCCTATAACATGGAAAGGTATTTTTAATGTAGACACATATTCCATGCACATGGCAGTTTTGGGGGTCAGATTTAGATGTTAAGTTAGAGCATCCTTTAATTTCGAACTCATTAAGGGAAATACTCGGTCCAATACTTATTTCGTTTAGGAATAATAGATCTCATTTAATCTTCTGTAATTGGGTTTCAACTTCCGGAAGGTGGGGACGTCTGATGTTGGAGGAGACATGGTAGTAGGAGGGGTATAAAGTTGGAAGTTGAAGTTCTGAGTTTAATCGTGCATTTCTTCTGGAGATTTTACATGATGGAGTTTTGGTATTTGTTAAACAGTTCTACAAATTTGGTTATACTTTTTGTAGCCCATGATAAGGTAAAGCCGTAACAATTACCCACTAATCTTACATCGAGAAGCCCTACCAGAAGTTGCTGCATGGTCTAGAATCCATTAACCAAATGTCACTACAGCAGCCACAGACTTTACACCTGCTAATAGGACAGCCTCCTTAGTGGTTAATCCAGTGGTTAGTCGGGTCCCTGACTATCAGGCGGACAACGTAAGTCTAGTGAAAACAATTACCCCTAGCACACTTATTAGTATTAGATAGACATAGAAAAAGAAAATGTCCGACATCTCAGGCGACTGCTCAGACAAAAATACTGCCGGCCTAGAATACAGCTCTTTATTCTGCTTTTGTCAGAAATATCACTCATTCTAAACAAAGACTGAGGGATAAATTAGTTGAAGCAATCTATATACTATCTATATATCATATAAACTTTCTATATATTATATAAACTTTCTATATATTATATAAACGTTATTTATTTTATTTATTTACAATTTTTTTTCTTCTTTGTTCATCTCATTAATTTAAGTGCAGTGATCAATTTCCTCCCGTAAAATAGTAAACCGTTCAGTCAAATTCGATATCGATCTATTATTCTGGAACGGACTCTTTAGAAGCGAGACTATTCTGCATCATTATTCTTTGTCGCTCCTTGTATTTGTAAGTCGTTGTATGTCTTTTAAAGATATATTCAAACAAACGCCACCCGGCCCTCGATTGCTGAAATCTCGACCTGTTGATTGTGTCTAAACTAACTAAATGTTTTTGAGCTAATATCTCTTGACAGCTCAGACGATAGCAAAATTCTAATTCTAAATAGATTTATATATAAAGATTTTTACGTACGAACAGGTTTGTTTTCAGGAATAATTCTTAGTTGTAATGTATTTTTCATTGTATAACTTGCTATTTCTTCTTCTCTTTGCTAATTTCAACTGTGGGAGATGTGTTAGCTAACTTACACTCATATTACGTTTACTTTGCATTTTGTCTTAGACATATATGTATGTATGTATATATATATATTAGTGTGCATTGTATGCATATATGTGTGTGTGTGTGTGTTTTGTGTGTGTACATGTCTATACTTTTTACTTGTGTCAATCGTATATAACAGTGTCTTAGATATCTAGTGAAGGTGTGTAGATAATGTAGAAATACTCATTGTTCCATGCATGTATATAAATGTGTGCGTCGCCGCTTCTTCGCAATTATACGTAGTCAGAAAATGCAACACATAAACTTTTATTAACAGCTTTCTTACAGCCAAACGATAATATGGTTGCTTGTCTCAAATGGAATGACACACATACCATCTTATTTATCCAAACCCGAAAGCACGCCTTAACTACGATTTACATTTTACACAGTCTCCATTCGTCTAAATGTTTTCTTTATCAGAGTTTAGGATGCTGATTCTCTTTATGCTTTTTCATCTTTCTTCCACTTTCTTCCAACAGGTTTGTCCACCTGTCTGTTCGCAAACGCGTTTCTACCCAATTCATTAGCTTAATATCTTCTAAATCACTATTACATCAGCGAACAGGCTAACTAACGTGTCGTTCACGTAAAATACAACCTTGTTTACTTAACAAAATTATAATCTACTTTAAAATTCCTAAATCGATATTCTTTATTTTTTTCTGAGTTAAATTCCTGAATAAACATTCAAAACTGTAACTCTGTTACAATTCTCTGAGATTAATAATCGATCAGGTACCCCGGCGTTGCAAGGTAAATATAAAACATAATCAATAAATATGTGTAGATAAAATTAGTTTTTAACTGGCCAGGGTAAAAATAGTGTTTTTTTCTCCAAAGAATCAATAACACGCATAACATGTCCATTGCATTTAAAATATAGAACTGGCCAAGATGAGATAAATTAATAAAAACTCATAAAGTAATACTGTGGTTCATTATGAATAATAAGACAATTTTTAAATCTCTATTTCAGTCCAGCACGTATTGGCAGACAATATTCATTTTGTTTTTTCCTTGTTTCTTTCGAATGTTCTCTCTTTTCACGAAATATTTTGCTGACTCCATTCTTCCGTTCTCACATCACCACAACAACGATCATATAATACTATTCCTTTGATGATATTCGACAATGAGACTAAATCAAAGGAAGTTCAACTTCATATTCTTGTTTAGGTAAACCATATGGCATTATTGAAGCCAGATTTCGTGAATGGACCCTTTCTTTTAAGTTTGACCCTGAAAATTCGTATTTGTCCCTTTTCAAAGTTTAACGTACGACATAACTAAGGAAGGAACATGGCGAATATTATGTAGATGAACTACAATATCAAACATGGTTACTAACATTCATAGACCTTACTAGATCACTACGTAGCAATATTTCGTTGAAGGAACTTGGATGGTAATAGTTTGAGTAGTGAAAGGCATAGAATAATGAAACATTTTAATCTTAAATATGAAATTACTACTACGATTTCAATAAGAAAACCACTGAACGCTTCCAAAAGAAGTGTTTCATAGTTTTTTTTTTAATATTTATATGAAATTAATACACTATACACATTGACAACTACAACACTAAATGCTACACCTTTCTAACTTGTTACGAATAATATAAACCTACATTAAGAGTTAATAAAATTAATACAACTTTAAGAAAAATTAAATTATCTGTAAGAAAAAATGTAAGGAAAAATTCAAGATGGCGCCCGACTCTCTCTTTAACACGGTAAGATATCCTCAACACGGCACAAGAAGCAACAGCCACACGATTCCCCAGCCAACTCAATCGTCACTCCCCCACGTCTTTCCCCTCACCCGCTTTTATCGTCGTTCTAGGCCGGCTAAATTTGCATATTCCGAGAATTCGTGTGACTTTGCGAGACATCATACTTTACAAAAGACGGCGGTCGCCATCTTGGTCCTTCTTTTCTATTTTTGGTCGGTAACGCTGAGCTGGTCTCGAGGTAAGTCTTTTTCCCCTCATCCGTCTCTCCCACGTACCCACACAACACGCAAACACGCGGGCGCTTATCTCCTGGATGCACGTTACATTATCAATTCATCGAAACTGTAATAAATACTGGAACGTATGACTATTCACAAATGTCATGAATATACGTACGATGCTTAGATGACTTGAAGCTGTTTACAATCACATTAAAATATCGCTGCCGACGCTATTCAATATATTCAGATCTTATTTTTACATGAACGCATTTAATAGAAACATCTCCAATGTACATTTATTTCAACATTGAGAACTCAGCATTAAGCTATCAATTTCTCTGTTTAAAAATAGTATCTGCCGTCATTTGGAACACGACTCGTATTTTCAGATAAAATGAATGTTTGTACTCAAAATGTGTTATATATCGTATTGTGTGTATTATCTTTATCATAATTATAAATTATATTTTCTTAATTAACGGGGCGTATATTAATAATGTTGTGGTTTGGTAAAACGGTCTACAGTGCTATTGTCCTATTGTCTATCTTAATGGCCCGTAACTAATCTGACTGTTTTTGTGCGTGCGTGTCAAAACCTATAATACACGTAACATGACGATATACCTGTTTCTGCTGTTGGTCGCTTCTAGGTGATTCTTCAACTATTTGGGGAAGCAAGACCACGTTTTAAGGAAAATGTCTTACCAGACATAGACGAAGACGTTGTATGATTGCATACATTTTATTCACTCCCAGGTTTTCATCATAGCAGAAGAGAGTGATCGATGGACTCTCGGCTTATGAGATTTTCTATATCTCCGTTCTGAGGAGAGACTCGTTTAGTCCATCTGTCTTTCCCGGCATCTCGAATCCAACTCAACACTATGCTTGTACACGATGCTTGACACGTCATGTACGTCCCCGTTTGAATATTTTCAGAGCAAAATTACCCTGTCACACAGTTTGATACATGTCAAAACATGTCACCATTAAAGATAGAGGGAAATAGATAGATAGATAAATATATATATAGATAGATAGATAGATAGATAGATAAATGCTTCTACACAGCTATTATCTCATAAATATTTTCATGTCTTTATAAGTACAGCTTCGGTTTTTAAATGCTTTTATACGAATTGTATATTCAGTCAATATGTTATTGTAGATTATTGTGTTTGCGTTCAATTTCGAATTACTTTTGTTTTCTATCTCTTTTTGGCGTGTTTAATTACCGCGTGAAAACAATTAAGTAGTAATTTTCAAACAGTGATAAAAACAGATTCCCGTGTAATTTCATCAAATACTCATTATCGTATAAATTAATTTGCGTAATTATCAATGACTGAATGGTAAACAAAAAAAGGAAACAACATACTTTTGTGTTTTTTGTTAAAAAAATGTAAGCTTACTGTTTGCATTTTTATATTCATTGATTGTTTTGCTTAGCTTGCGTTTCTGTGTTATAGTTGTGTGTGGTGTGTCACCTCTTTCACTTATTATAAAGACCGGTACAATGTTTCTCTCTTCGTTCGTACGTAAGTTATAAACAAGTCTTGCACCGTGTCAGTCGGACTGGCGTATAACGATAACGTATTTGGTGTATTATATGTTGTCCAATATTCTGTAAAATATTTAAAGTTCTCAAATCTGCTCAACTATGAATGGTAATGAGATGAACGTTGTGTTATTTGAAGGCTAAATGCGTTAAGTTTTTGTTAAGGCTATTGATTTTCTCATTTCTTTTCAGATTCAGTAACGGCGTTCACTCAACCAGCAAAGGCGGTTTGTTTATTTGACTCAGCAAAAACTGAATCACGGACACTTTTTCAACGTACATTTCGCAAAAAAAAAAAAATAAAAATCTTACACCCTGCGGTTTTCTTTGTAGTGATTTGTGAAATGAATGATTTATGCGCCTTCCATTCCAAGAGACGTGAATGAGCTGACGGCCTGAATAACAGAAGTTGTTGCAACCATTAAAAGCACAACGCTGGGACGCGTTTGGCAAGAATTGGGTCATCGGCTTGATGTGTGTCGTGTAACTATGGTGTTCGCATTGAACATCTTTGTACATTCCATGAACACTTGAGATTACAAGTTTTCTGAATATACCAGATGTGTTTTTATATCCTTAATAGTTATTGGGCTATTCAATGTCAAAATGTGCCCAAGAAATTCGTGTCTTTCTTTTGGACTATTTCGGGACCACAGCATACATATTTTAATACGGTAAGCTGCCATTATGTTTGAAGTGTTATTTCATTTAACATCTATCGATCTGATTAAGTACATCTACATAAAACGCGCGAATGCAATAAGCATGGTAAGTAATGTACATGCCTAGTTCAACGAGTGTGACAGAAAGATAGACAGATTTACAAGCAGAAATATCTTCTGATCAGGATGCATCTAAACTTAGCTTTGGATTTTTCTCTTTCCATAAAAGAAATCACAAGTTTATTTCCACACGGATACATATCTTCAAAAATCCAGTCAACACATCTACTGACTTGAAAGCGCTTACCAACATAGAATGCTACCTCAACTAATATTAGGAGTTGCATTAATCTTATTTGAACTATGCAAACACTATCAATAAGATGTGACAAAGTGACATAAAAAGAAAATTGTTTCGTTTAATGGAATTCGGTTAATGTGTCCGGACTTATTCTGCGACTTTATGCCAAATAACATATTTTATGGCTCTTGTTATTATAATAAGTGTGCTGGAACCTTTGAAGAAGGTTAATGTCATATGTCAGCGATTGGGGACGCAACACAAAAGAAATATTTATTCTCTTCCGAACTTCACCCGCAATTTTCATAATTCGATCTGTTTTCGGGTTAAATCGCTCAGCAAGGTTCAATCTATTTGGATACACTTGAGTAATATATATAAGCTGAGAAACGGACAAATAAGTGATTAGATATAAATAAATTCAGACTGACGAATATGTATAAACGAAGGCATATAGTAGAATAAACATACTCGCATATCTCACTTTCTCCCTCTCTTTCTCTCTGTATATATATATATATATATATATATATATGTGTGTGTGTGTGTGTGTGTGTGTGAGTGTGTGTATATATATATATGCGTGTGTGTGTGTACTTTTAATAAAAAGGTATGCGAACATTTCGCCACATATACAAAAATTTCTTCCGTATCACATTTGATAAACCTGCTATCCTTAGGTGAGTAAGTCATTTTATGCCTTTAGTTCATAGAATAATAAAAAAATATATTCGTAAACGTCACGTGACTTGATTTAATGATTTTTATACGTTTCCTTTGATTTTAATTTTCCGCAAGAATATTTAAATTTTCATTTCAAAAGATAGCGAATCGAAATTTATTCGTTGATATGCAATCTCAATCCGCAAGTAAAGAATTGAACAATATATGAATATTAAAGTAATTAATAATAATAATAATAATAATAATAATAATAATAATAATAATAATAATAATAATAAACATGCGTAGAGTAATAAACTGGTGAAAATGTGCCACAGAGCTCTTTCCATCAAGTGAAAACCTATGGGGGGAAATATCTACGTTTTACGGAGTTGCGTTTGTTAATAATCTTTTATTCACTAAGAAATGACTGGAAGTGTTAGTGGCAGGTTAATGCCAAAGCCGGAAGCAAATGAAAGGAAACCACTGATCTGTAGTCAAAATTATATTTAGTGGAATGTTCGGTAGAAGATAAAACAACATTATCAGTTATGGTGAAACTTGTGTATAGAATATATTTATTCATATTAGACTTATATACCATTATGTTATAGTCAGCTATGAAGCATACCCACAGTATTGCGTTTTACAGACGGATGTTTCTTGGAAAAACCCTGCCCATTGAATGTTTTATTTAGTTTTAGGAATCGATAAGGTGTATAAGAAATTGTTGGTAATTGTTGTAGTAAAGCTAGTATTTTTTACGAACGTTTTACAAGGAGGGACCATAGATTAGAGCTCAGTCGATCACCTACTATAAAAGTAACGATAAACAGAGACCGGTTTTGTGAGAAAAAGGAAGTAGAAAGACGAAATCGAAATGGTTTTCGCCTAAGAAATTTAGCAGAAAGAACCGGAGATTGAAGCTAAATCTAGCGAAAGCCCCCCTCAAAAAGATATCCACTAGATTCTGACGGTTATAATACTGCGGATATTACAACGAAAGATGTTATCTCATGTTTGCGAAAAACGAATTCTAGAAGTACTTTGTTTTAGTCATCTTAATGAATTTTAAACGAAAGAAATTCGTTATTAGCATTACATTATTGTGGTGTGAGAGACAATTTTGTTTTTACTTCCGAATAAATACCAAGTTTCTGCTGGATTGTAAACCACATCGACATCTGAATGAACGTATACATATATATATATATATATATATATATATATATATATATATATACATATATACATATATATGTGTGTATACACACACATACACACACACACATATATATATGTATGTATATATATATATATATTTATATATATATATATATATATATATATTTATATATATATATATATATATATATATATATATATATATATATATATATATATATTAACGTAGGAAGAATACTGGGGTTCACTCATATAGAATAACCTATTCAAATTAACACCAAACATCGGAATAAACTACAAATAGGTCACACTCATGCCACTCTCTCACATCTACTAAAAGGAGAAAAGGTGTCTGTTTGCATAACGTGCCAGGAACCCTACACATTCCATCGCACTGTTTGCATACACGTGTCAGAATGAAGGATTACCATGGAGAATAGTCTAAGTGAGATATTTAACAAAATCGACCCAGAAAAAATTATTGACTTTCTGAAAGAGATTAAAATATACAACAAAATATAACAAATAATTTCACAAGAAAAACCAAAAACAACTAACCAACATCTAATGCATTAAAATTAATGTTTCGACATTAGATGACCTAAAAGTGGTCAATATGCCGTACAACAAAACAAAACTAAGCAATCTCTTTACTTCTATGACAAAAAAGGTTAAGTCTGCAATCAGGAATAGAATGTCTAGATGAGACGGTAGACAAGCAAAATATGTCTAATTTATTTTTTTTTTAAATTGCATTCTTTTCAATCGTGCATGAATTATATTTACAAAGCTACCGATGTGAAACAAAGGAACATAAAATGAATTTCCGAAATATTACTTTTGTGTTTGCTTTCTTTCAACGAAATCGCAAAGCTCGTATTGCTTATCAAAACAGTGTCATTATCGATTTTTATTTATATTCGTTAAAATACTGGATGTTTAACGAAATATATGTTTCCATATATATTTCTATATAAACAGGTATTTTTATTAGAAATAATAACAGTAGTAGTAGTAATAGCATTAGTTTAGGTTGGACCGAAGGGGTTTTCTGTGGAACAAATTCGATTCGAACTTGACACACCCAGCATTTCAGTCCTTATCATCAACAAAATCGTCACTATCGTATTATGCGAAATGTATTTCAATAGAAACCCGTATTTTTCATTATATATACAAGGCTATTATTTTTATTATAAATATTTGTACAGTAGTAGTAGTAATAGTATTAGAGTGGTACTAACAGTAATAGTTCTTTCAATACTAAGATGATCATATAATGCAACATTTTCATTTTCATTTCAAAAAAAGGACAGTGCCACTTTTATATAGGGGGCTACTATCGGGGAGATAAGTTGCAGGTATACTATGTAGGGAGTTGAGCGGCAAGATGACTGTTCACATTACACTTGAACTTCTGAATGTTAGTATAGTTGGGAAAACTTGAACCCGGAAGGGATTCCAGAGTCTAGCAGTTCTTGGAAAGAAACTATTAGAGTAGAAATCTTTCTTACATCTAGGGATCTTGCTGATTGTCAAGTTTGTCCATGTTTTTTACGTCGTGGGAGTACAAGAGCTTGTTGTTCGTCAGAGAATCCACCATTAAATAATTGTAGAACAGGCAGAGGGATGCAGCATTTCATCGAGGAGAACGACTTTGAAGCTTGCATGACAGTTCGGGAGGTATCAGGTTGACGACTCTCTTTTGGACCCTGTCCAGGAGCGAGAGACTAGTAGCAGGTGCAGCAGCCCAAATGTGGCAACAATACTCCATACATGGGCTAATAGCCTACCTTTCTCACAGCAGCCCTGACAATGCTCTCAATGTATCTATTCCTACTCATATTCCCTATGAACGTAAAGCCGGGGAGTTTGAAAGAAGTACTTTCAGGTATTTCGACCGGTTCACGTCTAATTGAGAACAACTACAAACAGATCCTGACTCCAAATTATTCCATATAACTGTTAATACTAGTCGACTATAGTGATGATACTCCATGACACTTCCGCAATGTTAATCATCATACGAATTTAATTTAATTTTACAAAGTTAGTGTTTGTTATTCTTTACATTATTAGAGGTAGTGGTATGAGTATTATAGGAAGTAATAGTGATAGCAGGAGAAGTATTAGTTTTATTTGTTCAATAGAATGCGAAATTATGTGCTATTATCTCAAGTGTATCTTATACAGAGGCAGGCTACATAAAAACAAGCATTTAACTTTAGAATGTAAATGCAACGCAAAATGGAGTTTATATCTTAATAAAACCTTTTTTATTGTTTCATTGTTTTTTTCAATTTTCTCGTTAAATAATTGCCTTTCTTCTTAAGACAAATTAATAACGTCGCTTTTTCTTGAGATTTGAGAGAAATTACATTTTACGAGACAGGAAAATGTATAAGCGTATTCGTTTTAAAAAAATTATTGCATGGATTGTGGACATAAAACAGCCTCTTTCATTAAAATACGCAATTGATGTATAAGCGAATGTTTAAATTGAAATATAATCATATTAAATGCAAAGAAAATATCGTTGTAGAATATTAAACTTTGAAAGAGTTAAATACATTATGCGCATAATTATCATTTCTATATGAATGTATTGACTTACGTGGTCCATCCATCTATATACAAGACTGAATATATGAATACCTGCACACACACACACATACACGCATGCATGTATATATATATATATATATATATATATATATATATATATATATATATATGTGTGTGTATACTAGCATTTCAGGCCGGGGTTGCCCGAGTGTTTGGAGGTGTATGTTGAGCAAAAAAAAAGTGGTAGTAGGAGGGCAGGCTCGAACCCGTACCGTGAAGGAGGAAAAGAACGGGAAAACGTGACGTCTTTGCTGTTACGACCACCGTCAAACCGAGGATGACGAAGGTTTAAATTAAGACTAGACAATCGAAAAGAAGGGATGACTTTCGAAAATATCGGCGAAAAAAGCGACCCCTCCCTGTAGAAAGGTGCCCAGTTGAGGGTGAAGAAATTAATGTTTTTAGCCAATTCTTCGGTATTTGTCGTCTGAAGGGTCGATACTGAACTTTTGAAAATCCGTCGCTTCTGTCGAAAATTTTAGGGTGACATGCAAGCATACATACATACATACATACATACACATTTATATATTGATAGCTCAAATTTTCGACGCAAACCAATTAAAAGGTTTGCCCTATCTCTGAAAACAATTTATGTAAAATTTCAAATGTTTAAACCAGAAATTGTCTGACTAATTCGGTACAGACCACAGGGGTCATTTGACCCCTATTATGACCCATTACTATTTATTGTTTTGGACTCAAATCAAGTTATTAAGTTAAATCCATGTTCAAGGAACCTATATCTAAAATTTCAAGGGTTTATACCAAACATTGTTGGAGGAGGTTGGTAAAGTTCTCAGACGTCAAATCGTTGAACTTTGACCCCTTAACAGCCAAATTTCTGCCCGAAAACGAATTACAAAGATTTTCCCAAATCTCGGTACTCTGCATATCAAATTTCGAGTTTTTAGATGAAAAATTTACAGAGTTATTGGGTAGGGAAATGTACACACACATACACACAAACACGTTCACTTATATATATATATATATATATATATATATATATATATATATATATATATATATTATAGCGTATAATAGATAGGCTCTAAATTACAAAGAACTCAGTAAAATATATTTAAAGGTGTTGTGTCGGAGTATTTCAGTTATAATAAGCTCAATAAGTGTAATTAACTAGAGCTATATAAATAAAAGGGTGATAGATTTATAATCATGAAATTATCAATCAAGTTTTCATAGGAGGAAGCATAAAAAATCATATTTATATATACGATCATTTCAGAAGTATTTGTATATACATATACTTTCAATTATGTTTGTTATGATATGATGTCTATGTGAGACAATAAAACAATTTGATTAAGTTCAGTAAATAACTAATGAGATTAAATTGAATTGTATCACAAATAAAAATGGCCCTTTTTGAGGAGCCAGGGCTCCCAACATTTGTAATGATTTTTAATTGATTAAATGGTAAAAGGAAAAATATTATGAATAATAATAATTACATTTTGAATTTACACTTGGATAGGATTTTTATAAGGGAGAAATTATATATAAGTATAAAAAGCAGGGTTTTTAATTTTTTTTTATTTGTGAATATGGAAAAAAATAATAGGATATCGCTTCCGAAACGACCGTACATATAATTTGATATGTTAAGAGCAATTTCCCCAGAAACGAAGCTCCTGTCGAGAGATCCGTTAATTATGTGAGTTATTATTGTTAGCATGTCAACTGTAGATTTAGCAGAACGGAAACCATTGCATGTCATTGAGTAGGCATTTGTGCTGAGATGATTGACCACTTCTCTATTTAACACAAGGTTTCGGCAACTTATTCTTGATGCACAAGAGACTGATTAGTCTGTACTGATAGGAAGAAGACCTGGATTTGTTTTATAGACTGTATAATGATAAAAGCTTCTCTCTAGAAAAGACGACATGATTATATTTCCGTTTGATGAAAACCGGTTTTCTTTTTCTACTAGTTGACCAGCTGTGTACAAATCGCAAGAGTGATAGGAGACTTCTATCATATCTGAAACTGATACAAAGTTCAACGAGCGAGATCGGTCAAAGTGATAAGAACAGGACCATTGTCAGCACCTTCAAAATGCATCGTTGGGTGCCCACGAATAATATTGACGTGTCCAGGGTAATGAAAGCAATGTTTCTTGCTACGATTATGGTCATTAGTGTGCTTTACACTTGGGGCAACATCATGTCATCTCACATATTCAAAGTTGGCTTAAAAGACAAGACCAAAGTGTATTTGAATATGTTGAAGAGTTTGTGATTCCCTGATACAATCTGGTGGCCGCTGGCAGACCCTGGAGGTAGCAGTAGAATTCAGCGTCGGCTCACAAGTCTTCAGAGACCCCGGTTTGGCTTCAAAAGGAGTACTACGCCCCGCTGGACTATTTATTTTGGTCATATGTCGAGAACATCACAAACATGATGTTCCACACCACTAAAGTCAGACTGATTGCAACCATCCGCCGAGCTCACGCTGTTAACGAGCATCCCCCCCTCTCTGGCTTTCTTACTCTTTCTATTTTCTCTCTCTGTGTCTCTATAAGAGAATAGAGAAAGAGAGAGGGAGAGGGAGGGAAAGAGAGAGAGGTGAGTAAACGTGGAGGTAGACACGTTTACCAGAACCAAAGGTCAGCTGACCAAATTACGTATGTGTGACGTGGTTGGCTAGATCTGTGAGATTTGATTTGAGCTTTGAAGAAGACGGACGTTTTCCGTGGTCTCCCCCCTCTTAACTGGGGAGGGGAGAGACGAACGCTGACGTTTGTGAAGAAGAACCACACAAGCAGATTTCACTTTACACCTGCTGCAGGACCTCTGGGGAGAGTGAAATAAAAAACTATAAAACACATTCATCGTCTTGGAGTGATAAATCTTCGTCAAACAGGTATCAAGTCTCCCTCCAGGATGAGAAATTTCCAGATGATCCGTTTTGCAGAAGCAGAGGTAGGTTCAGAAATTACAAGTCACACACACGATTCCCTTTATGATAAACAAACACACAACCATTTATATTAGAGACAATCACACGGAATCTTTGATGTTATATAGTGTATACACCCAAACGTAAAAAGTGCCCCTAAATAGTGAACTCTATATAACATATTCAAATGTAACGAAAGCTCAATTTGGTACCCCTCAAGGATAACCTAGATGATAACGAATATATAACAACGCCGCCGTTTGTGGAAAAGACGCGTTCCCAGTTCCGCGGCCGCGTCGAGGCTGTGATTGAGGCTGAATGAAGTTACATTGAATAGATGTCAGTTTACTACATTATGAAGTAGGGGGTCATAATAGGGGTCAAAATTAAAACAATTTTTTTTTTAATTTGACCCCTATCATGACCCCTTAATATTTATTGTTTTGGGATCGAATCAAGTTATTAAGTTAGATCCATGTCCAAGAAACCTATATCTAAATTCGGGGGTTAGAGACCCAAAATTGCCGGAGGAGATTGGTAGAGTTCTCAAAAGTCAAATCGTTGAATTTTTATCCCTTTCTGGCTGAAAACCGATTAGAAAGCGTTTTCAACATCTCGAAACCCATTATATCAAATTTCGAGTCTGTAGACCTAAAATTGACAGAGTTATTGCGTAGGAAAATGTACACACAAATGCACAGACACACACACAACTTCACTTTTACAGATATATAGATATTCAACATATGCCGGAAGGGACGTAGGTTTAAATTAAGGCTAGACAATCGAAAGGAGAGAATAACTTTCGAAAATATCGGCAAAAATTGCGACCCCCATGTAGAAAAAAGCCCAGTTGCAGGCAACTTTTCGATATTTTTCGTCTGAAAGGTCGAACTTCAAAAGGATACTTATCTTGTAAAAATCCGTCGCCTCTGTCGAAAGTTTTAGGCAGACATTCAATCACACATACATACACACACATTTATATATTGGTAACTAAAAATATTCGTCCCAAACCGATGAAGGAGCTTCCCCTATCTCTGAATACACTTTATGTCAAATTTCAAAACGTTTAGACCAGAAATTGTCTGAGTAATTTGGTAGAGACCGCAGAGGTCATTTTTTAACTTTGGCCCCTATTATGATAAAGTTTTTCCCAAATCTCAGTACCTTGTGTATCAAATTTCGAATCTGTAAACTAAAAATTGACAGTTGTTTCTTAGGGAAATTTACACACACAGACACACACATAGACACGTTCACTTATATATATATATATATATATATATATATATATATATATATATATATATAGAGAGAGAGAGAGAGAGAGAGAGAGAGAGAGAGAGAGAGAGCGAGAGAGCGAGAGAGAGAACGAGAGAAGTGAAATGTATATGTGTGTGTCTGTGTGTGTACATTTCCCTTCCAAAGAACTCTGTCAATTTCTTGTCTCCAGACTCGAAATTTTACATACGGAGTGATGAGATGTTGGAAGAAAATTTTAATTTGGACCTTTGAAAACTCTACCAAACTCCTCCGAAAATTTTAGATATAGATTATTTGGACATGGATCTTACTTTATAATTTGATTTGAGCCCAGCACAATAAACGCAAAGCGGTACTAATTGGGGTCAAAATTACTAAAAAATTGACCTTTGCGGTCTCTACGAAATTACTCAGCCAATTTTTAGTCTAAACATTTGAAATGTTACATGAAGTGTATTCAGATATAGGGTAAGCATTTTATTTAGTTTTTGGCAAAAAAGTTTGCTGTCAATGGATCAAAGTTCAAAAGATTTTACCTTTGCGATCTCTAGCAAACTATTAAGCCGATTTTTGGTCTAAACATTTAAAATTTTACATAAAGGTTATTTAGACATGCAGCAAGCTTTTTAATCAGTTTTGAGGCGAAAATTTAGCAGCCAAAAGGTCAGAGTTGGGCCTAAATATTTTAAATTTTAGATGTAGATTACTTGGACATGGGTCAAACATTTTAATCTGATTTGAGCCCAAAACAGTAAATGTTAAGGTGTCTAATGGTGGGTTAAAGTGAAAAAACATTTAATCTCTGTTGTCTCTATGAAATGGTAGTAAAGAGAGCCTATTATTTCGAAATGCATTACTGTATATATGCAGATTTTTAATATATACATTTGCATATAAACGTAAGGAACAGTATATGCGGCCAGGGCAAAGCCGGACTGAACTCCTATCTATATCTATATATCTATAAAAGTGAAAGCGTATGTGTATCTGTGTGTCTGTGTGTGTACATTTCCCTACGCAATAACTCTATCAATTTTCAATCTATACACTCGAAATTTGATATACAGGGTACGGAGATTTGGGAAAATCTATGTGATCGGTTTCGGGCCAGAAATCTGGCAATTAAGGGGGCAAAGTTCAACGATTTGACTTTTGAGGACTCTACCAAACTCCTCCAACAATTTTCAGTCTAAACACTTGAAATTTTAGATTTTAGTTCATTGGACATGGATCTAACTTAATAATATAATTTGCGTCCAAAACAATAAATGTTAAAGAGTCATAATAGGGGTCAAAGTTAAAAAAAATTGACCACGTTTTTTTTTTGTTTTTTTTTTTTTGCTCAACATACATCTCCAGATACCCGGGCAACGCTGGGCACCCATGCTAGTATAGCTATAAAAGTGAAAATATGTGTGTGTGTGAGTGTGTGTATGAGTGTGTGTGTGTACATTTCCCTACCAAATAACTATCCTTTTTTAGTATAGAGTCTCGAGATTTGACATAAGGCGTATTGAAATTTCCGAAAATTTTTTAGTCGGTTTTCGGCCAGAAATTTGGTTGTCAAGGTGTCAAAGTTCAACGATTTGACGTTTTAAAACTCTACCGAACCCCTCCGAAAATGTTGGGTCTAAACACTTGAAATTTTAAATGCAGGTTACTTGAACATGGATCGAACTTTTTAAATTTCATTTGAGCCAAAACATAAAAAATAGTGGTTAAAATTGGGGTCAAAGTTTAAAAAAAAACCATCTGCGGTCTGTGCCAAATTACTCAGACAATTTCTAGTCTTACCATTTGAAATTTTACATAAAAGGACATTCAGAGATATGACAAGCCATTTAGTCTGTTTGGGTCGATAATTTAAGCTTCCAAGGGGCAAAAGTTCAACAGATTTGATATTTGTTGTGTGTAGCAATTTGCTAAACGTTTGAAATTTATGCATAACGGGTATTCAGACATGCAGCAAGGATTTTAATCAGTTTTGGGGCAAAGATTTGGCTGCCAAAAAGTAAAAGTTGAAAGAGTTGACCTTTGCAGGTTCTAACAAATTCCTCCGCCAATTTTAGGTCTAAAGACTTGGCATTTTATATGTAAGTAATTTGGACATGGGTAAAACTTGGTATAAAATGTTAACGGGTCGAAATTCCGGGTCAAGGTAAAAGAAAATGACCTCTGCGGTCTCTACGAAATTACTCAGACAAATTTTGGTCTAAACATTTGAAATCTTACATAAAGTGTATTCACGCGTAGGGCAAGTTATGAATAGTACATAGGGCCCGAGTAAAGGCGGACTGAACTGCTAGTATATATATATATATATATATATATATATATATATATATATTTAAATAAGGGAGTAGTCACCAACAATGTGTATTTTTTTAACATTATTTTATTATTCCGTGTCTTGGTTTTTCATTGAGAATTATGTTTGGATCATTGTAATAATGTTTTTAAGTCATTGAAATCGTTTACGTACGTTTCAGACGGTCTGATGCGTCCTCGTCAGAAATTATTTTCAAATGTGTAAAAATGGCGATTTTCAGTTAGTTGAAGTTTTTCCAAGGGGTGGAGGCTTGTAAGTGTTTATGCTAAATTTTTATTGCTTTTTTATGGCTTTTTTATTTGGTTTGTCCAGGGAGATTTTGACCTAGCTGTAGTCAGTCGCTATCTCTTTCTGCTAATGTGTTTTTCTTTTCCTTTAGGGTGGGGTAGGGTGTGTGTATGTGTGTGTGTGTGTGTGCGTGTGTGTTTATGTGTGTGTGTGCGCGCGCGTGTGTGTGTGCGTGTGTGTGTGTGCTTTTATTGGTTTGGGAATGTGTATATTTTTATTTTCTTCCTTAGGAAGCCGGCTGTGGTCCGAGGTCGTTACCAATGTGTATGTGTGGGGAGGGGGGGACTGGCTCTTCTGAAGTAAGGGTAGGGGTGCTTTCATTCTATTTTGATATTTATTTTTTGGATTCTTGGATTTTAGTTTTGTGATTTTTCGTTTTAGTCTAATATTATGTTTGTTTAGAAAGAGGGGTGTATTTAAAATAGGGGATTTTTTAATGTTTCTATTTATTTATTTGTCTCCCCATGTGGGTATGGCCAGACCCAGGATCGGTTCCTAGTGTGGGGAAGATTTTGTTCCCCAGAGGGGGGCATTGGAGTGGGTGTAGGTATGGGAGGGGGATGATAGAAGGGTAGATAGTCGTTTCAGTCATGAGGGGGTTCTCCTCCCCTGACTGAGGAGGGAGCGAGGTGTTGGAACAGATATTATACTATGGTTCTAGGTGGCTCCTAGTGTTGTTGGTTTCGAGGTTAAGTAGGGTTGGTATTGCTCAGTGTGTTGTATTAGAGATAGGGGTGTTATATCTGTGTGTGGTTGTATGTGCGCACGTGTGTGTGTTTTAATGTGTCGGTTCTGATTTATGTGTGGGTGTGTATATGTGTATGTGTATGGGTGTGCATGCGAGTGTACCTTGCATTTCATGTTTTTGCGTGATGGTATTAGGTTCTGTTCAGTTCAGGAGTGAATTTGGTGATGAAGTTTTTTTTTCCCTGTGTAAGTAAATAAAAATGATTGTCTGTTTGGAAGATTGGCATTATTTTGAAGCTGTTTCCACTGCATGTGTGTACGTGTTTTGAAACATAGAGGTGTCTGTTATCTGCAATTTTGATGTTGCTCTTATGTAAGGCCACTCTATTGCTGAAATTTTTGGTGGCGCCTATGTAGGATTTGTTGCATGTTGTGCATCTTAGTGCATATACTACATTTCTGGAGGTGCAATTTAGATCCTTTTTTATTTTGAATGTTTGTGCTGGGTTTTTTAATGTGTATGTGTTACCTTCTATTATTATGTCAATACTCCACATCGCGGTTTGTTGCATTTTGTAACTCCTTTTGTAGTATGTGGGACGAGTTTTGAGAAAGTTAGGATGTGTTTTAAGTTTTGGGGTTGGCGTTTGCTCTTTATTATTTTGTTGTTTTAAGTATGTTGTTTAGTTTGTCGTTCTGATTGAGGAGGATAAGGTTTTTTGTTATCTGTGTGAATAGTTCTGGGTTGTTTGTGTTGTGTGTAAAGACGTATGCTAGAATATATATATATATATATATATATATATATATATATATATATATTACAAAAATGCATATCGTAACTGACCTGTTTATAATTAAAGAAAATCCAGGATGATTTTCTTGGTTCTGATTCGTTATCGTGAAACTTTCGAGACCATGATGATGGAAAGTTTTAAATATTATAAAAAAATATGTCATTTTACTTGAACCCGACCATCTTTTACTCCAGTAGCTTCCCTTTAACTCTAAGTTACCAAAAATTGCAATGAGACTGGAGGGAATTAATAACTTACAAACGCATAGTTTGGGCCTATACATTAGACAATTCAGCGTGTTAGAATGACGGAGGTTGTGAGCGTTAAATAAACGCTTTTTGACTGTATTTTAGTTTATACTACCTAGACAATGAACATCCTTATATATATATATATATATATATATATATATATATATATATATATATATACACATATATATATATACTAGCAAAAGTACCCGTCGTCAAAAACAGCCTACAGAAAATGGACTCTGATTTATGATAGTATGATAGGTTATGAAAAGGACGGTTTGTAAAGAGATAGCTTCGAATTTGGGGGGTATCAAAACCAAAGCAAAATATGATGAAAGTAAAAATAAAATTCATAAACCCTATAATTTACTATACAATACCTGTTCACACTGAAACACTTATCACAATATTCTGTGGATCTAAATTAAAAAAAAAACCTTGTTAAACTTTGTGATATATTTCCATTCTATGGAGGTCAGGCGCGAACGAAAGCCCCATAATATTATTATACCATATTTCTTCAAACTGAAACAAAATTATCAAAGTATACTTGCGCAGATAGATATGAAACGTCTTTATTAGAGTTTGTGCCTATTTCCATTCTATGGAGGTCAGGCGCGAACGCAGACTCCACAATTTTATTATACCATCCGTATTTAAGTTAAAACATACTTATCAAAGTATTATTATGTACATCTATATCAACAACACTTGTAAACGTTTTTTTTTTTAATTTTTAAATTTTTATTTCCATACTTTGTGGACCAGGCGCGTACGCAGACCCCACAATTTTAATGAATCATCATTTTGCCAGATCAAAAATACCCATTCCTGTGTCTCGATACATCTTCTATCGTTATATGTGATCAGTGTTCTATAATTTTCAACCATATAGGAGCCTATCCATGCCCAGACACACACACAGACGTTCAGCTTTATATTATAGATATGATAAATAGCGTGAATGGAGGTGTGCTTTTATTTCTAATATGTAATAGAATTAATTAGTATTCCGAAATATTCATATTTATTCTAGAGAGATTAACACAAACGATGTCAGATAATCCTGCACGCAACTTCCAAAGTCTCAGATATTGTTTTATTCATCACTGCGGAATTTAGCTAAAAGTTCCTATGAATCGATACCCTGATTTTATTCACCTGAAATATTACTCTCCATGTGAAACATTATAGAATAATCTTCCGAAACACACAATCCACTCAAATCATTAGCGTTTGGGCGAATCAATTTCGTCGCATTGTAATATCGCAATTTTCCAAAGTGGGTTCGATAATTTAAAACCATCGTTATATAATTGAATCCATTTCACAACTGAAGATAAGTTAGAGGAGATAAAGACTCGTGCCTATACAGTCTATTGAATCATACCTTGCATTATGAACACATTTATTCTAATTAAGATGTGACCCCAATTGAATGGCGCACATAACTATCACCATTTTTAGTTTTAAGGGATGGAAATTGATATCAGTTATATCTATTTTCATGTCACCCTTAATATCTATCTTTCTCTCTCTCTCTCTCTCTCTCTCTCTCTCTCTCTCTCTCTCTCTCTGTATATATATATATATATATATATATATATATATATGTATATATATATATATTAAGCTACGTTGTGCTTGTGTGTGTTCTTTCAACATAAGTTCCCAAACGGCTCAGACTATCTTTCGCAAATGTCACACAAAGTTAATATATATATATATATATATATATATATATATATATATATATATATATATGTATGTATATATGTCTGGCAGTTTTCTTAGATACGTTTTGTACAGAAATTCATCCGAGAGAATCTAAAATCGAAGATCGAAAAATAAAAAAAACGATCTAAAAATAGCTGTTCTCTCTTATAGTAAAAATAACTTTTACATGGAAATATTTTACGTTACACCGGCCAACGGAAATAATAAAATCTTGGCAACTCATTTCTTCTTAAGCTTAGTTGTAGAGCATTCGAGTACAGATCGTATAATCCCCTATTAAAGCCCTGGTATACCTCACTATTTTATTTTTATTTTCACTTACGAATGAGTTCAATTTACGATGAAATTGCTGCCAATAATTTCTTCGTTTTCATATTTAAAAACTGAACATTACTAAGAAGTTACTTTTCCAGAGAATTCATCATCAAGCCCAAATATCTGCTGTCATGATATGTAACGCAGATTCTTTTGAGCATCCTGAAATTTGGACTTCTTAATTAAACAATTATTATAGAATATAAGCATCCATGTATAAGAATGTGCTATAATCCAGCTCATAATAATATACAATATTTAAACAAAATTGAAGTAAAAATAAATTTAATAAAAACAATTAAATATTATATTCTAAGTAAAATCCGAAGGAAATCAGCCATTACAAAATTTATGATAGAATCTTGGAGTAAAACAAATTGAATGAAGAAATAAAGTAACGACAATGATAATAATTCACAATAAGAACCCGTGGAATTTCCACGCATGGAGAATCATAATAAATATTCAAATTTGTTCTGATAAAGATGATATTTTTCGAAATAGCGCACATTTTTTTTTTACAGAAAAGCAATAGTGCACACAAAATAAGTTTATAAACATTTCTGTGAAAATAGTGTTTATTGTATTTAAAATAGTAAACTGACTCAAATTAGATAAATTAATAATGTAAGGCATTAGTTTGGTGCAAAAATATTGTCATTTTTGACGTTCAACTTCACGTCAGACAACGCCATTATTTTTGCACTAACCTAATAGCTGTTACTGTTAATGTGTCATTACACTTCAAACGTATCGAACAAACAAAGGAACAAACAAATAGGAAAGAATAAGCATCCGACTCGGCACTTTTTTTTTTAGATGCAAATGGAATGCATTTATTCGTGGTTCTTCCAAAACAACGCATTTCATTATTTTGCAAAAATCTCTTCGCACATACACATGTGCAATTTACAAGTGTTTATCTTTTCCGGTCTCGAATCCACAAGTCCATTTTTTTACATAGGCATCTCCACTTATCCATGTCAAGAGGCCAAGCGAGGATAAGGGTTAAAGAGTGTACAGTATAAATTGGGCAATATAGTAATCGTTAATAATGGAAATTCAGTAAATTTGTTAACTAATATGGAACGATTCATCAAAAACTTGTTTACGTTAGACTTGAAGACAACCATATTGTAGTCAGCTGGAAAGCAGGAAAAGGAAAAATAATTCCACAGGCATGCAGTTCTAAGAAAGAAGCTTTTTTCATGGAATCTACGTTTAGGTTTAGGCACAGATAAAGAGTGGAGGAAATTAGTGATAGTGTTTTCTGCTAGACGGGTGTTTCTTGCGAAAGTCTTGCGAGGAGATACCATAGATTGGAGCTCAGCCGAGCACTTGTCTGGTTAACTTACTGTTCTCCTCGAACAAAGGGGTGAATTTTTCTCTCTTTTTCTTGAATATCGTGTGTCAGCATCGTCTTGCCTGTACGGAGATATACTTGCTAATCTGAAAGATTGCAGTTTTCACACCCGACGATACAGCTAACAGAAATGTCTAGCAGCTGAGTGCGAAATCGAGGAGTATTCGCCACAGAAGATAGAGAAAAATGGTGCAGAAGCCACAGTACTACTTTCCCTTTATAATTTGCGGTTCCACTCCTGACATGTCTGTTCTTGACACAGGGAATAGTAGAGACAACCAAAGAGCAAGGAATCCTTTTTCTACTCACCTTCAGCCCCAACAACGCATATCGCCACTTGAACAAAGAGGGCTACTAATTGGAGCCATGAGTAAGAAAGATTGAAATGTTGGTTTACGTTTCATGTGAACTTGTTCATATTAGTACCGTTTGAGAAGTAGGTAGCACGAATAGAATTCCGAAGTCTAACCGTTCTAGGGAAGAAGTTGTTAGAGTAGAAACTTTTCTGACATTTATGGACCTTAATAGTGAATTGGTGTGATTTTGCTGCTAAGCGGGTTTTTCGGGGATATGTAAGTTGAGAGGGAGCAAGTGCAATGAGTTCATCATAGCACATTCCATAAAAATATTTGTAAAACAGGCACAGAGATGCAACATTGCGGCGATGGGACAGAGGTTGGAGCCTAGTTGACAAAGTGGGACCTATTAGATTGGAGGCCCTTTTCTTTAAGCTATTCAAGATGGAGGGACTAGTGGTGAATGCACCAGCCCTGATGTGGCAACAATATTCCATACATGAGCGAATGCTGGCTTTATGAATACAGGATACTCTCAGATGTGAGTAGTTTTCCAGCACGATAGAGGGAGCCCACCTTTATTGCAGCAGCCTTTGAAATATCTTTAATGTATTTGTTCTACCGTATTTCTTGGTACAAACCACTCTTTACTTTTTAATGTGTCCTATTAAACGGATATCTCTGACACAACCGCGTAACCCATGTCTCATCACACGACGAGGTGGTGTTTGAATTTAGAGGATGTTGTTAATTCTGATATTACTTTATAAAATGTGCAATTGGCTATTCGAAAATATTGTAATGTTTCGTGAGGATCAGAGTTATAATTGTGAAATGTGGTAATTACAAAACTATACCCCAGGGGTTGCTATTTTTTATTTATTATTTATTTGTTTTTGCTAGGGGCTCACCACTTATTAAGGCCATTGAAAGATAATTGTTGTCAGGCGGCCGATGAGATAATACCATAGTGATTGGGAATGGTGGAAGTTTGTCAGAATTTAATTATTTAAAAGACAGCTCAACTTGTTAATATTAGACGTGAAAGTGACTACGTAACATTTAGCCGAAGAGCAACCGCGCGGTATTGTATTCCTCAGACAGGTAGTTCTAGAAAAAAACGTTACTGAAATAATTTTCGTTTAGTCTTCGGCACATATAGAGAGAAGTGGAAATTGTTAATAGTGATACAAGAAAGGCAAGTGAATTTAAAATAAACTTTTAACTATGCTGATAAGTGTTTAATTTTTTCTTCGGGATATCATCGAGTTACTTCTCTTTCTAAATCTGTACATTTCTATATGAAAACTACAACCGATTAAAATTTAACTGATTTTAATATTAATTTCCCTTGTTAAAATGTGTCTTGCGTATGTATGAAATTTATAAGTAGAGTCCTTCCTCGAAAATAGGCATACTTATGTGACGTAATAAAGCTAAGCAAAATAATCACAGTTTAATGATTTTTTTCCTAAAGTATTTTAGCTACTCGACACTTTAGACAGATTAAAATGATATCTATTCTTCTTAGAACAGCTCTCTTGCCCTTTAATCAATACAAACTATGCTTCTATTTTTGCAGGTGTCCAAATTATTAGCTTGGATAAAAAAAAACAGCTGGAAAGGTTTAAGGAGATTGATGAACCTGCCAAATAATGGTTTCCTCAGATACAAACCATGACAGAATTTCAGTGGAATAAGGAAAGAAGCTTACGGATTCAGATGCAGTCATTTTGTCTAAGATGGGCTCTGTTCTTTAGAGTGGGCTTCGATCTACTCTCTCCATCAGGACAGTAGTATTCGAGAGAGCATGGCTAGTCCAACTCATAGTGCAGAAATTTTATCTAACCTAGAATTTCTTTATCAGGTGAAAGTTAGGTCTGAGATGCCGGCTTGAGTAAGCCAAAATCTTTGGAGCAGGGTGGACACTGAACATCACTTCCATTAACACTGGCACAGTTGTCTCCGCAGTATATGTTGTCTAACAGAGACAATAGTTTGTGCTGGTGAGAGCACTTCGCCATTAGTACAACCGAAAATGTCGAAGAGCCATTTAACCAACTTAGGCTATATCAATAGATATTGGAGACATATAAAACTGACCAAAGCTAAATTTATTTAACAAGTCTTTTTGGACTGCTAAAGATGCATGGATAGATTTAGATTGCACACATAGCAGTAGTTTCAACAACAAAGACGTCTCAGTAACATTACTGAAGACAAAACCTGGGACATAAATAACGGATCATTTCGGAAGCAAATAGAATAGTATCAATCGTAACTCCGTATTTACTCAACAAAAAATATGAATGGATTCGCTATGTAAACTCCTGTCAAGATTTTCAGTAGGATCTTCAAGTCTTATATTCTTACATATGTTGCACAAGTTTCGCAATATATGATGCGTTGTTCTATAAATGTCTAGAAAAACCATAAAATAGACCATTTTAAAAATCAAGATAATATACCTAATTAGAAATAGGTAAAGATCCTCTCTATATCAGTTCAAACAATTCTGAGCTATCATAAGCCAATTGGGTGCGTCGGTTATGAGACCCTGATAAAATTTTTAATATACACGTGATATTAGTATGTATAAAAGTGTTAACTTTGGTTAAAGTAGGGATGTTCCTTTTTTTGATTTTCGGTGTTTGGTTTTATCAGAGTTATTCTGATACATCTTTCTTAGAATACTCCCATACACTTAAAGTAAGTTTGTGCTAAATTTCTTAAAAAGTCAACCTAGACGTTTCGAAGTACATACAGAACGAACTCACACTCAAACACTGATAAACACAGACACAAATTGCATTTCATATATGTAGAGATAATAAGCTCTATTTTGTTTTGCCGAACAAACAATCGCAAAGATTATCTTGTTGTTAGAAATTGTGAAAATATTTTCGAACAAAAAAGAAAACAATTAATTGCTCTTGTAGTTTGCATCGACAAGATTCGCAAAACACAACACACTGAATAAATAATATCAATAAAATCTGAGAGAAGAGGAAAGCTGATATTAAATTTACTTCTTTTGGCAAAATTCTAAATTGAAATAATATGGAATTTTCTTTCAAATCCAAGACAAATTTATCTGCGAATTCTTAAAGAATATATAAAACAAATAACACGACGAAAATATAATTGGTTATATTTTTGCCTGGGGAGAAAATTATGTATTTATTATTTTAATGTATTTGAAAACTTAGTTCGTTCGGTAAAATGGTCGGATGCACATAGTGTTGCTTTACAAATAGATGTATGTATCTTATTGCACCATCGTGTTGCTTTCAAACTCAATGCATTGTATATCACGAACACATGAATCGAAATTCTTATTATATACTGGTTGCTTGGAACATATTTGTCGGTTTACACTGTATATCTGAGTCTCTGTATTGGAACAAATGTTAGTTATATTTACAGCAAGCAACGAACAAGTACATTGGTGCAATTATGCATTCTTATTTCCTCGTGTAAAATAGAGTATTGTGGTACGACCCCCTGGTGTTATGGATAAAATACTGAAATTAAATCTCAAGCAACAATATTCTGAAGGTTTAAGGTTTAATCCTCATTTACTAAGAAAACAATTACGAATTAGTTTACGCTTACCTGAAAATGCCTAACGAAACGAAAGAATGTTACATCTGTGGATTAAATAAAAAGCTCCAATAAATTGCCAGGTCTGCGGGAATCATTCCTAGTTCTGCAGGATACACCGGAAGATGGTTAGAGCTTAGATCGGCCGATTAATTTGTTCACTTAAGTAAATCTCATATTTTCTTCTACTAATAATATATATGTTCGCGCATAAAAGGAAATTAACACTTTTCAAATTGAAATTTACAACATTTATTATTCAAAAAAGCTAAACAAAATAAAAATAATTATTTCCCTATTCCAATAAGTTTCAATATTAAGCATTTTACCTGCATAGGCTTTCCTAAAATATTATGATTTTCCAAGAAATATTAATATTAATATTTATATTTATATATGCATTTAACCGATTAAATTTCAGACATTAAACATAGACTATATATATATATGTATATATATGCATATATACATATATTGCGATAATAGGAATAAAAACCCACCTCTTATTGCTTACCTTATTAGTAGCTACCATTCAGTTACCTCAATATATAATCACAAGTATGGTTTACCTTCCTTCCATATTCATAACCATTATTGAAATTACCATGATAGCAACAATAGCCAGACTCCACTCCAAACATGCACATAAATTGGATCTAATACTTTAATTGAGCTAGTCATCTCGTACAGCCCATCTTCATCTAGTAATATAAATGTAACAAAGGAACATCTTCAATGATTTTTATGATAAAAGAACTTTGATCAAAACCAATTCTTTTTTTAATTTATTGAGTTATTCTTAACAAATTTGAGTCATATACCTCAGGCTCCAAGTCGTGTCCCCTATGCTTTTTTATTCTGTTAGCATAATACTATCCTCATAAAAGGCCCATGTGATCTATACGAAAAGTGAACTATTTTTTCAATGCAACCATAAATCCCGTAAATTATCTAATCACTAATTTCAAATAATTTCTTTATCTTGTATAACATTGAAAAAATACTTTCTGAGAAATAACTCAATTATTTCCTTATAGTTTAATGTCTTTATTTTTCATCTTGCTAATCACTTTGCTTATTTATAAGATGATAATCACCCACTGATTTCCCTTAGACTTTCGAGTCTCTTTTAATATATGTTTATTTAATTATAATCTTAAATAATTTTCTAGAGTTTCACAAATATTATGAAAGTAAGATATAACACTTAATTTCTATATTTTCTAATCGTGTTAGTTATTTTAAATTATCTATATATTCTAACTACCGTTTACATAATTATTAAAACTACTTTATTATATGTTACTGTCATTATTATTATTAATATCAATAATGTCATTATTATTATTAATATCAATAATGTCATTATTATTATTAATATCAATAATGTCATTATTATTATTAATATCAATAATGTCATTATTATTATTAATATCAATAATGCTATTATCCTCATGTTTGATTAGTACTATCATTATCTCCTTTTATTATCGCTCGTTTATTGATGTTATTATTATTAAGATTATCATTACTATTATAATCACTGATAACAAAATGTTTATTCATATTTTATTATTATTCATATCAATATTGCTATCATTAGCAGTAGTAGTAGTAGTGTTGCTATTAAGATTATGTCTATAATAAGCACTAATATTTTTTCAATCACTTTTTCTCTATTCCGAAATCACGCTTTTTTCTCTGTCACTTCCGTTGAATTTATATTACTCCTACGCATCCGTTCAGCTGTGCTCCAGCAGCAGATAACATTATTTAATGGGCAATCTGTCTGGGTCACGATGACACAACCTTTTTTCTTCTGTTGAATCTTTGAAAATAGTATTTTATCATCATTCAAATCTATACCTATTAATGGAAGCGGTATAAATCCAATTGATTAATTTCAAAGTGAAAAAAAAACTTTAACGCTTTAAAATAATTTTTCCTCGGTCGCTTGCAAACTGGATTTTTATACAGATTTGGATTACATACATTTTGGAATTTTAATTTGAATCTCTTTGTCAACATTATTAATCCGACTGCCTCTGGTGACGACACAGATCGTATGATTTTTCGACTTCGGACATACGTAATTACTCCATAACTTTTCATTCAGATTTGAATTTTTTTATATATTTTTCACTTTGTATTTCTTTTCTCCATTTCATGAACTTTTTACACTGACTTTTTTAGTCAAGTTCACCCCAAAGATTCTACTAGTCGGGAAAACCTGACAAAGGTTAACAAGATGTTCGTTTACATTACATTTAAATATCTGCATATAAGTACAGTCAGGAAAGTAGGTAGCAAAAAGAGATTTCCCAAGTCCAGGGAAGACAATAGAGTAAAAATATTTCTTGCATTTATGAATCTCAACAGTGTGGGGGTGATTTTGTTGCTAAGACAGTTTGTAGGGGATATGTACATCGATGGGGCACGAGGCACAGGAATGCAACATTGAGGCAATGGGATTGGGGCTGCAGCTTAGTTGACAAAATGGAACCTATCAGATTGAATACTCTTTTTTGGACATTTATCCAAGACACAGAGACAAATGGCAGATACACCAGCCCAGGTGTGGAAAATGTATTCCATGCATTGTAAATTGGTGGCTTTTTAGACTTATAGGATGCTCTCAGGTGTGAGTAGTATTCTAGCACGATAGAGGGAACCCACCCTCTTTGAAGTAGTCTTCGCAATGTACTCAATGTATTTGTTTCAGTTTATATTTCCCGTGAAGTTTTAGCAGGGGAGTTCGGAAGAAAGAATTCTCATGTAGTGTGGTATTACTTACGGATATCTGTGGTTACCGTGCCTTCTTGTAATTGTTAAAGGGGGACATCTTAGTTTTACTAGCATTAAATATAACTATCTATTTACGGCTCCCTTCCACTATGGTATGGAGGTATTTTCCATTGCCTTAGATTTATATACATTCGTTCCTCACTCGTCCATGTTATGGGGCGTTGTATCATCCGGCAATATACCCATCACAGACAATATTATCAGGGGGATCATTACTGAATATCATGAATATCACTGGTCCAATGATCAACCTCTGAGGTACCCTAGCATTGACTTTATGCTGATTCTATGTAACTCCATCAATGGCAACGTGCATGGTTCTATGTCTAGGAAGGATCTAATTATATTCAGTATTCGTCCAGTTATAACGTACGATTTAATTTTTATTAGCAGCCCTTCGATACAGATTTTGCTAAAGGCCTAGATATTCCAAGAGCTATAAACCTGGCTTTGCTCGCCTTATCCAGTGCATGACTTAAAATATCTGCAGTAGAACGACATTGCCTAAATCTGTAATGATTGTCAGAGAAAAGATTAGCTTTTGCCAGATGATCGGCTAGTGCTTGATTGATTAATGTCGTAATGATTTTAGCAAAGAGCAGGACGAGACAATAGGGTCAGTCCTTTCACCAGAATTCTCGTACACTGGTGGAACATAGGCAATCTATTAGCTATTAGGGAAGCAAGATTCAGCAAAGCATTTGCTGTAGAGTTAGGAAAATACGAAAGCTAACCCGGCTGAGTATTTCTTAATTAGTATAGTAGAGATAGGATCAGGACAATAGGCCTTGCGATGCTTAAGATCTTTTTTGCATATATAACTAGTTTTCATAGATTGTAGTTCTAATTTAAGCGATCTTCACCCAATTCATAGATTTGTTATAAAAATAATTTCATAATGTCTTTCCTGATAAAAAGAAAGCACTCTTGGAAATTTCGCAGATTAAGGAAATCAAAATATTCTTGTCGAGTATCCTGTTGAACAATAAATTCTTGTAAATTATAAGTTATAGTATTTAATTATGTTCTTTTGTGACAAGCTCTATTTCCTATTTTGGTTCTATTGAGCTTTTGTTATTTGGTTGGGATTACTATATAAATGTTAATATTTGATTTGATTTTAAAAAATTAAGTTTACAAAAGCGTTATGTTTCTAAACTTTATTTTTACTGTACATATATCTATACATACATATCTATAATATAAAGCTGAACGTCTGTGTGTGTGTTTAGTCACGAATAGGCTCATATGTGGTTGACTATTTTAAAAAACTGATTATATATAATGATAGAAGATGCATCAAGACACAGGAATGGGTATGTTTGATCTGGCAGAACGGTGGTTCATTAAAATTCTGGGGCCTGTGTTCGCCCCTGGTCCACAAAGTATGAAAATAAAAAAAAATTTAATTTAAAAAAAACGTTTACAAGTGTTTTTGAGATAGATGTACATAATAATACTTTGATAAGTATGTTTTAACTTAAATAGGGATAGTATAATAAAATTGTGGGGTCTGCGTTCGCGCCTGGCCTCCATAGAATGGACATAGGCACAAACTTTAATAAAGACTTTTCATATATCTCTGCGTAAGTATACTTTGATAATTATGTTTCAGTTTGAGGAAATATGGTATAATAAAATTAATGGCTGTTCCTTCACGCCTGACCTCTATAGAATGGAAATATGTCACAAAGTTTAACAAGGTTTTTTTTTAATATAGATCCACAGAATATTGTGAGAGGTGTTTCAGTGTGAACAGGTATTGTATAATAAATTATGGGGTTTATGTATTTTATTTTTACTTTCATCATATTTTGCTTTTGTTTTGATACCCCCAAATTCGAAACTATCTCTTTACAAACCGTCCTTTTCATAACCTATCATACTATCATAAATCAAAATTTTCTGTAGGCTGTTTTTAAACCCAGTCAACGACGGGTACTTTTGCAAGTATATATATATATATATATATATATATATATATATATATATATATATTGAGAGAGAGAGAGACGTTTTTTTATTACCGTATCTTTCGGTTAAGTTACATTATTGTTTCAGCTACTCGGCCGTTTTTTTTTTGCCATCTGTAGCTTCCTCAGACTTTCTGTAAAAGTCTGAGAAAGCTACAGACGGCAAAAAAAAACGGCCGAGCAGCTGAAACAATAATGTAACTTAACAAAAAGATACGGTAATAAAAAATACAACGCATATTTACTCTACAACAGTATTGAGCACTTTCTTCAGTTTTTATTAATTACCATTACCATCGTTATTTAAACTTTTCGACGTAGCTAATATAAATTGAAAGAACATAAGATTCCTGACATCATCAAGTGAAACGTTTTATATATGCGACCAAAAAAATTGTATATCTTAAAAATTGTGCAATCTCTGTGGATCAGAAAATTTCGCATTCTACTGGTTCTGAGTTATTGCAACAGAAATTTCATGAACAAAAGAGGAGAAAATTTCCAGGAATATATCCACAGATAACAGGCATTTTGAGTCAAGTGTACCCACTAAATGTTTAGACAAAACTTAAAATGAACAAAACTTGGATAATTGTAGTTAGTAATTTGATACGACTTCCTCAGGGACTGACTATGGGAGTTGTCAACTACGAATACTCCTACTTATAATAATAATAATAATAATAATAATAATAATAATAATAATAATAATAATAATAATAATAATAACACTATTATTACTCCTAACATTACTACTATTACTTGTATTAATAATTCTGCTACAATTAGACTACTAATTTAGTATTACTTATACTTCTACTACCATTACTACTAACAATAATAATAATAACATTAATTGGATTAGATTTAATAATAAGTTACATAGTTTTTACATGGAGTTCACCACTTATCAAGGCCCAATGCCCACTCGGTGATAAGGGTTATAGAGTTGGATCGTCTCCTAATTTAAGGCACAAACAATAAAGGTGTAAGTGACATCTCTAACTTGAGGTACGAGAGCAACACACACAAAACACATCAGAGCAGTAACACACAGCACAGCAAACCAAAACGTATTCGAAAGGAGTTTACTGATTAGTCATTGAATGCATCTACAGAATAGAAAAGCTTCCGGAAACAAGTGAAAACCCCATGGGGCATATCTATTGACTCCTCTGCAACTGAACAAATGATTGTAAATCAAGCCATACAGACACTGAAGAGTGGCTAGTTCTCTGATCACGAACCAATGGAAATGTAACAAAAGAAAGATGATGATCATGATGATGATGAAGTCGTAGTAATATAAATAATGGTAGTAGCAGTAGCAATATTAACCACACTTGAAACTATTTTCAATATAAATATACAGTTTAATTTGTTAACAGGTGTATTCACAGTAGAAAATATTAAGTGGGTAGGTCATCCATTAACCACGATTCGCTATGTCGTTTTGAATAGTTATTCTCTCATGGAAATAACGTAGTGATTTGTGAAAACGAAATGAAATCGAATGATAATAGCCGGTAAACAAGCATAGAGTAATCGCATGTAGCGTTATCATTTTCGATTTATGTGTGGAGACAGCGTTTGCAAAACTATACTTTCATATTGCAGAGAGGAAAAACGTTCCTATTAAATTATATATAAGAGACAAAATAGACATTCTGTTTGGACAATAACATTACAATGGAATTTGGAGAGAGACATATGTGCTAAGATCGAGTCCACTATATTTAGTTATATTTCTTCATGCTTAATCTCCAAACAAATAAAACTTTGCAACTCAGCAAAGTCTGTGTGTAATTCACAAATGGAAATCTTATTTGGCCTAAAAAGATCATCACGACCCAAACATAGACAGACAAAGAGAGAAGCGAAAAAAAAAAACAGATGAGCACGTGTAAACTCATGCGAAAGTATATAAAACACCGTTTTATCGATGTTTTTGATTGCTCACGTCTGAGAACGTCTATGTGAAATCTACGTGTTTAGGAGTAAGAACATGTATCTCGCGTTTTTTAGAGTATAAAATGACAGAAAACATTCTCCCATTTAAAGAAAATAAAATTACATCCAGAACAGTAGCAGAAATGTGTTGTCGATTCAATTCCTTGTGCGTGGCGTTGCATCTTATAGTTATATGTCAATTTTCGAGAAGAGGATTGCATTGTAACTGACCAATGAAAATGGAAATCTAAAGAAATTAGCTCTCTCCACATGTTAGACATCGGCTATTGGAATCGAATAATTTCCAATCAATGTTTAGTGATTCTGTTCATATTAGACCGGAAAATAATTAAACTTTGATTTTATCTTGAGTTATTTTAATAAATTGTGCCGAATAGATTTTTTACTAATAAAGTAATACGATGTGAACTCTATTCATTCATCCTTACAGTTCACGATGGGCAATGAAGATAATAAATTATCATTTCTAGATAACTCGAATATGGAAGTATACAATTATTTTGAAGATGTCACTGTCTAGCTTTGAAAGTACCAATAGAATCAACAGATATTCGATCAAGAATAAAACTGCTACCTGAATAGTAGCAGAAACTCGTCATGATGCAAACGGACAACAGAAGATATTTTAAAAACAAAAAAAAATGTTTACCTTGTACGCTTCTAATCATGTTTTTAGGAGAGAAAACGGGCCGTTTCACGACATTCTTCTTAGTTTATTTACTCGTAGATTATATACAATCGTGTTTCTGTTTTTTTTTTTTTTTTTTTTTGCTGTGAGTATACTATTTCCTCCACCAGATAACATCTGGTGGTCAGGAGAAAATTCGTACCATTTCGCGGCCTTCCTCTCAACAGCTTTTCCGCGTATCGGCACCCTCACTTATGCGATGCCCGATCAACTAAATTGCATTTAAATAAACTGCTCAATACAAAAATATATTACAACGTTTCCTGTTTTACAACTGCTTTGCGCGTGTTTTTTTTTAATGTTCAAAGGCTTCGTTAAGTTGAGACGCGCTCATTTTATAATCATATTATATCAAGTTGAGAAAAGTTTCCTTTCGAAATAACTAGCGCATTAGTAAATTTAACTGATTTTATTAATCTCCATTCTACAAAATAGTTTTAATAATTTAAACAGTGGAATACACTGACGGACAGAGAGCAAGCTACCCCTAGGAATTAAATAATAGGTTCCATTCAAATTACGTGTAAATTTCTGAGTTCGATAGAAAGTTTCTCGATTTCTACAAAATATTTCTAGCAGCCAGCCATGGTTCTCCCCTGAATGTGCTGCTCTCATCGCGCACAGAAATCACTTTTTCCATAGCTACCAACGTAATAGATGTACTGAGACTAAAGCTGCTTTCAGGACTGCCAGCAATCACTGTAAAAGAGTAATAAAAAAATGCAAGAGAGCTATATGCTTAGTCCATTAAATCCAAAGTAGCTGAGCAGCGGCTTGGTTCCCACTAATTCTGGCAAATAGCAAACAGGATCTTGAACAGAAGCGTGTGTTCTATCCCAACTATCATCAATGGACCTGAGGTCATCTCGCCAGCATCAGACAAGGCCAGACTATTTGTCAAGAACTTTTCATCTAACTCCACCCTATGCGACAAAGGCCATCAACTCCCCGTATTTCCTCCTATAAAAGACAACACGCTATGCAACATACAAATATCTGTGCGTGATGTCGCCAAGCTAATCAAGAACCTTGATTCCAGTAAAGTAACTGGCCCTGACGGCATTCCAGTTATAGTGCTGAAAAAGCTCCAACCAGAACTTGCTCCTATACTTACAAAACTGTTTAAGCGTTGCCTTAAGGAGAAGTGCTTTCCAACACCCTGCAAAATCTAATCAGATAAGTATGCCCTGTATTTAAGAATTCAGGTGACAGGTCATCTCCCTCTCAGTACAGACAAATAAGTCTCATGTGTGTCATGAGTAAGTGGTTGGAATCCATATTAAATAGAGAAGTAGTCAACCACCTCAGCAGAAATAACCTTCTTAGTGACATGCAATATGGTTTCCGCTCTGCAAGATCTACAGCAGATGTGCTAAAGGTTATATATCATAGGATTAGCGAATCTCTTGAAAAAGGCTTCCTTTCCAAGGCAATTGCTCTTGACATATCGAAGGTCTTCGATAAGGTATGGCATAAGGGTCTACTTCACAAGATTTCCAGCTACGGTATCACTGGAAATGTTTTCTCAATCATTAAATCATTTCTCTCCGATAGGTTCTTAAGAGTAGTAGTTGATGGCCAGAAATCAGAGGCTTACAGTATAAATGCTGGAGTCCCTCAGGATTCCAACCTGGGCCTAACTCTCTTCCTGATCTACATCAATGATATCCCAAAACGCATACTTAAATCATTCGTTAACATCTATGCTGATGACACGACCATCTATGGCAACACATCAAATGCTGTAAATGACAAAGCTCTCTCTTATTCTCTCTTCTCTGATCTCGAGCGCGTGGTACACTGGGGGAAGAGGTGGCTGGTCACTTTTAATGCATCCAAAACCAAGCTTTTATCTTTACATCATCAACGCTCTGATCCCCATCTGGCATCAATTGAAATGGATGACTCTCGTCTTGGGGAGGCTCCATGTTTTGACAAGCTTCTGGATTTGACCTTTACTCCTGATCTGAAATAGAACTAGTACATCAGGTATGTTGCCAAGGGCGCTGGGAAAATGGTGGGATCCTTCTAGCGCTCCAGAAGATATATCACTATGCAATTCTCTATCTATATAAAATCCAAGTACGTCCAAGGATGGAGTACTGCTGCTACATCTGGGCAAGAGCTGCTAAAAACAGTCTATCCTGCCTTGACAGAGTACAAAATAGACTTCGTGGCTTAGTGGGGGATGCCCTTTTCTCTTCCCTGCAGCCTCTCTCCCACAGACGATACATTGCGAGCCTGTCTTTGTTTTATCGTTATTTCTATGGCAAGTGCACGTCTGAGCTCCAATCTCTGGTCCCCCCTAGCCAATCTTTCACAAGAAACACCCGTCTGGCTGAACCAACTGTCAATAATTTTCCCCACTCTTTATCTGTGCTTAAATCCAAACGTAGATTCCATGAGCAGAGCGTCTTTATCAGAAGTGCATGACTGTGAGGCTCTCTTCCGTTGCTTGTTTCCCACATGACTACAACTTGGATGTCTTCAAATCCAACATACACAAACTCCTGACAAACCGCCCCCTTAAGTAAGACACTCTATCAAATCTTCAATACTAATGATTACTACAATACTATATCATTGATTACTGTACAGTCAATAACCCTTATACCTGAGTGGCCTCCGGACCTTGATAAGTGGTGACCCACATGTCAAAAAAAGATCAGAGGTTGCATTCACCGAGACATCTATAAAATTACATTAAAGAAGAAAACAGTAAATCAAAAAAATTCAAATCATACGAAATCAAATCGATCAAATTAAGATCGGGATAGAATTTTGAAGTTATTTCCACATGAAACAATTAAAATTAAAGCATCTTTGAGATTTATCAGTAGAATGTTTCGTTTGCAATAGCACATGTCGGAAAGCTGGAAATTGACATACTATAAATTAATTGTGACCTAGCAAGTCGTTATTGTGTTTCTTCTAAGTAGCAGTGTCATTTCATTAGTATCTTTACATATATATGAAACCGATAGTCAGATGAGACTAAAACAAAAAGAAAGTCTCTATCCTTTTCAAAACTACCTGGCAAATATACTAGGTGAAAAAAGTATAATAGAGATTCAAACAACTGCACTCGAAGGGACGGTTAGAATCTTAAAATAATCTCTCTGTTGAAATACCTGAATTAGCAAACGAATGTTTGGCACCAGGTAAGATACTCCAACCTAGTTTGAACAGACTGATAAGATAAAAAAGGGGAGAAGTTATTATAGCAGCAACTAGTCTCATGGAAAAAAAATTACAAACTACCTGACAAATATACCCGGTTAACCAAGAGCAAAAGAAATTCGCACAACTGCACTTAAAAGGATGGTCAGAATCTTTAAAAGCTCTCTCGCTTGAAATACCTGAATTAGCGGGTTCATCTTCGGCATCCGGTAAGATACTTCGTTCCTAGCTTGAACAAACTGATATGAAAATTAAATTCAACAAAATGAAATTAACTTTGGTAACTATAGCAACAATCAATATATTTGCAGACAGCGTTGTTTAGTAGTTTTTTGCACTGAATTTATGTTATTGTATGCATCGTAAAAAGTATTATTTATTGTGTTGACTTTTTCGAGTTGAATGTATAGTTTTTATGTTGCTTGCTATTTATCAGACCCCGGAATATCTTCGTGCGACAATTTGCGAAAGAATCAAAAGTGATAAGTAAAAAAATAAATATAATGTTATCAACGCCTGTTTGCGATGATTTATTAAGAAATCGAAAAGTCGTGCATATTTCAAGAACGACGCCATTGTTTTAAAAAACAAACAAAAAAAAGAACATAAACCACGCAACATTATGTATTATCATCTTACGTTCATATGTGAATATTTATGATGGAACTGTTTCAGAACTATAAGGAAATATGAAGAACGAGTCTGGATAGGCCAGACATGTTTTACTGATTCTTAAAAAAAAATACTTCTTGGCTTTATAAACGAAAATTGCTTATATACCTGAAACAAATGAGTTTACACTTATGTCGAAAGTTTCCAGACATTTTTACTGACATTTAAAATTGTCGTAGACTTTGGAAAATTCAGTATGTTATTGCTACACATCTTATGAAATTACTGACAATTTTTTATGATTTTAGATTTATATGAACAGCTACGGCTGGAATTGGAATACATCTTACTGAAGCCTGGTTGCAACAGATGGTGCAGTTCGAAACTGCAATCTGGACGTGAAACTTGGAAACGTTGTTGGAACAGTAAAACAAGTGCACTGCAACTGGAGGAGATTACTTCGATAGAAGACATGCGTGTCATGAGTGTATTATCAATAAAAGTGCGCATACGAAAAATTCTGTAAACTTTCTGAATACACCTCGTACATTAAATGCGTTCTATAAATCACTTGTTTTATTATACTTTAATACTGGTAACATTAACTTTGTTGCCTTTCTCAGGATAAACGCCATTTTTAACATACGGAAATACATTAAAAAACGTTGCATTTTAACATTTTTTCTTTTATATTTGATTTATTTAAAGTTTAAACATAAATAGATGAAAGCTGATTCGTTTAGAACCCCAAGTAAGCTTATTAATTCAAGTTATGACAGTTATTTTCCGTTTAAGCTAATCCTCACGGGGATTAAACGCGGCAGATATTATCTGTAGCCTCATTCACATATATGTTTCACAACTTACTATCTCCGTCTAATTACCTATTCAGCACTGTTCGAAGTAAATACTAAAAATAGATACCTAAAATGTTATGCAGATATATGAAATACTGTAAATAATATTTATATATATATATATTCATCCAAAGGGCGTGCAATAAGTAATGCCCCTGACCCACTTCAAGTTGTCTGATCCAGCTGAAATTTTGCATGTGCAATGATGTATATCTCTACGGGTTATGTGGCAAATTACAGCTCTGACCTAATTGTGGTTTTAGTTTTACAGGTGTTTGAACTGAGTCAGGTGTGAAATGGAGCCTGTTGAATGTCGAGCAGTGATCCGGTGTTTGTATTTGAAAGGACGCACACCACAGTAGACTTTTGATGAAATGAAAGAAACTTATGGTGATAATGCCCCATCATATGACCTTGTAAAACGCAGGAATCGTGAATTCAAACATGGCCGGAAGTCTGTGGAAACAGCTCCCAGACCTGGTCGCCACCCTTCTGCCATCAAGTTGAGGCTGCCATTTTGGAAGATCGGCGCATTACTATTCGCCAAATAGCCCAAGATGTCAAGATAAATACAGGGTCTGTGGAAACTATACTTCATGACCATTTGCATATGCATAAGGTGTTTGTCAGATGGATTCCCAGGTTGCTCACACTATTCCAGTAGCGAGAACGCGTCGAGTGCTCGAGGATGAATTTGGAGATGTGCCAAGAAGATAAGTCAAAGATTTTCAAAAGACTGATTACACAGGATTAAACCTGGGTCCATCACTATGATCCATTCAATGCAGTGGAAGCACTTGGGTCACCACCTCCAAAGAAGGCAAGTGTACAGACCTACGCTGGCAAGTTCATGCTCACAGTCTTTTGGGACCATTACGGAGTAGTGATGACAGATTTCCTGGCAAAGGGTACCACAATTGCAGGAGCCTATTATGCTTCACTTTTGAGGAAATTAAGGGAAGCTATCAAAATCAAGAGGCGGGGCAAGATCAGCAAAGGTACCCTCTTCCTGCAGGACAACGCTCCGATCCACAACTCGTATGTCGCCAGATCAGAAGAACGGGCGTGTGGTTATGAAATACTTCCCCCATCTTCCCTACTCTCCTGACCTTGCGCCCTCTGACTTTCACCTCTTCCCAGCCATGAAGTTTTTGAAAGGAAAGCGTTTCCCAGATGATGCAGCCTTGATTTCTGAAGTCATTTCGTGGTTGAAGGACCAACCTGGAGTGTTCTATAAAAACGGTCTCTAGAGCTGCATCAAACGATGGGAGAAATGCATAACTCTGGGTGATTCCTATGAAGAGAAAGACTAATAACTGTGCCAAGTTTCGTTGCTCTACCGCTATGAGAAGTGGGTCAGGGGCATTACTTATTGCACACCCCTCGTATATATACGAAACGCTATAATAATTATTATTTAATAAGTTATAATATATTAACTTATTACAATAAAATATTTAATAAAAATTAATAATTGATCTGATACAACCAGTAAATCCATAACTCTACAAAGAGGATGGAATAAATGTATGCGGTATATGTGTGTATTTCCGTGTACATTTTTATATGTGTGTTTTTGTCTGCGTATATATAGATGCATGTGCCCTATTTATGTATGCGTATAGCATGCCGTATGCGATGGTGTATGTATATATTTATGTGTGTATGTATCATTTGTTTGTATGTGGGATACACACATATGTATGTATACATATTAATTTGCATGCATATATACATTTATATGTCTATCAATGGGAACGTGTCTGTCTGTGTGTGTTTGAGCGTCTGTGTATATTTCCCTACGCAATAACTGTCGATTTTAAGTCTATAGACTCGAAATTTGATATACAGTGGGCCAGGGCATTATTTATTGCACCCCCCTCGTAGCAACCGTTAGAAAATCTTAAAGTGCAATATTTGTATGAGGCTTTATGCTTGATACAAACAGACAAACGGATATAGATGTAAATAAAAGCAAGGTTATAATACAGAATAATCCAACTATGAAATATATAAGTTTGAGTGATATAAAACATGAAGGTAACAGATAGGTTAAATAACAAAATAAAAGAAAATTTAATTTCCTATTTTTAAATCTTAATTCGTTTGGTTACTTCTGATGGATTTTTTCTGTCGATTAATTTAGAGTGTCGAGGTTAATTAAAAAGTATTTATAAAGGTCTAATTGAATTTTCTATTTAGAACTGTAAAACCAGCAAATATTTCAGTTGATTAATCTGCTGATTTCTTGTAATCAAATTTAAATTTTATTATTGGACAGCGAATTAAAATTCAATTTCTTTGCTGTCAATTAATGAAATGAGTCTTCAAGGCATTATCCATGTTGGAGGTCGAAAATTCGACGAGGCCAGAAATTTGCAATGGTAATTGATAGTTGATTAAAACTAATTGGATAGTCCAAACACGTTGACTTCAAACTGACTCCTTACGGACCATAAATTAGAAACGGCATATTAGTATACGCATGAGATAGCACTTTGCACACACAATTAAATCTATTGTGAATTTAATATGTTTACGAATGTGTCCGTTCCGTCTCGAAAGACAAAGTATACCCCCTGTAGGGCCACCTTCGCGTGTAATTATGTGAAAAAGCTTGCGAAAACCTCCTATCATACTTCTTTTGAATCGGCACTGCTTGAATCCAGTGGCAAGGAGAAGTCCATGGCGACTGAAAACAATGTTAGAATAAGCGGAGAATGTTCCAAATTGTCACCCATTTGGTACTGGCCAAGCTCATCGTTTCTTAACTTCGGTTAACAGCTGTGTCAAACTTTATTATGCCGTAGAATTTAATATGTCTATAGTAGCTTTAAAACAATAATTAAGGAATCAAAATCTGTATATGATTGTAGATTATGGAAAATAGTAAATTTTCTATTTCCATTGTTCAGAAAGGTTTGATGCGCACAAATAAAAATATTTTCTTAAGTAATAATTACATGAAATAAAATAAATCGTGGATGTACATGGTGCTCGAATCCCGAAGACTGTACGTTGCTTGCGAGTTAATGAGCAATACTACAGAGTGTCAGAAAAATACGCTCATGTACTCACGCTTAATAAAATGTCCTCTAATAAATACAATACAATGTTAAAATAAATAGTGTTCAATTTAACATACATATTAATATGTGTAATATATATATATATGTATATATATATGTATGTATGTATGTATGTATATATATACGGCGTGTCTAAAAATGTAGTCTTGCTTCCACAATAACATCTTTATTTACAGACATAGATATAAATTAAATAGCTTCAAAAACAGAAGGCAAATGTAATTAAAGAATCATGTTCAACAATGTTTGAATTGATTAGTATTATTGTCCAGACAACGCTGATAAAAGTTAAATTGTGATTATATCTGTTTGAGACAGCTTATATTTTTCACACTCCCGCTGTATTATATCAATTGTGAGAAGCTATAATACATATCTTTAGATGCTGAACTGTATTAAACGATGCATAAATCTCACACAGTGTGCTTCATATTCTATGAACGAATAACTTTGATAAAATCTTTCAAAAGGAAATGTTTAATACTTTGCAACCTTTCAATACACAGCTCATTTTTTTTCGTTGTGAAAACATATTTGGAGCATGGTTTTATGAACTTAAAGAATGACTTTAACTCTAGTAAAAAGATGATCGTTTTGTGAATGTTTTGTTAATGAAATTTACATTCCCACAAAAACATATTAAGAAAATGTTGAAATAAATATGTTGAAAAATATTTGTTTGCAGTCTTTTACATGTCTTACATATATAATCTGTCTTTCCATCTTTTGGTTCTGTATATGACCTTAAACTATATCCAGTGGTGAGGCCCCAGTTTGCGGCCTTTAGGGAGTGTGGAGCCACCCTTTAATTGCCATTGCTCCCAGGTCCACTTTGACCAGGAGTGGTAGTACCTGTTAGGGTCCCAACTATGAGTTAAATAGAATCCGACTTGAAAACAAAAGATATATATTATTAAAAAAAAATCTTTAGATTCGGCATTAAATAACCTGAAAAGGGTAGATATGCTGTAAAACAAAAACAGCCAACCATTTCCATCTCTCTTTCAATCTCACACTCACTGTCTATATATACATAAACACACACACGCACACACACACGCACACACACGCACACACACACACATATATATATATATATAATTATAAAACTCAAATGACCTTGTAACGAGTGCTGTAATCCACTTTCCGGTTTACGACATCCGGTTGCGCATGCGCGCATAAACAACGTAACGTAAACAAATAAACACACATCGCTTCTTTTGCAGATTTTCACCTGCGCACTGAAATATTAACGTTATTATTTCGAAATTATTATTTAACATGGGAAGAGTGGGGGTGTTTTGCAACTATTCTTTATTACAACTATACTATCGCAATTTTCTTACAACCAAACAACTTTAACCCGCTGACAAACATAAGAACAATTGTAGTAAAGCCAAAACTACTACTACTACTACTACTACTACTACTATTACTACTTCTATCTATCCGTCCTTTTTCTTTCCTCCCTTTCTTTCTTTTTTATTTTTTGTTTACATTTTTAGATACAAAATAGTTTTGTGAGAACGGTGAATTTGTTGACCCATTTACTAATCTGTTTCAATATTAGTCTTATTTTATTTTATTTATTTAGGTTTTATTTTTTTTTTTTTGCTTCAGGCTTTATTGATTACTTTTTTTTAGATTTTAAGTTTCTATAACTTGGTTGAAGGATTCCAATATGTGTTTCTTCATTCTTATATCAATAATCGGTAGGTTTACGTGCGTTTTTGCTGCTAAATGACTATCGTCGGCCTTTGATTCGTAGGAAAATCATATTTAATTTTCGATTTTTGAGCGATTATTCGGGAAAATAGGCAACTTTACACGACTAAGGAGGATTTTTTTCATGTTTGAGTGATCCGACTCTGATTTTTCGTTTTAATATACTTTCATAGAAATGTTTCTGTTGTGTAAAAAAAACAAACTATTTTCTTTACCTCACATTTGTCACGCTCATACATGAATTCCATAGCTAATATAACATGCTGACCCAACGGGTCACGGGTAGTCTAGTATATATATATATATATATATATATATATATAGTATTTCAGAAAATAATACAAAAATTATACTTATAATATATATGAGTGTCGTTCCAGTAGTAAAGACCCGTGTTTATTTTCAATATTCAAAAAGTTGAAGAAGTAAGATCTGGTACCAGACCAGCGAGCGAAAAATCTGAGTTTAAATTGCATAGTCGTCACCAGTTGCAATGCACATTTGCCAGCGATGAAGTATTACTATCCATGGGCGTCCGTAACGCGCTTTGCCATACGAGGGTTTTTCTAAATTAAAGTTTCCTATTTTTATTATTCTAACACTTGAAGAGCTACCAAGACCATTAAAGCAAGCGACATTTAACCTCTAGAATTTAATTTTATACATAGTCATCATTCTTTTCAAGGTACACTTGCCAAGAATTTATGGCATTTATACTTCTGACGCACGTGCGTTACTGGGAGTCGCTTTATTGGGGTTTCCTATTGCAAATATATAAAACAGAGAGAATAAAATTTCAGGTCATAAATTCCTAAGTTCATTCATAATAATATTATTTGCAAGCATTCAGGCGAAATGAAAACATAGAATTTTTTACTTTTGAACTTTCTTCGTATTACGTATAAATACACACACACACACACACACACACACACACACACACACACATATATGTGTGTGTATTAATATATATATATATATATATATATATATATATATATATATATATATATATATATATATGGCGATTAAGCTACACAGAATATTCCGCGTTTCATTCACGCTAGGATTCATCAGGCTTATTTCTGTGTAGCTTAATCGCCATATATATTTTATAACTTACTATATATATATATATATATATATATAATTACAGAAATATATATATATGTGTGTGTATGTGTGTGTGTGTGTGTGTGTGTGGGTGTGTGTGTGTGTGTATTATGCCTGATGCATAAGCCTGATGGATGTAACGCGGAATATTCTGTGTAGTTTAATAGCCATATATATTTTATAACTTACTATTTAGCTCTACCTACGTATTGAGCACTGTTGAAGTAAATACGCATAAATTTACGCATACATACATATATATATATATATATATATATATATATATATATATATATATATATGGCGTGAAATGCTCTTATAAAAATGCAATATAAGATTGGCTTGTCAGTTTGATTCTTTTGGTACTCAAGAAGATTCAATTAGTTTATCGCAGATTATTTCACCTACAAACATTACACCTCATTTTTTGCGAATGGATCGATGAGAATTAGGAGCTTCAAGAGAATTCCAAACGTTGGCCTACCCATCTGGTCCATCAAGGTTTGTTCTGACTGCATTGGTGAATATGCAATTTTGCAAGTGTATTTTCATGTATTTTAGTCCAATTTCTACGTTGGTCTGTGATTTTTTTAAACATAGGCTTGATATTTTTTGCAATATCATTCTGCACATTGCGTCATATCTTCCTGGAATAATGGAGGCATTATAGCCTTGTCAAATACGACATCGCTGGTGCTGCACAGCTGCTTGATAACTTGATGTCAATTTTTCTTATATCGCAAGGAAAAGTGTCCTTCTCTTTTTTTTTGTTTTCCTTAAGTTGGCGTTTCGATTCGCTATCAATAAATGCAATGCGTTTCGATCTCTCTCAAGCTCCTTGGTTAGATAGATGAGAGGTAAAACTTTATGCAAAACCCGTTCAAACATTCTCCTTTTTAGTTGCAATCGGTCATTTTTTGAGACATGTAATAAAGCGATGGACAGTTAAAATTACATGGAAGCAGTAAAGTAATAATTACGTATTTTAAAATTTTACAGTAATTGTGGAAATAACCTACCTATCTTTGCGCTTTCATTATAAAAACTTTGACTTTGTTGAAGTTTATATTAGTTTCCAAAATATAAAAAATACATTGACCTGCAATAAAGCGGTTCACACGGTTTATAGATATATATGCCTCGGATGAGTTGATAAAAGGCACAATACGAAACGCCCGTAGAGCACTTAGGAAAAAGTATAGACATCTGCCTATATGTAGTGTGAAAATTTATTTAAAAAGTAATGAAACAAAACGTCACAATTAAGTCAGTGGGGTGCAATTGACAATTTACAACGCTAAGGAACTACATAGAGTAAGATTTAAAAGAAATAGTCTCATGTATCATTGGACCATTCAACTTTATTGGATGCCCATTTGAAGAAAGTAATTTATTATTGACAAGCATATATATATTTTCAGGGTTGAAATGAAGTTAGGCTTTGACACAGCTACTATAGTAAGGATATTAATCGTAACCCCTACAACAATTTAAAAAAAATTTTAAAAAACGAATAAAAACACGGCATGACGTTGAAAATAAAGCGGTTTAAGTAAAGGTTTAGTTTTATACGCGTGCGTGACTTGCACAGATTAAGAATGAGGGAACTTATTGATAGTGCTTTCAGTTAAACGAGTATTTTTCGTGAAAGTTTGGCAAGGGGGGACTATAGATTGGAGTCTGGACAAGCATTTACCTTGAAAATAACGATAAGGCAGAGAGGGGTTTGTAACGTCTCTTCTGTGATAAAGTAGTTACAATGAAGAGAAATAGGTATCCGTTACTAGGCTGCTCCTACCCAGATGTGGCAATAGTACTCCATTCTTTCTATACTAATTTAGAAATGCTCAGCTGAAGTAATCCGTGTATTTTCCTAGCTCTATAGCTGGAAATTGCCTCTGTGTTTCAAGTGTACAAAAAAATTTTGGTAAAGAACTGACCTACTTAATTAGTTCCCTATCAGCCTCCTCGTTCCTTCCATCAATATCTTTGATTCGTTAATCACTAAAGCACTTGATCAACACCTTGTAAAAGTAAATATTATTTCTTACCAACAGTATGTATTTAAGCAAGCCTATTTTACTGTAGATCTTTCAATAATCATCTCTTACTGCATATAGAATAAATTAGCTCAAGCAATAGCAGCTTAATATATCCAGGCCATCTGAGAAGATGTGGCAGAAAGGGTCCATAATTAACATATAATACAAACAGTATTACTTAACGAATGCTAAATGTAATTAGGTCACTCTAAAACAAAAGAAACATCAACGTTTTTCTTGTTGAATATACATCTAAACTAGATGATATAAATACGGGAGTGCCTTATAAATATATATCTAAAACAATGACATAATACTTCAAAAATAGACGCCGACGGTTCGTAAATGAATCGTAACATTAAATCCTATAAAGACTAAGCTTCCTTCCTTTTAATCATTAAATGCAGCCTTCTCAATCAACGATGAATCGTAACATTAAATCCTATAAAGACTAAGCTTCCTTCCTTTTAATCATTAAATGCAGCCTTCTCAATCAACGATGAATCGTAACATTAAATCCTATAAAGACTAAGCTTCCTTTCTTTTAATCATTAAATGCAGCCTTCTAAATCAACAATGAATCGTAACATTAAATCCTATAAAGACTAAGCTTCCTTTCTTTTAATCATTAAATGCAGCCTTCTCAATCAACGATGAATCGTAACATTAAATCCTATAAAGACTAAGCTTCCTTTCTTTTAATCATTAAATGCAGCCTTCTCAATCAACGATGAATCGTAACATTAAATCCTATAAAGACTAAGCTTCCTTTCTTTTAATCATTAAATGCAGCCTTCTCAATCAACAATGAATCGTAACATTAAATCCTATAAAGACTAAGCTTCCTTTCTTTTAATCATTAAATGCAGCCTTCTCAATCAACGATGAATCGTAACATTAAATCCTATAAAGACTAAGCTTCCTTCCCTTTAATCATTAAATGCAGCCTTCTCAATCAACGATGAATCGTAACATTAAATCCTATAAAGACTAAGCTTCCTTTCTTTTAATCATTAAATGCAGCCTTCTCAATCAACAATGAATCGTCACATTAAATCCTATAAAGACTAAGCTTCCTTTCTTTTAATCATTAAATGCAGCCTTCTCAATCAACAATGAATCGTAACATTAAATCCTATAAAGACTAAGCTTCCTTCCTTTTATTCATTAAATGCAGCCTTCTCAATCAACGATGAATCGTAACATTAAATCCTATAAAGACTAAGCTTCCTTCCTTTTAATCATTAAATGCAGCCTTCTCAATCAACGATGAATCGTTGCATTAAATCCTATAAAGACTAAGCTTCCTTCCTTTTAATCATTAAATGCAGCCTTCTCAATCAACAATGAATCGTAACATTAAATCCTATAAAGACTAAGCTTCCTTTCTTTTAATCATTAAATGCAGCCTTCTCAATCAACAATGAATCGTAACATTAAATCCTATAAAGACTAAGCTTCCTTCCTTTTAATCATTAAATGCAGCCTTCTCAATCAACGATGAATCGTAACATTAAATCCTATAAAGACTAAGCTTCCTTCCTTTTAATCATTAAATGCAGCCTTCTCAATCAACGATGAATCGTAACATTAAATCCTATAAAGACTAAGCGTCCTTCCTTTTAATCATTAAATGCAGCCTTCTCAATCAACGATGAATCGTTGCATTAAATCCTATAAAGACTAAGCTTCCTTTCTTTTAATCATTAAATGCAGCCTTCTCAATCAACAATGAATCGTAACATTAAATCCTATAAAGACTAAGCTTCCTTTCTTTTTAATCATTAAATGCAGCCTTCTCAATCAACGATGAATCGTAACATTAAATCCTATAAAGACTAAGCTTCCTTCCTTTTAATCATTAAATGCAGCCTTCTCAATCAACGATGAATCGTAACATTAAATCCTATAAAGACTAAGCTTCCTTTCTTTTAATCATTAAATGCAGCCTTCTCAATCAACGATGAATCGTCACATTAAATCCTATAAAGACTTAGCTTCCTTTCTTTTAATCATTAAATGCAGCCTTCTCAATCAACGATGAATCGTAACATTAAATCCTATAAAGACTAAGCTTCCTTTCTTTTTAATCATTAAATGCAGCCTTCTCAATCAACGATGAATCGTAACATTAAATCCTATAAAGACTTAGCTTCCTTTCTTTTAATCATTAAATGCAGCCTTCTCAATCAACAATGAATCGTAACATTAAATCCTATAAAGACTAAGCTTCCTTCCTTTTAATCATTAAATGCAGCCTTCTCAATCAACGATGAATCGTAACATTAAATCCTATAAAGACTAAGCTTCCTTCCTTTTAATCATTAAATGCAGCCTGCTCAATCAACGATGAATCGTAACATTAAATCCTATAAAGACTAAGCTTCCTTCCTTTTAATCATTAAATGCAGCCTTCTCAATCAACGATGAATCGTAACATTAAATCCTATAAAGACTAAGCTTCCTTCCTTTTAATCATTAAATGCAGCCTTCTCAATCAACGATGAATCGTAACATTAAATCCCATAAAGACTAAGCTTCCTTTCTTTTAATCATTAAATGCAGCCTTCTCAATCAACAATGAATCGTAACATTAAATCCTATAAAGACTAAGCTTCCTTCCTTTTAATCATTAAATGCAGCCTTCTCAATCAACGATGAATCGTAACATTAAATCCTATAAAGACTAAGCTTCCTTCCTTTTAATCATTAAATGCAGCCTTCTCAATCAACGATGAATCGTAACATTAAATCCTATAAAGACTAAGCTTCCTTTCTTTTAATCATTAAATGCAGCCTTCTCAATCAACGATGAATCGTAACATTAAATCCTATAAAGACTAAGCTTCCTTCCTTTTAATCATTAAATGCAGCCTTCTCAATCATCGATGAATCGTAACATTAAATCCTATAAAGACTAAGCTTCCTTTCTTTTAATCATTAAATGCAGCCTTCTCAATCAACAATGAATCGTAACATTAAATCCTATAAAGACTAAGCTTCCTTCCTTTTAATCATTAAATGCAGCCTTCTCAATCAACGATGAATCGTAACATTAAATCCTATAAAGACTAAGCTTCCTTTCTTTTAATCATTAAATGCAGCCTTCTCAATCAACAATGAATCGTAACATTAAATCCTATAAAGACTAAGCTTCCTTCCTTTTAATCATTAAATGCAGCCTTCTCAATCAACGATGAATCGTAACATTAAATCCTATAAAGACTAAGCTTCTTTCCTTTTAATCATTAAATGCAGCCTTCTCAATCAACGATGAATCGTAACATTAAATCCTATAAAGACTAAGCTTCCTTTCTTTTAATCATTAAATGCAGCCTTCTCAATCAACGATGAATCGTAACATTAAATCCTATAAAGACTAAGCTTCCTTTCTTTTAATCATTAAATGCAGCCTTCTCAATCAACGATGAATCGTAACATTAAATCCTATAAAGACTTAGCTTCCTTTCTTTTAATCATTAAATGCAGCCTTCTCAATCAACGATGAATCGTAACATTAAATCCTATAAAGACTTAGCTTCCTTTCTTTTAATCATTAAATGCAGCCTTCTCAATCAACGATGAATCGTAACATTAAATCCTATAAAGACTAAGCTTCCTTCCTTTTATTCATTAAATGCAGCCTTCTCAATCAACGATGAATCGTAACATTAAATCCTATAAAGACTAAGCTTCCTTCCTTTTAATCATTAAATGCAGCCTTCTCAATCAACGATGAATCGTTGCATTAAATCCTATAAAGACTAAGCTTCCTTCCTTTTAATCATTAAATGCAGCCTTCTCAATCAACAATGAATCGTAACATTAAATCCTATAAAGACTAAGCTTCCTTCCTTTTATTCATTAAATGCAGCCTTCTCAATCAACGATGAATCGTAACATTAAATCCTATAAAGACTAAGCTTCCTTTCTTTTAATCATTAAATGCAGCCTTCTCAATCAACGATGAATCGTAACATTAAATCCTATAAAGACTAAGCTTCCTTCCTTTTAATCATTAAATGCAGCCTTCTCAATCAACGATGAATCGTAACATTAAATCCTATAAAGACTTAGCTTCCTTTCTTTTAATCATTAAATGCAGCCTTCTCAATCAACGATGAATCGTAACATTAAATCCTATAAAGACTAAGCTTCCTTTCTTTTAATCATTAAATGCAGCCTTCTCAATCAACGATGAATCGTAACATTAAATCCTATAAAGACTTAGCTTCCTTTCTTTTAATCATTAAATGCAGCCTTCTCAATCAACGATGAATCGTAACATTAAATCCTATAAAGACTAAGCTTCCTTTCTTTTAATCATTTAATGCAGCCTTCTCAATCAACAATGAATCGTAACATTAAATCCTATAAAGACTAAGCTTCCTTTCTTTTAATCATTAAATGCAGCCTTCTCAATCAACAATGAATCGTAACATTAAATCCTATAAAGACTAAGCTTCCTTTCTTTTAATCATTAAATGCAGCCTTCTCAATGAACGCTTGCCATGACTGATAACATTCTACCTGCGAGCTCTCCGCCAAACTGTTCGGATTAACATGTACTGCCAACTGGAAAAAAAAATATTGAGGTTATTGCGAAGGCTGCTGCAAAAGCTGCTTGGTTTGTTTTACGTGATAGAAAATCACTAACACCTATGATGTATCTCTACAAAGCCAGCATACATTCATGCATGGAGTATTGTTGTTACATCCGGGCTCGTGCAACTACCACTTGTCTCTCCCTTGTCGACACGGTCCACAACAGAGTCTTGAATCTAATAGGTCCCGGACTATAAACAAATCTTCAACCTCTGTTCCGTCGATGCGATGTTACATCCTTATATGTACAGGTACTTTAATGAAAGGCACTCTGATGAACGCTTAAGTACATACCCCAGACAAACCCGATTAGCAACAAACCGTATATCTTAGCTGTAGATGTCCTTAGACGCCAAAAAACACTCTAATAGCTTCTTCCATCAGACTGATAAATTTTGAAACAAGTTCTTTGCTTCCTGCTTCGCTAGCTATACTTAAGTGTAAATGTAATGTTAATCTACATCTCTGCCACCTCCATACATATTATCCGTGTAAATATTGTCCAAAATGGTAACCTTTACACTAAGTGGAAATGCGCTTTGTTTGAGTTGGACACGAGGGTTTCATTTTCAGTGTTTTAGCTGTTAACTTGGCCCGTTTTCCTTAATCGCCTTATCTAGTTTTGCTTTATTGGAACTTATCATAATTTCTGCTGAGGTTGAAAATGATAACTTTACTGTATTTTTGTTTATGAGATCAATTAAGACACTTCCTTTGAGGGAGTTCGTATCAAGAATCTAATAGAACTCTTTTGATAAGTTGTTTTGGATGTGAGACCTGTTAGGCTGATTAAACCATACACACTCGTTACGTCTTTGTTTCTTATTCTTGTTTCCATGATGTTTGTTTGCGGTAATTACTTCTTTTAGCTCGGAGTTATCAATGCCTAATCGAATGTTTTTAAAATGTCTATTTAACCTCTTCGTTCTTACCTTAAATATTTCATGTAGACTCAAAGTTTAAAACGAAGGTTTAGGTTCAGTCCACGTGTATATTATCTTCTGCTTCTTAATAAAACGGATTATGATTGAAAATCTTACTTTATTAATTTCATCTTTATGAATTGAAAACTCACGAGTGATGAAAAGTTGAGTGAAAGATAACATGTCATTTACCTTATAAGATGTATTATATTTAAATACGAACATTCGCTTGCCTTGTCTGGACTTGATTTGGTTTTGTGGGTCAGTGTACCATTTTAAAGAGATGATGCCTTTAATTTCGATATGAAAAGCGCCAGCCTGTAGGTGCGAAGTTCCATTCTCGTGGAACATTGATTAAACACAGAATACAATTTGGCAGATTCCTTATGTGAAGCCAAATATATGCACTTAAAAGTTATAGATTAAAACAGGAAATAGTTCTGACATACGAAAGAGAAGATTTACAATTATTTGATAAGCAGCGGCAGACAGAAAAGCGAATAGCGAAATAGATTATTCATGCTTTCGACGATGTGAATGAACAGAATCGAAAGTGACAAGTAGATACCGCGTTTACCGAAGAAAATGACATTTTGATTATGTTTTAAAACGTCTGTTCAGTTTTACTCACGTGGGATTTAGTAAACATGGAAAAGCAGACCTTGTTTTTTAACTGCATTCTTAATTTTTTATCGATCAGAGTTGTAATTTAGAAATGACTCATTTTTAGAGGTTAAAGTAGTTTTCTTAAAGCATTGTTTCATGTGTATACAAACGAAATTTAGGTTTATAGAAGGCAGAAAAATAGAAGAGATATAACGGATAGACTCATACTGAAGCAACTGAAGGGTTAATAGTGCAATCGGCCATGGAGTTTTACTTTATTAAATCAATCCCTATGTATGTGTACAAGTATATGTATATGCAAATACATACATATAAATTTCATATAATATACTACGTGTGATATGTTCTTATGCTACTGCCTGCGTTATGTAGTCAGGTGTCACATCTGTGATGCACATTTCGGGACGTCTTCCCTTCGTCAGGCGTGTGTTTGACTTTCAAACGTGAACATCTAACATGCAGGTTTAAAAATCAAGAGGAAAACTTCCCAAAATGTACAACAGCACAAATATGCCACTTAATCACGTGACGCGTGTAAGAACATGAGAATATATCACATGGAGAATTATATATATATATATATGTGTGTGTGTGTGTGTGTGTGTGTGTGTGTGTGTGTGTGTGTGTGTGTGTAAAAGTGAACGTTTCTGTCTGTCTGTGTACATTTCCCTACGCAATAACTCTGTTAATTTTCAGTCTACAGACATATAGACATATAGGGTACTGAGATTTGCGAAAATAGATGGGATTGGTTTTCGGCCAGAAATTTGGCTGTTAAGGGGTCAAGGTTTACCGATCTTACCTTTGAGAACTCTATCAAACTCCTCCGACAATTTGGGGTCTGAACACTTGAAATTTTAGATGTAGGCTCCTTGGACATAGATCTAACTTAATAACTTGATTTTAGCCCAAAATAATAAACGTTAAGAGGCCAACATAGGGGTCAAATTAAAAAACATTGACCTTTTTTTAGGGGGGTCGCATACACCTCCAAACACCCGGGCAACGCAGGGAACCTATGCTTGTATATCTATAAAAGGGAACGTGTCTGTGTGTGTGTCTGTCTGTGTGTCTATGTACATTTCCCTACGCAATAACTCTGTTAATTTTCAGTTTAAAGACTCGAAATTTGATATAAAGGGTACTGAGATTTGGGAAAATCTATGTGATTGGTTTTCGGCCAGAAATTTGACGATTAAGGGGTAAAAGTTCAACGATTTGACCTTTGAGAACTCTATCAAACTCCTCCGACAATTTGGGGTCTAAACACGTGAAATTTTAGATATAGGCTCCGTGGACATGGATCTAACTTAATAACTTGATTTGAGCCCAAAACAATAAAGTTTAAGGGGTCATAATAGGGGTCAAATTTTTAAAAAAATTGACCTCTGTGGTCTCTTCACAATTTCTCAGACAATTTCTGGTCTAAATATTTGAAATTTTACATAAAGGGTATTCAGAGATAGGGCAAGCTTTTTCATCAGTTTTGGTCGAAAATTTTTAGTTACCAATATATAAATGCATGTATGTATGTCTGTGTGCACGTTTGCCTTAAACATTCAATAGAGGCGACGGATTTTACCAAGATCAGTTTCGTTTTAAAGTTCGATCTTTCATACGACAAATATAAAAAATTTGCTAAAAACATTAATATCTTCACCTTCCACTAGGCACTTTTCCACAGGGGGGGGTCACTTTTTTCGCCGATAATTTTGAAAGTTATCCTCTTCTTTAGATTGTCTAGCCTTAATTTAAAAAAAGTCGCTTCTGGTTTGGCGGTGGTTAAAACAGCATAAACGTCAAGTTTTACCTCGTTCTTTTCCTCCTATGCGGTACAGGTTCGAGCCTGCCTTCCTACTACCACTTTTTTTTTGCTCAACATACACATCTAAACACCCGGGCAACGCCAGGCTTAAATGCTAGTATATATATATATATGTGTGTGTGTGTGTGTGTGTGTGTGTGTGTGTGTGTGTGTGTGTGTGTGTGTGTGTGAACGTGTCTGTGTCTGTATATATTTCCCTACGCGATATCTCTGTCAATTTTCAATCAATAGGTTCGGAATTTGATATACAAGGTACTGAGATTTGGAAAAAAAATTTTGTACTTGGTTTTCGGCCAGTAAATTTTTCTATAAAGGGGTCATAGTGCAACGGTTTGACCTTTGAGAACTCTACCAAACTCCTTCGCCAATTTCGTGTCTAAACACTTGAAATTTTAGATATAGGGTCAAAGTTAAAATATTTGACCGTTTTTTTTTGTTTTGTTTTTTTTTGCTTTTTTAGCTCAACATACACCTCCAAAACACCCGGGAAATGCTGGGCACCCATGCTAGTCTATCTATATATCTATAAAACTGAACGTGTTTGTGTGTCTGTGTGTGTACATTTCCCTACGCAATAACTCTGTAAATTTAAAGTCTGCAGACTCGAAAATTGATATACAGGTTCTGAGATTTGGGAAAATCTATGTGATCGGTTTTTGGCCAGAAATTTGGTTGTTAAGGGGTCAAAGTTCAACGATTTAACTTTTGAGAACTCTAAAAAAAACTCCTACGACAATTTGGGGTCTAAATACTTGAAATTTTCGATATAGGTTTCTTGGAGAGGGATCTAACTTAATAACTTGATTTGAGCCGAAAACAATAAATATTAAGGGGTTCAAAAATTTGACCGCTTTTTCTTTTTTTTTTTTTTTTGCTCAACATACACGTCCAAACGCCCAGGAAACGGCGGGCTGAAATGCTAGTATATATATTATTGTATGCGGCATAATTACGTTGACAGACTGGTTCTCATCGGATCACCAAATTTAAGCAACCTTGAGCCTGGCTAGTACCAGATTGGTGATCATTTGGGATTCTAGGCGCAGTATGTGCTCTCCGCTTATTTCGGAATTGTTTCCAGTCATCTTCAACCTCCATTTGCCACTGGTATTTAACAACGCCGACTCATGATAGGTTTGGTAAGGCAGTGTCGGTTCCACCATTATATTTTAAGTTGCTTCAATGTGACTGTATCTGTTACATATTTAATATTATTCTGCCGTCTATAAACCTAAATTTCTTTTATATGCATCATTTGATTCAATTTGGAATATTTCTGACATCCGTTTTATTAATAAAAACATAAACGATGTAAGCGAAATAAAATGAAAATAATAACATTCTCTATTCTAGTATTGATATACAATACTTGTTTACATAATTATATGAAAGTTTTATATTATGCTAAACAAAATGAATGACAACAAATTGATCTATAAAAACATGACAGCTTTATTTGGGCTTTGGTGGCGTCCGGTCAGAGGGAGAAGATGCTGGATTTTGCTCGGAAGGAGACGCGTCGTTTTTTTTTTTTTTTTTTTTAATTTGGTCACTGGTTCGTCTCTGTTCGCCATAATAAAAGAGTCATTCAATTCAAGCTGCTCTCAAGTAATCAGCTGTAACTTTTTTGGTCGACCTCTATGAGGTGTAATCGCTGTCAGCTTTATTCCTTTGTTTATATAGGGTGGCCCATAAGTCACTTTACAGTTTTCTTTAATGACTGTATTTAATTCATTCTTTTTTATTACACAGTTTATAGTATGGAGATTTGTTCTGAGTTAATTACGAAAGATAATGTCTCTTAAGTAGCCTTCATTCTCTACTTTGCAAAGTTGAGCTCTTTCTAAGCTATTCTTTATGACAGTTCTTAACATCGGAAGTTGTAGGGAAACAATTTCCTGCGTATGTTTGCCTTAAGTTCTTGGATGCTTCTTTGCATTCACTTTGTCTATAAGATATCCCCAAAGCCAAAAGTCTTGTTCTGTCAAATTAGATGAAAGTGGAGGCCATTCTAAATCGAAATTTCAAGTGATGTTTCTATCCTGAAAAATCGCAGTTGCTCCATTTTGTTTGTCACAAATACCTTGGGATGTTTACTAACTGAGGTGGAACAAATTCAATAGTATATCTTTTAAGAGGATATTAAACATTGAAATGGTGCATATAAGATCTTTGCATTGCAACAATTGGCCGTCCATTTTTCTAAGTGAAATTCAATTATGCTCACTCGTTGTTCTATTGTAAACTTATCTATGTAAAAATTTCCAAAGATTCTATTTTATAATTCTGAAAACAGAAATTATAATATCTTAATAGAAAAAAGGTTATTGATTTTTTTTAAATGTAAAGGGACTTATGGGCCAGCCCGTATATAGCCTTTTGACATTTCATTATTGTTCGTATTATGATTTTTCTCAATTCCAATGATATTTTTTTTGCTTTGACATTTTGCTTTTTCAAACGCTCTGATTTCATTTTATTTAAACCTTATTTTCTCTGATCAATGATAACAGACAAAATGTAATATCTAAGATTAAAGGATACATTGATTAGACTTTTAATTCCGTGATAATGCTTTTATTTCATTTGAGGAATTTTACGTTTAACGGGTCTTACATTATATTTGTATTTGCAGCAAAATGTTTCGAAACTAGTGAACAATAATATTAAAGATTCAAAACTCATATAACTTAAATAGTTCCTTATAAGCAGATGAGAGTTTACTATTACGATAAAAATTATTACGATTGTATTACCTGATTAGTAGATTATTCCCAGATTATTACTAGATAATTACTAAATAATAGCTAGATTACATTAGATTATTAATACATTAGTACTACATTTATACGGCAGACGCAAGAAACTACCCTCTCTCAACCTTCTCTTCCAAACATGTACTTTGTAAAATATGGTCGTCGTGTGAGTGTGCTTTACGCGTGTGTTTTCTGATACCCTGCGCTGACAGCAAGTCTCAGTGTTGGTTACATGTAATGGAAAAATAAATACCTTTTTACTTAACTAAGAAAAGTTGTGTCGAAGTAATCATTTTCCTATACGACACCGTCGTAAAGTGTGTTACTGGAGTTTTTTGGGGCAACGTTAGCGAAGCTTATTTAAACAGCGTTACATTTTTTCAATTTCAAATTTATTTCAATAAAATTCTTAATATACTCAGCCATGGATATACGAGTGAATCATGTTAATTTATTTGTATATTGTTTTGAATAGCAAATATTTACAAATGATTATTACGATATAAACAAAAAAAAATGATATTACGTTTCTGAAATTTTTGAGATGAGGATTGGTTATTCGTATTATTCGATTCTTCCGGCCATTGTTCTCATCGTAAGTGTAATTTTCATAAGGTTTAGGTCGATATAACCTCCGACCTTTTTAGGTGTATATTGTCGAAATCAGGAATATTTCTGTTGAACTTTGGAATCTGATCGGAATTTCGAACGGAAAACTTTATTTATTTATTTATTTATTTGCGGACCCTTATCCTCATATTTTATACTTGTTGTTTCACGATGTTAACCGTGACGGGGTAGGAATTCGGAGTCTGTGGCGAGTTGCGATGAAGAGTGGTCTGGTCAGTGATTAGACGCTGATAATGCTCCACGACACTTCCTGAAGCCAGGGTTGCACCAAAAGAAGATTATGCTGACTGTTTAATGGCTTGCAACTGGTCTCACCCATTACAGGTTTATAATGTATACGAAACCATGACGGCGTAGAAGTACTGTTGACAAATGGATAAAATGCATCAGAAAATTCGACAAAAAAACTCAGCATAAGTAAACAGAGAGGCACAATTGTCTTCCACGACAATGTCTGATCGCACTTTGTTAAACCGACCCTGAAGAATGAACGAATTGGGCTACGAAATTCTGCTTCATTCGCCATAATCTCCATGCCTCTCACCTACTGACTACCATTTTTCAAGTACTCGTCAACTTTCTGCATGAGAAATGCTTACAAAATCTAACCGATATAAAAATTGTTATTAGCGACTTCTCGCCACTAAAATGCAAACTTCTTACGTTATTGGCATAAATACACTTCTTCTACGTTACCAAAAGTTTATTGAATACGGTGGTGCTTATATTTATCAATGATTTTTGGGTGGAGCCAAGATATGTTCATCTGTATTTAAAGATTAAAAACAGCAATACATTTTTTGCAAACCTTATAACTTATCAAGTGGGTGCTAGGCTTGGTTAGACTAGATTTTACAATATTTAAAAAATTAATTTAAAATTTTAAATAATAAACATAATTAAATTTATCAAATTTTATTAAGTACAAGACAAACTAACATTTATTTCTTGTATATTGTTTTTTCAACTATCTTCAACCGTTAGTTACAAAAAATGTCCGTATCTAATTCATCCTTATTTCGCAGTACTTTCAAAATGTAGATATGCTTTCTTTTTGTAATTTAACTTTTTTAATAAAATGTTCACTTTGTTTTGTATTCAGATTTTGATAAACTAATGATGAAGCTTTCATCTTTGTTTTTTAATTGCGGTCAAATCGAAAACACATAAATTAATTGAGAAAACGATGAATAGAAAACGACAGGCTGAAATTGACAAAACCTCCTTGAAGGGCATCATATAAACTTTAAGTGCAAAAATATGCTTGAAAATGTCAAACGATTTACCAAGGAAATAGGTTAAGTGAACTACTTTATTTACTGTTATTTTCCCATGAAAATGAGTTAATCTGGGAATGAAATTTATATCATCCAGTCTTAAGCTGTTAGCCTTCTGTAAATAAATCGATACATTGTGTTTGTTTCATTTTTAGTATCAAAAACAAATATTAAACGAATCAGAAATTAATCAATTTTTTCCGATTCGTATATCGATTTCGATTTTTTGGATTCCTGATTCTGATGAATCGGACAAACACTTATATATATATATATATATATATATATATATATATATATATATATATATATATATATATATATATATATATACAGGGTGGCCGAAAAGTCCCAGGACACTGGCCGAAAAGATGTTCGAAGTGCTTTCACAGAAAGATTTGGAAAGCCCGCGCCATCAAGAAGTAATCTGTATCTGTGGGAGAAGAAAGTTTTTGAAACAGGTAGCGTTCTGGATCAGGCAAGAAGTGGCAGGCCTGAAACACGAAAGGAAACGTGTGCTGGTGTTCAAGAATCACTGCAACAGTCTTCCAAGAAATCCACCTGCTGAACTTGGAATACCAAGGGCTACCATGATGGATCATATGGAAAAGGACTTGGATGTCAAAGCTTATAAGCCATGTGTATAGTGTCCTGGGACTTTTCGGCCACCCTGTATATATATATATATATATATATATATATATATATATATATATATATATATATATATATATATATATATACCGGGTGTCCACAAAGTCTGGTTACATTACGTAGCCAGGCTTTTGGAAGCATCCTGTAGATTATGTAGCCATACATTGTCGGCAACCTGTATATATATATATATATATATATATATATATATATATATATATATATATATATATATATATATATACAGGGAGCCCACTAAATCTGGCTACATAGTCTACAGGATGTTTTTTTTTCTAACACAGTGGTCACCACTTATCAATGCCCGGAAGCCACTCAGGGATAAGGGTTATTTCAAGTACATTACGTTAGTGTGGAGATTTGATAAGTGTTTACTTAAGGGGCGGTTCATTAGGAATTTGTTAACGTTGGACTTGAAGACATCCAAGTTGTAGTCAGCTGGGAAACAGGCAAAAGGAAGAGAGTTCCACAGGCGTGCACTTCTAAGAAAGAAGCTTTTTTTCATAGAATCCACGTTTTGATTTAGGAATAGATAAAGAGTGGGGAAAATTATTCACAGTGGATTCAGCTAGACGGGTGTTTTTCGTGAAAGATTGGCGAGTGGGGACCAGAGATTGGAGTTCAGACGAGCACCTGCCATGGAAATAACGATAAAACAAGGATAGGCTCGCAACGTCTCTTCTATGGGAGAGAGGTTGCAGGGTAGAGAAAAGGGCATCCCCCACTAAGCCACAAAATCTATTTTGTAATCTGTCAAGGCAGGATAGGCTATTTTTAGCAGCTCCTGCCCAGATATGGCAGCAGTATTCCATCCTTTGTCGTACTTGACTTTTATATAGATAGAGAATCACATCAGTAGTGAGATATCTTCTGGAGAGGTAGAAGGATCACACCATCTTCCTAGCGACCTTGGCAACAGACTTGATGTACGTGTTCCATTTAAGATCAGGAGTAAAGGTCAAACCCAGAAGCTTGTCAAAACACGTGGCCTCTCCCAGACGAGAGCCATCCATCCAAATTGATGCTAGATAGGGATCAGAACGTTGATGATGTAAGGATAGTAATTTGGTTTTGGATGCATTAAATATCAGAGGAGAGAGAATCTGAGAGAACTTTGTCATTTACAGCCTTTGATGCATTGCCGTAGATGTTCGTGTCATCAGCATAGATATCAATGAATGATATAAGTATGTGTGTAGGGAGGTCATTGATGTAGATCAGGAAGAGAGTTGGGCCTAGGATTGACCCTTGAGGGACTCCAGCATTAATACTGCAGGTCTCTGATTTTTGTCCATCGACCACTACTCTTATGAGCCTATAGGAGAGAAATGATTTAATGATTGAGAAAACATTTCCAGTTATACCGTAGCTGGAAATCTTGTGAAGTAGACCCTTATGCCATACCTTGTCGAAGGCCTTTGATATGTCAAGACCAATTACCCTAGAAAGGAAGCCTTTGTCAAGAGATTCACTAATCCTGTGAGATATAACCGTCAGCACATCTGCGGTAGATCTTGCAGAGCGGAAACTATATTGTGTGTCACTAAGAAGGTTGTTCTGCTGAGGTGGTTGTACTTTTTCTCTATTTAATATGGATTCCAGCAACTTACTCATGACACACAGGAGACTTATTGGTCTGTATTGAGAGGGAGACGAGTTATAACCTGAATTCTTAAATACAGGGCAAACTGATGGGGGCTTCCAGGGAGTCGGAAAGCACTTCTCCTTAAGGCAGCGCTTAAACAGTTTCGTAAGTATGGGAGCAAGTTCTGGTTGAAGCTTTTTTAACACTATAATTGGGATGCCCTCATGGCTAGTTGCTTTACTGGAATCAAGGTTCTTGATTAGTTTGGCGACCTCATGCACGGATATTTGTATGTTACCTAGCGTGTTCTGTGTTATAGGAGGAAATATGGGGAGTTGATGGCCTTCGTCGCATAGGGTAGAATTTGCTGCAAAGTTCTTTGCAAATAGTTTGGCCTAGTCTGATGCTGACGAGATGACCTCTGGTCCATTGATAATGGTTGGGATAGAACGCACACATCTGTTCAGGATCCTATTTGTTATTTGCCAAAACTGGTGGGAACCAAGCCGCTGATCAGCTATCTTGGATTTAACAGATTGGGAATTTTTTATTACTCTTTTACAGTGGTTGCTGGCAGTCCTGAAAGCAGCTTTAGTCTCAGTGCATCTATTACGTTGGTAGCTATAGAACAAGTTATTTCTGTGCACGATAGCAGCAGCACATTCTGGGGAGGACCATGGCTGGCTGTTAGGTCTTTGTTGGAATTTTTGATGGTATGAATTGGTCTATGCCTACAATTAACCATTCGGTCAAATCTGATACTATAGAGGACACTTCCTTTTTAAACATGGAGTGCAGAGGTAAATCAGATATGAATGTACGGAAGCTATCCCAGTCAGACATAGAGTATCGGTATAAAGTACGGTGGAGGGGTCCGTCTGGGGACTTATTACATTTCGTTTTTATCTTAATTGATACGACAGAGTGGACGGAGGATCCTAGAGAAGAATGAACGGAACATGAACATAGCTCAGAGAAAGTTGAGAGGAAAAGGTCTAGGAGGCTTGCATATTGACCGGGTGTATCGGGCACACGGGTGGGTTCGCGAACAATCTGAGTGAGGTAATAAGCAATGGCAAAATCATGACAAAACTTCCCCTTATCGTCTGTCATATTTGAATGGGTCAACCATTCCACGTTATGGACGTTGAAGTCACAACAGATGTGGATGTTAGCCGAGAGATGTGCAGACAGGATGTGGTCTATTTTCTCAGATATGCTCTTAAAGATAGTAACTCCGCTGTTATGGGGGCGATAGAGGGCAAATATAAATGCAGTGGTGTTAGTAAGTGCAACCCAGAAACACATATAGGGTAAATTAGGATCTTCTCTAGAGATATCCCTGCCACACGGGAAGCCATCTTTAATGAAGGCACATATTCCATGCCCATGGCGATCTTGGGGGACAGATTTAGCTGTTAAATTAGAGTATCCGTTAATTATGAACTCATCTAGGGAAGTGGTCGGCCCTATTCCAGTTTCGCTTAGAAATAATATGTTCGGTTTCATCTCCTGTAATTGGGTTTCAACCTCTGAAAGGTTGGAACGTAGACCCCTGATGTTGGAGAAGCAGACCTGGTAGTAGGAGTCTACGTTGGAAGATGGGGTTCTAGGTTTATTCGAGATTTTTTTCTGGAGATATTTCATGTCGAGGTGTTGGGATTTGTGGAACAGGTCGGCATACTTAGTTAGAGCAGTACAGAGAGGGAAACTAAGAGAGAAAAAGACAAGGATTTTTTGTAGCACACGAAAAGGTAAAGCCGTAACAATTACCCACTAGTATGGCATCGAGAGGCCCCACCAGAGACTACTGCATGGTCCAGATCCACTCACCAAATGGCAATACAGCAGCCTCGAGGTTGAATCATTGGAGCTTCACCTTATAATTAAAATCCAATAATTAACTATTTTCAATCAACAAAGTCGGTTTAATATTAATTTACATTGGAGTGTAGATAATTATTCAATGTTTTAATTTAGGAGGTTCATTTTCATAGGTGCCTTTTTCTGTGCTAACGTCACTGTATTATATTTCGAATATAATTGAAAATAAGACTAACTATATTAGATGCTTCCACAAAGCCTGGCTACATAATGTAGCCAGACTTTGTGGACACCCTATATATATATATATATATATATATATATATATATATATATATATACACATATATATATATATATAGTATTTTAACCTATATTTTTGTATATATATATTAAAATTCCGATAATGTTATATACCGTTAAAATGAATGTCAAAATAAACTGACTCAATTATTTAAGCGTCATTATTATCAGTTTTCATACTCGAGCATGCATATAATTTTTCCCAACAATCAAGTCAACAAAATATGAAATGAGAACACCTTATTGCGTATTATTTATGCATTACTATTGTTTTAATTATTATATCATTTTAAAATATTATAAAACAGCTGCTCTTCAAACAGCAAAATACTCTATTTATACACACATAAATACATTTATAATCTCTATTTTTAGTGAACAAGATGGTTTATCTACCTACACACCCTCTTTATATTTTCTTTTTGTTTATTATTTTTCGTACTTAGTAATCACCCCAGTTTCGTATTACTTCTTCTTGAATAATATTTACACCAATTTCCTTTTTAATATTAATCTTTTGTGTGTGTTTGTTTTATTTAATCGTTATTTTTCTTCCCCAATTTACTTATTTCATTGATTTGTTTCCACATAATTATCCACCCTTTCAAATTCTAGTTTATACTTATATGCTGGATTATTTCTTCCACAATCTACAATAGTTTCGTACAAAGATTATTTAGATTCTACGATCTACTGAATAATTTATGTTTAACATTTTGTTTCTGAAGAAAGAAATGTGATTAAAATGTTAATTTAAATATTACTAATTCATTTATTTATCCCTCTATAACTGCCTTAATTTGACTATAAGAACAGCCCCTTCCTTTCACATCAACCCGTGTTGTTCTCCTACTCAAGGCACGCGAATTTATTGGAGGGGAGCTACCAGTGGATTTTGCTTTTCCATAATGCTCACCGTTCATTAGAAAGTTAAAAAATTATAGTTTCACTGCGATTTACCTTTGCTGCGATCGCCTGCTGTCACAAAAAAATTGCTTATGGATATCTAGAATTCAAGCAGGCTCAACTGCAGAAAGTTTGCTTGTTTTTTGACATCTTATAATTTATTCCTTTAATTCAGTTGACTTATACAATTCTTGATAGTATCTGTTTCGTAGCGCAAAATCAATCACTTAATTATTATATCAATTAGTGAAGGATTTCGGATTTTAATAATGACAAACCTTTTGTCGAATTGATTGTTGCTATTTCTTCTGATGAGTTAAGGGCATAATAGATTCACTATTTGATATAATAATCAAATGATTGATTTTGCGCTACCAAAAAGATACTGTCAAGAATTGTATAAGACAACTGAATTAAAGGAATAAATTATAAGATGGTCAACATCATGAATTTTGGAATATAACTTTTTTGTCATTTATTCTCTATATTGCTGTGTAATTACATTGAGCGTTTTAAATAAGGATTGATATATATTATGAGAAAATATATTTCTACAGAAATATATATATATATATATATATATGATTAACGAAAGCAGGGTGGTTCGGACGGTTCACAAGTTTCTAATTATATAGATACATCAGGATATTAATAATCTCATTGTTAAATACTATCACTGGTTCATGCGTTCATACGCTTTTACACATTGTTTTCATTTTAAAGGTACTTCGCTGATGAAACAAACACTTAGTGTTTTAGAAAAAATGCGAAACCGTAATCAAATAGTAACAGTTCGCATTATAATGTAAACATTCTACATGATATGTTTTGTACTCACTAGGAGCTTTAACACAGATCATTATCTAGTATTACTCACTGACAACTACTGGTAGTGTTCATGGATGTCCACTACTCTCCACCTTTTTCGATTTTGAAAATGAAGTTGCGTTATTGGAACAGCCGATTGATATTAACTGCTCACTATAAATAGCCCATTGGTCTTCACTGGAATTTATGTGAAAATAAGCCTCCCCAAGATCTCAGTCTTCTTCGGACTTCTTTTTGGGATAGTTTGTGCTTTCTCGTTGATCTTTATTGAACATTTGATGTGGTGCAACTTGATTCTGATCCTACAATTGTGGGAGGGAAGGGGTTACTTACAACTTTTCGGTTTCAGTCTTCTTGTGGTGTTCTATCTTTTTTTGTTGTTGTTTTACCTCTGTTGCAGTTTCTATATGGCCAGGAAGCTCATGTGTTTTCCTTATTCAAGGATTTTCCTTATGATTTCTCTATATGGCATAATCACGAAGACACACAATGGTTCTCGTTAGATCACGAAAGTTTAACAACGATGTGCCTGGTCAGTACCAAATGTGTTACCAATTTGGGAATTCAACGCGCTGAATGTAGGAGGATGCGACACCTCCCTACAAAAACCTAGCATCTCCCCCAACGGTGATATACATGCGACTGGGGAACTCCCATAGAACTTCTTCACTTGAAAAAAGCCGGGTCAACCAGCATATGTTTAATGCCGTTTCCATTTTTAAGATTTCTATTGTTTTTAGCATTACTGTGTGTTAAATACTCACTGTGTTTCCCCTGATCCAGATTTCTTGTAGTTTTATTCCAAGTTCTTTAAAACCGTCTTTAGTGCTCCTACAATTATGTGTATTATATTGATTTTATTCATGTCCTATATTCCTCGCATTTACCTTCCGCGTATTTGCTACGTTTTTCTATCTCTGTGATCTAAAATTTGGTAGTTTTCGTTTATTCTCGTTAATAATTATGACGTACAGCTTATCTATTTGTACCTACATGTCCAAATATGAATTTAGTGGGCTCCACTGTCCGGTATTTTCTCCGGTTTTCTTTGTACCATTTGCGCGCATGTTTCAGGTGCAGTTGTTTGAAGTCGTGCCAGTTCTTCTATTCTTTTAAGTTTTGTAAGTAATTTATTATTATTATTATTATTATTATTATTATTATTATTATTATTATTATTATTATTCTTTATTCTCTTGTTGTTCAAATTCTTTAATCTAAACATTTTATAACTCTATTCGAAGCCGTATATACATTTGTTAATTTCCGGACAATGCGTAAGTTATTTTAATTGCAAGGAAAACAGGTGTTTGAGCGAAAGGAAATCAAACACGCGCTTTAAAATGAAATTTCCTTCTGCAAAACAAAGAAGAAATTTGCTTGTGTGAGTAACGCAGAAATGGCGTACTGCAGGAATGATATTTTAGTACACGTCTAACTAAAAATACTATTTCATTGCTACAATTGAGGAACAACAGAAAACATGTGGATTAGCAAACTCCATGAGCCATAGAGGAGAGGGGTGGAGAGAGAGAGAGAGAGAACTAGAATAAGAAAGATGGAAAAAGGTAAGGAAGTAAAATGGTAAGCAATAAACGGTGAAACAATAAGCTATGCGTCACATATATTAAGGGTACGAGGTGATGTCTGCTTTGATGTTTGATCGAGACTAAAATAGAATTGCGTGATTTTAAAAAAATGCTTCATTAAATAATAAACAAAAATGTCTTTGTATGGAATTGTTATTTAACCCGATCATACTTTAAATAGATGGTTGAAGGTTCAATTCCGGCTTACGGCGAGGTTTTGCTCAAACCAAAGTGAGAAACTGTGATACATCAAAGCAGTATTGCTCTAGATGATTCCAACCCTCCTCATTTTCGAGAGGCGCACTGTTATTAAGTGATGTCTCCCGCTGTTTCTGACTGTAATAAGGACGCGTCCTTTTATTTACATGGCTACAAACGAAGAGAGCAAAATACCCTTCATACACTCGTCTATATATATATATATATATATATATATATATATATATATATATATATACAGTCTATGGGCAGATAAGTCCGAGTCACTTAATGGCCAATACACACGTCATCAGAAAACAGACAAGGAGAGGAAACAACTTACATAGTTTAAGGAAAAACTAAAAAATTTTCACAGTATTCAAACCCAATAACTTTGAGAAATGTCCAATAGTTAGAACCTCTAATTAAAAAGAAAAACATTGTTTAACCTCCTCTTTAAATTTTCCACAGTAAAAGGGAGATAATCCCGTTAAACTTTATTAAAATTACCTTCCCTTGTTAACCAACGGTTGCACAAATAACACTAGTCCGATTAGTGCAAGTAATACAAACAAGCAGCCCTCATTTAAAAAGAAAAACTTTACTATCAATAACCTCGTAAATTAATTGTCTTTTTTTAGTTACGATAACCTTCGTGTGCGTGTATGTATGTGTTAAAATACCTGAAAATATATTACTCACAGTATATTAAAGTATTTTATCACAGATACACACCGATTTACACAGACAGTTTTTTTAAAGTTTTTTTTTAAAATCTAACTATATAACGTTGTCGTTACATACAAAGGAAAAAAATCTAGGTCGGTATTTTTTTCTATTTAAAAAAAAATGTTTATCACCGTTACATTCGGCATCATATAAAATTCTTTCGCTGCAACCTGTCGATTTTAGCCTAGCGCGCGTTTCTCTTTCTTCTAACTGCATGCTCGGCCCAGCTGGCCTATTTTTCTTTGTCATTATACGTCCATTCTCTCCAACGTCCACTTTGCTTCTGGCTCGAGCATGCGGTATAGTTTTCTCTCCTCTTTTCCTTTTCTTCTCGCGCACACTCTAATTCGCATGTTCTATATTTCGGCTACTGCTGCTCTTAATCAATTAGCGAGCCAGCCATCTTTCGCTGCTGATGATTTTTTGACAGACGCTCATATGCACAATGGTATATACCTTCCCTTCTTCACCAAAAATTAATTAAACATGTCTGAGCCAATAAAAACAAGAAATAAATACTCACAAGTTCATAAAATAAAATATGAATAATTAAACCCCAATAAAAATATCTTAGTACATAGTCTGTTCGAGATTTCAATGTTATTCTTTCTTCGTCGGAAGTTCTTTTCCTTGTTTGTTTGTTTGATTAGTAAAAATGAAAGAATCTCTCACATATTCTTTTAAATATTTAAAGGCAATGTTTTAATATGTTGAAAGGGGGAGACTCACTAAATCAGTTGAAGTGTTTTTGCTTGGTTGTGCAAGAAAACATTCTAAAATGTTAACAATAGTTTGCAATACCAGTCTAATTATTGTAAGGTAAAATCAGAGTCTGTATAGTTTGTGATTTTTGTTGGTCTTGAGTCTGTAAATTAATCAAACTGAAACGGGATATTTCTTTATTTTTTCATATACATTTATGCAAATACATTTTTGAGAGATGTTTCGTCGTAACTTTTTTCTCATTCTCTACCATCAAACCTCGATTCTTTCTAAATATCCTATCAGTCATAACAGTTTATATTTCTCCTTTCTCATTGATTGATTTTATGCCAACTACCCAAGTTGCTTCCTTTTGGTTAAATGTTCCTCTTTGATTTTTTTTTACATAAGCATCACCACTTATCAATGCCAAGAGGCCACTCGAGGATAAGGGTTAAAGAGTGTACTGTAGAAAATGGACAATATAGTAACCGTTAGACATGCAGATTCGGTAAATTTGTTAACTTATATGAAACGGCTTATCAAAAACTTAGTTACGTTAGACTTGAAGACAACCATATTGTAGTCAGCTGGAAAGCAGAAAAACGGAAGACAATTCCATAGGCGTGCAGTTCTAAGAAAGAAGCTTTGATCATGGAATCTACGCTTAGGTTTAGGCACAGATAAAGAGTGGGGGAAACTAGTGATAGTGTTTTCTGCTAGACGGGTGTTTCGTATGAAAGCTTGGCGAGGGGGGACCATAGAATGGAGCTCAACCGCGCACAAGCCATGAAAATAACGATAAAGAAGAGGCAAACTCGCAACATCTCTTCTGTGAGAAAGAGGTTGCAGGGAAGAGAAAAGGGCATCCCCCACAAAGCTACGATGTCTATTTTGAACTTTATCAAGGCAGGATACGTCCTTTCTAGCATCTCCTGCCCAGATGTGGCAACAGTACTCTATCCTTGGACGTACCTGGCTCTTATATAGATAGAGAATTGCATCAGCAGTGAGATATCTACTGGATCGATAGAAGGATCCCATCATTTTTCCAGCGGCCTTGGCAACGGATTTAATGTATGTGTTCCATTTAAGATCAGGAGTAAAGGTTAAGCCCAGAAGATTGTCAAAACATGACGCCTCCCAAGACGAGATCCATTCATTTCAATTGATGTCAGATGAGGATCAGAGCGTTGATGATGTAAAGATAAAAGCTTGGTTTTAGATGCATTAAAAGTGACAAGCCACTTCTTTCCCCATTGTACGACTTGCTAAAGATCAGAGGAGAGAGAATCAGAGAGAACTTGGTCGTTTACGGTCTTAGATGTGCTACCATAGATAGTAGTGTCATCAGCATAGATGTCTACAAATGATGTAAGGGTGTGATTTGAAAGATCATTAATATATATCAGGAAGAGAGTTGGGCCCAGGATGGACCCATGAGGGACTCAAGCATTAATACTAAGAGCTTCTGATTCCTGTCCATCAACCACTACTCTTATGGACCTATCAGAGAGAAATGATTTAATAATTGAGAAGACATTTCCAGCTATACTGTAGCTGGAGATCTTGTGAAGTAAACCTTTATGTCATACCCTATCAAAGGCTTTGGATTTGTCAAGAGTAATTGCCTTAGAAATGTTTCCTCCGTCGAGAGATGCGCTAATTCTATGAGACATAACTGTAAGCACATCTGCTGTAGATATAGCAGAACGGAAACCATATTATGTGCTACTAAGAAAGTTATTTTTGCTGAGATGGTTGATTACTTCTGTATTTAACACAGATTCCAGCAACTTACTCATGACGCACAGGAGACTTATTGGCCTGTACTGTGAGGGGGATGAGCGATCACCTGAATCCTTAAATACGGAGCATACTGATGAGATTTTCCAGAGTGATGGGAAGCAATTCTCCTTAAGACAACGTTTAAACAGTTTTGTAAGGATGGGCGCAATTTCAGGTTGAAGTCTTTTGAGTACTCTAACTGGAATACCGTCAGGGTTTTTATTAGCTTAACAACATCATGTACAGATATTTGTATATCACATAACATGTTTTCTGATACAGGAGGAAATATTGGCGGTTGGCAGCCTTGGTCGCAAAGGGAGGAATTAGCTGCAAAGTTCTTGGCAAAGAGTTTGGCTTTGTCTGATGCTGACGATATTAACTCAGATCCATTTATGAGAGTTGCGATAGAGCACACGCTTCTGTTCAGGATTCTGTTTGCTATTTGCCAAAACTGGTGGGAACCCAGCCGCTGCTCAGCTACTTTGGACTTGACGGACTGAGCATACAACTCTCTTGCTTTCTTTATTACTTTTTACAGTGGTTGCTGGCAGTTCTGAAAGCGGCTTTAGTCTCAGTACATCTATTACGTTGGAACCAATTGAAAAAATGATTTCTATGCGCAATGGCAGCAGCACATTCTGGAGAGAACCGCGACTGGCTGTTGAGTTTTTGCTGTTTTTTCTTTCGAGGGTATAAAACGGACTATACCTACAATTAACCATTCTGTCAGGTCTGATAATATAGAGGACACATCCTTTTTAAACATAGAACGCAGAGGTAGATCTGATATAAATGTGGGGAAGCTATCGCAGTCGGCCATAGAGTATCGATATACTGTACGATGAAGATGTACATTACAATTCATTTTTATCTTAACTGATACAACTGAGTGGTGGGAAGATACAAGTGGATACAGAACAGAAGCTGAACACAGTTCAGGGCAAGTTATGAGAAAGAGGTCTAGGAGACTTGCATACTGGCCGTCAGTATCGGTAACACGGGTGGGTTCGTGAACAATCTGAGTGAGGTCATAAGCAATGGAGAAATCATGACAGAACCTCCCCTCATCATCGGTCTTGTTTTAGTGAGTTAACCATTCCAGATTGTGAACATTGAAATCTCCATTATAATATGTCCACATGTGCTGACTTACAAATACAATCTTGATAACAAAACTGCATCTGAGTTTTAAAAACTATTTTGCTTTGGTTGGATAAGCAATTCCTTTAACTATTTTCATTTAATTTTAATTTTATTTGTTGGCCTTCGAATATCTTTTGGTTTTTATTCACAAATTGATTGAAAACTAGAACTGAATTTTGAAACTGATATATGAAAGAACATTTTTTACCGCATTGATATATTCAAAGTTTTTGCCGGATATCCAATCAAACTAAATAAAAGACTGTGGAGATATGTATGTACTGGATTGTTACCAGATTCCTTGGATTTATTACAATACGCGTTTAATCTTTTTACCTGCCCAATACCAAGCGCTTTCATTACAGGATTTTGCATACATTTTCGATTTGAAGTTCAATATCCCTTTTTTACTGCATCAATATCCAATTTCCTTTATTCTAAATAGATTAAATGTTTCAATAACTTTAAAAACATTTAATTTAATGTTCTATGTTAATTATCTTAAGGAAATTAGGTGCAACCCTTTTATAATATTTGCTAATATTTTCGTCCAAGGATAAACATCGAAAAGTCATGGGATAAGGAAATATATTTTTACTATACTCTATTTATTGTCTTGCATACAATAAAATTTCTATACTTGAAATTTAACTATTTCAAATCATCAAATTTTAAATTCCTGAATAAGGATATATATATAAACACATATATATATATACATACATATATATATACATATATATATATATATATATATATATATATATATAAATGTGAAATGTATGCTTGTTCGTAATAAATAATCTTACTAATTACTGGTCCGACTGCTTTGACATTTTGGTATAGTATTTTCATCGTAATCATGCGTGTTTTTATAATATATATATATTATACTTTATATATATATATATATATATATATTATACACAATATACATATCATACATAATATATATAATATATATATATATATTGTATATATATATATATATATTATACATAAAATTGTTATGGCAAGAGAAATATTATTTAGAAGAAGGGAGATAGATGATGAATTCCATATGAATTCCGGTAATTCAATGTTGTGTGATTTTATTTGCTTTGCAGGAATGGTAAATTATATTAACTCCTCCACTAAACAGGATAAGTATTATTATCAGAGATTACCATTATATAATGATGAAAGAGAACTGAATGCTAATTCATTATTTGTTTGTTAGAAGCTTGCGTCTGATGATTGCAATGATTACATTACAAAACATGAACTATACGAAATGTTCTATTCTCTCGTACACACTCTCTTTAGTCTATCACTCTCCTTTCTTCCTCTCTTTAACTATTTATCTCCCTCGTTCTCTTATTCTAAATGAACACCAAGTTGTGTACGAATTCAGATTTCTTTCCGATCCAGTGAAGCAAAGACATCAGGATAACATAAGTGTCAACACACCGTCGTGCCTTATGTCAATTTTCGAACACTGCATTGTAAAGGTTTCTCAGATCAAGAACCTTTCACATTAGGTTTCATTTTTCTTCCATACAGAATGTAACCTATATATTTTGTGTCTACCATTGTATTTACGTATATTCTCTTCCTTTTTATATTCAATATCTATTAGTGTTGGGACGAATAACTGGAATCTAAGTCGATAGTGTGAAATAATCAGAGCTATTTAAGGAATATCGGATTTTTAACAAAATATATATATATATTTTTTTACATTATTTCCGTTTTCTGTAAGTATTACTAAAATTTATATATCACAATATTGGATTTAACTAAAAATGGCACTGGAATAAATGGTATGTTAAAATAAAAATGGAACAACTAGAATGGCACTAGTAAATAAATAAATAAATAAATAATAATAATAATAATAATAATAATAATAATAATAATAATAATAATAATGTCTTAAGTAAAAAGTATATGTGACAATCGATCAAAGCGTCTATAAAATAACTATTAAATACGAAAAATAAATAAATAAATTCATATAATTTTCGACTCCCATATTTATGTAATTTTAATTATTTAAAAATATATACACATATTAAACGGTTTTTAAAGTAATATGAAAATTACAAAAAAAAAAACAACACCTATATAATTTGCTATTTAAAAATTTCAAAACAATCGGAATCGAAATCAATAATTGTTTTGGATTCGGGAGTGTAGAACCGGATCGGTACTTACATCGGGAAAAATGTTGGGATCGCTCAATCACTAACAACTACGATTCTGTAGGGTTTCTATATTTGATGACGAACTCACCACTCAATAAGTATCGAGCCTCACATAGATGGCGCCATAAATAAGAAAATCTTTATATTTTTAGAGCACTAGCCATCAAACCAAACGTGTCAAAAATTATAGTCAAATGTGATTCTAATTTATTTAAAATTACAGTTATTAAGATAAAGAATCTCTCGCCAATTTTAAAAGTTTTATTTAAAATTTAGATTTCTTGTGTTTATAAAGCATTACTTTCCTAGTGAAAAAGTTGTTTATTCGTGGTATCACTTTCTAAAGTTGAATGTTTTTAACAAAGTAACGCACCAGACTTGACTCCGTGCGTTTCTAGAAATTTTCAATGAGATGTAGAGGTTAGCTTGACCTAACAGTCGTGTCTTACAATACGACTTAGAAAGATGCTGTAGTTTTCTTGAAGCATTGTGCGTAGTGCGAAAGGAGTAGTGTTTAAATCTATACCAATACGGTTGTTAGGAAATACAGTGGACATAATGACAATATTAGAAGGAATTCTCAATGATTTTCAATTATAGTACGTTTATTTGCCAACATAATATGTCGTACAAGATGGTAAGTGATGATATCCCTAACTTTCGACAGTACTATCTTTTCTTGAGGCGGAAAATAAACAGAAATGTATACAATTGGTCAACAAGGCTTCTATTTTGTTTTATTTATTTATTTATTTATTTCCAAAAGTCAGTGTCTCAAACTGGCTGTCTAATCAATTCCTGGGATACAAGATTTGATGGATATAAAGTATACTTTATATCCTTTAAGCCTAAATTAAATAAAGTAACGTTATATAACATTTCTAAATAGAAAAATTAGAACAATTCTATTGGAACAAACATTTAATAACAATTTATTTTATTTTAATAACAATAATTTTCAAATGGATTTTCTTTGATGTCATATGCAAATGAGGTTGCTTCTTAAACGTGGAATTCCTTTGAATATATATATATATATATATATATATATATATATATATATATATATATATATAAGAAGTACTGACGTTGCCCGGTATTAAACGTAAAATTAATTTCTTTAAAAAAGGATGTAAAAAAAAAACTGACTTATATGCGTGCGAGTATCATGTTTTTCTAAATTCTTCACTTATTATAAATAAAAGAAAATACTTGAGCTGAGATTGAAACAAAAACCTATAGATACTGAGATAAGTTCGGAAACCATTAAACCAGCTTGACACGGTTTTTAAAAAGTGTTTTCCAAACTACTTATTCTTAACATAATGTGAACGATTCGCGCATGAGCAGTCGTGAAACAGTTTACAAACAGATAAAATCCGATGGCCACCCAAGTATTTTTTATATTTTGGCCCCTTAGCAGAGGATTCTTTTCTGGATGGAAACCAATTCATTTTTTTTCACATGTCCGAATGTCCTATATATTGAATTTACAAGTTTTTAGACCAAACATTCGTTACGTATATACACACACACATATATATATAAATATATATATATATATTTATATATATATAATATATATATATATAAATATAGTGTGTGTGTGTGTGTGTTTGTAAACCTATGTTTTTCACGATAACCACCCAAGTACCAATCTTCTATTTGGATCTTAGAAGACGATTTTTTTCTGGATGGAAACGGATTAATTTTTTCCACGTTTCCGAATACCCTATATACTGAATTTTAAGTTTTTATACAAAACATTCGTTAAGTATATATATATATAGTGTGTGTGTGTGTGTAAAACTATGTTTTTCATATACTATCTATATTTTATACATAGCATTATTTTTCAATTTTAAAGTGAAAGTTCGCTGATTATAAACATATAATAAAAGTTATGTGCTGATATTTCTTGTCCACGTTTACAAAGTTTTTCGATTCATATGTGCTTGTATGCGTCAGGTATGGGAATAACTATATATTCCCCAGGGATATGTAATGTAATTTCCTTTAGTTCTAACTTCTGGCGATTTACATATAAAACGACTTGACATTGAATATTTACATTAATTAAAATGAATGAATTTTTAGCTTAACTCTCCTTTGCGATAGAAAGTATAAACTGCATGTTGATTCCTTTATTTGAAACGGTGGTCGTTAATATACGGTAGAATAAATGATCATTTAATATTCAGCATGTGAATACTGGGCCGACATGCTTAAAGTAAAGGACGGAAATATTTCAATTGTCGGATAAAATTTATTTAATGTCAAGTCACTTAACGTCTACTTTTAAAAATTGTTTAGTATCGCCCACACTTTAACCTCCAGAACAATGCAATTCAGAACTGAATTACTTAGTACTTTATCTATTACGCCACGAATACTAAAAACAAAATTATTAATAGCTTACGATGACTAATGGAATGAAAGCAGGCTATGTGAGAGATTAAATAAGGAATCCGTTCTAATTTCAATACAGATTTCCAAGTTTGACAAAAATTCGGAGTTCAGCAGCACCTCAGAAAAAGTTTACTTACAGAAATTGTTTACTATCCCCCGCGTTTCAACCTCCAGAACAGTGTTACTAAGAACTGAAATACTTAGTAATTTATCTATGACGTCACGAATACTAATATAGATTTTCGAATAACTTCTCTCTGCTCATTACTGACGGAACAGAACATGCGACCTCGTGGATTAAGTAAAAGGTTCTAGTCAAAATTATATACAGATTCCCGCGTTTTTCAGCTAGATTCGTTGTTCAGCAGTACATCAGAAAAAGTCGGTCGAACAGTTGTCATAATAACACTTAAGATGAAAACAATAGTCCGAATAATCGAAATAACCGAGAATAGATATCATGCATGATAATATGATAATATAAAATATTTACATGTCAATATGGCTGTGCCCTACCTGAAATAAAAGGGCAATAATTCGCTGATATATAAAATATAGCAATATGTCATTATTCTTGCTAACGGTTATAGATGGTTGCTGTTAGAAGGGAGAGGCACACACGCACATTGAAGGAGTTGATTCTTCTCAGAGTACTTTTAAATCAAACAATATATTTTCCAGTTGTGTTTATAAAACTATTTATGACCACCTGAAACGAGTGTTTTGAGATGTAGTTCTGTAATCACATCCCAAGGGCATTTTCGTCGAATATCCTGTTGGTATATTTGATAATTATTATTGTTCTACAGATGCAAGTTTATATTAAATGATATTCGGTACTCAAAGTCTATGTATTAAGATGACAAGTGCATAGTTTTAACTGGAATTACCTTTTGGTACATTTGATAATTATTATTGTTCTACAGGCGAATTCTTATGGTAAATGATCTTCAGTCTTCCTGGATATAAAGATGCCAGGTGCATAAATTCCACTCAAATTGCCTTTTGGTACCTTTGAAAATTATTATTGTTTTATAGGTGCAAGCATATGTTGAATGATTTCCGATACCTATGTCCTAGGTATTAAGATAACGAGGGCATAATTTCAACTCGGATGGCCTTTTTGATGCATTTGATAATTATTATTTTTTCACATGCGAATGCTTATGCAAAATAATCGTCGGAACCTAAGATCTATGTATGAAGCTGCTAGGTGCATAATTTCTACTCAAATGGCTTTTTCGTACATTTAATGAGTCTTATTGTTCTACAAGTTTATCTTAAATAATTTCCGATACTCACAGCCTAGATATTAAATGTAGACGCATAATTTACACCCAAATCACCTATTTAATAATGAAGGCGCAAAATGATTTCTTTTAAACACTCGACCAAAATATCCCATAAAATACAAGACATTTTATGGTTACTTTATATGTAATTTCAGAAGTTAAATCGATCAGATACACATGTTATAATATAACAGAGTACAAAATCGGCTTTACAATTTATCAGAGGATAATGTGTACATCGTCTGCCTCAGTGGATATGGTGTCTAGTCTTTCCCTAATCTATCGTTAATGCTATGAAAGGTCTGCGCTTTGACTCTAACCAATGACCTTTCCTTGTGATTTATACAAACCAGGAATTCACTAAACAGCTTGCTCTTTTCCGGCATGATTTGCATCCGTCGAAATACTAATGAACAAAATTTCTCTCAAATAACTTCCAATCTTTTTACATATTTCTAAGAGATGGTTTACCAGTAAAGCTATTTTTAAATCTAATGTCAGTAATACTTGCCGTAATCCGTTCTCTAAAACAAAGTAAGTTTACGATATTTTAGATGAGGATATATATTCTTGTTAGATGATAAAATCAAACAATACGATATTTGCTCGCGTCAATTTAATTAGTATTAAATCTAGTTGTATAACATTTTATATGTAACAATATTTATGCATTTACATTTTTCTTAAATGTCAGCGTTCTATTTACTTCCTAACATATAATTTCTCATTCAAATTCACTCAATATTTGCACTGAGGAAAAAGACCTAATTCATTTCACGCAAGTCACATAGGATTCACCTGACGAGAATGTTTGCCACGATGAAAGAAAAAGAAACAAATTGTCTCCATGCCTGATGAAGACTATATTGTCGAAACTATGTAGTTTTTAATGTTAAAATAACACGTATTTTTTAAATCTGCGTTTAATGGGCTTGTTAACTTACAAATTTAACAATAGTTTTACTAGAGAACTTTAAAACGTATTAAAACATTTAGATTCTACCACTTCGGACTATGTTTCTCTTCTTGATGTCATCTCAGATAGTTATCAACATTCGAGTAAATTCAATATTAACTCGAATTACCAAATACATTCCTTAAACGGCTTGACCTGGTGTGACGTATAGTGTGACCTCTGATTAGGATTCAAGCTGATAAAATAAGAATTCGAGCGCCCGATTATCTTTAGTTTAAACTAATACTAACTGAAAAATCGAGTTAGGTATATTCAACTCCACATAAGCCTAATTTTACAAGAAGAAAAGCTGTTAAAGTTAGTTACGACTTAACATGCACGCACAATTTACAGCTTATAAGTGAGGGTAGCTAAGTAGCTTACGATACCGACTGGCAAACAGGATGTTCCAAGTTCGAATTCAGGTCGTTCCACAGACGCACTTTCACTTAAGGACATTAGCAACCTTTACATGGTTCCTCCCGTATGTACATGATATGTTTCCAGAAATAATTCTTAATAGAAAGATATCAGGGAGACGAATGCCAACAGAACCATCATGATACTCAACACAACAATACATTACAGCTTCCCCTATTTCCCCGACGGACGCAATGGCATTGGAGGTTATCTGGCTTGTGAACGAAGAATTAACGTGTATCGTTAAACTGCGTCCATTCAAATCAATACGTTTAACGATGAATACGTTTTATACTAACCATTCATAACTTACTAAGCCACGAAGACCACTCGAGGATTAGAGCTAACGTCAGTTGGCTATAAACAACACGTTTGAGAAGATTGAAAATGATGGGGCAAGTCGTCGGAATTTGATATATTCAATTAATGGGGGGAAAATTAAATCTTTAGAAAACTGAAAATAAAAACACAGAAAAAAAGGATTTACACGAAGAAAGAAAAGACTATAATAAACTTATGAACAATAGCGAAATAAAAAAAAATGAGAATGACGTTAAAATAAGGACGTTTAAAAAACAAATTGAAAAAAGGTAAAGATAAATAAAGAAAACGATATACGCAGTAAAAAGTTTTAAAACACTTTTTAGCTGAGACTTTATTGAAAAGAAGTTTGATATAATGATAGCACATACGCTTCGATTGCTTTATCAGATCAAAAACGGAGAATATAAAAATTCATATGAAAAACAAAAAGAAAAAGTTTTCAAAATGTTCAGATCCAAGCACAACAATATAATTCTCCAATATAATTACAAAATAATTGATGGAAATAATAGGACAATAAATTGATATCGGACGTCCAATCAAAACAAAATATAAGATGCCGAAATTGATTCGAAAGTAATTACTGTACATCAGAAAACCATTAAGTGCTTCCAATCATTAGTTTTAAAGGCTTTCCTCATTACGTATACAATCCAACAGTTCTCAATGGTTCTCGTCATTAAACATACTCCATTTTTTTTTTTTTGCGCGCGCGGTATTCATATTTCTTAGTCAAGAAGTTCACTTGTTCAATTTTAATTTCTTACTTTCTAATTTCCGTGTGTTCAGCTGACTCTTGAATGACCCATACTGTTCAACTTTGATTATAGAAGTGAACTTTACTATCCGCCAGTTTCCTGATTAGCTCACAGTATTTCTTAACATATGTTTTTATTTTTACAAAATCCAAAAAAGACAAATATTTTTCCTCATAACTGTTTAAGATTAATTGACTAAACCACATGTTTAAATAAACCCGATTTAAATTTCATATACAAATTCATCTCAACTAATATCGATTTTTTGTACTCTACTTAAGTTATATTGAATAATTTTACGCGGTTTCTTTTATTGTATTTTTTTAATGTTTTCTGTCATCTTACTACATTATACCATTTCCCGTTTGTATATATTATAGTCTTGCTTCATCTCTCTTGAACATTAGCTTTGTTTTAGAGTAATAAAGGAGAATTAAACTACTTAAACTAAAATTGGTAAGCTAATGTGTTAGAAATATAAACAAAAGGGGGCAAAGCAATACACCTAGTAATAATGCAGTACGTAAATGAACACGTGAAAAATACTGGATACGAAATAGATAGTGTTCTGATATACAATCGACACTACGTTGCTTTATACTGCCATTCGTGTTCTAAAAGTCTAAAAATTATCTCATATCTAATAGGGCAGCGTTATCGGCCAAACTCCAGCCCCTGTCCCAATGCCGCAATGTTGCATCCCTTTATTTGTTTTATAAGTACTTTTATAGAATATGCTCTGATACGCTCGCATCGCTTGCTTCCTCTTAACTAACCTGATAATTCGCAAAACTCCACTTTTATACCGCTCATATCTCTAGATACCGCCCTCGAACTGCTGGACTTTGGAATTTCTCCTCTGTTTCTTGTTCCTCGGGTTTACTTACATGTAAAAGTGTAAATGTAATATAAACAGACATCCCACTACAAAACTTCCCTTCATTCACTGCTAAACATGATATAAAATAATAGTCCGTTACGTCCAAGTTTCAATAATTGTCCCGTATGAAAATGAGTAAGAAAAAATCTATAAACAATTAAAGAGCTATATTATTTTTAATTGGAATTCATTGAGTTGAGTATTATTTATTAATTTTATTTATTACGGACTATTATCCTCATCTTTTATCAGTTGTTCCACGACGTTTCGGCCAACTATTACTCTGGCCTTCGTCAGGTGGTAAAGGCAATGAATACAGTCAGAAGATTCAGAGTTCCTATACGTCGCGGTTACCACCTAACGAAAGCCAGAGGAATAGTTATCCGAAACGTCGTGAAACAACTAATAAAAGATGAGGATAATAGTCCGCAATAAAAATAAAATTAATTAAAGAGCTGATGCCTAATGGCTAGGGCTATGACAACAGCATATTCTCGGGTATATATCCATTGATATCTTATATGTTTTTATGTAGAGTGATGTGATCCTCGGTTGATTAATTGTGTCTAACTGTGTCGGATATATACTCGGGAGTCAAAACAATGAAAATAATATACTGTTGTCGTTGCCCTACTAATGACTATAGGTCAAATTCAATATACTCCAAATAAACTGATAATGAATATATATTAATTAATTTATGCGACATGTTGATAACATTTCACAAAACTGAATTTTCCTGAATGGCATTAGCCATCTTTAAAAGAAAACTATGCAAAATATGACAAAAATTTGGAACCTTTTTTCTAGTGGGTGTGTTTCAAAATACATGATAATTGATTAAAGGGTTTCAGAGTGAATCTTGTATGCATGCAGATACGTATATATATATATATATATATATATATATATACATATATATAGAAAGAGAGAGAGAAAGAGAAAGAGAGAGAGTAAGAGAGAAAAAGAGAGAGAGAGAAAGAGGAATAAAAAGGAAGCTTCGAAATAAAGACAAAACGTTGATGAATACATGACTCGGTGTGTTCGTTTTTATTTCTCTATTTTGTGGGAATACCACTTCCATTATTCTTTTCACATATATATATATATGTGTGTGTGTATATATATATGTGTGTGTGTGTGTGTATGTGTGTGTGTGTGTGTGTAAGAGGTGGTGTTGTTTGGTTGAAGCATTGTATAGTATGTAGTTAAATAGAATTGTAGAAGGCGGTACAATGCAGAAGTAACAGAAAGACACAGTGTGTGTGTGATATTGTTCGTATGTTACTAATTGATATTCTAAAAAAACTACTTAACGATTGCTTTCAAATTATGTTATAAGATTTTAATTGTATGCGGCCATGTTTTTATATACTTAATACAAAAATATTACAATATAACTTTTTTTTTCGATATCAGCCGATCTACAACGGACGCGACATGCTTTCCGACACGCTTTGTGGCCCACTCTTTCTTTAACATTTCTCTTTCGGTGGTCTTTTACTACTAGCACTTTTCTCAATAACTACGCCTTAGAATTCTTTGAAATTTTGCACAAACATTAAACATGATATGAGTAAAAAATGTAACAGAACGGATTCTCCGGAATAACCTCCGGTTGCCCTCCTGGGGGTGCCTTTCAGGTTAAAATGGCTAAAATTGACACTTTTGTGCTCATTAAAAAAATTGATGCCTTAGATTTTTATAAAACTTTCTGAAAAGTTGTAACTAACTGATTTCTATCTTATTTTGTTTGTCTATACTTCGCGATAATTCTTGGGTGTGTCCCATGGGCTCTTTTAGGGTTAATAAAAACACTCCATTTTGGGGACTATTTTACCATATTTGTCCACATTTTATTATGTATTTCTATTTAGCAGTTTTGCATGGTGCTGAACTAAAATTTAATTATGTTAAGGTCTTGGGGACTGTTGGGGCTAAATGGCTGAGGGTGAAATGATGGACTTAGTAATTTTTTTTTTGCATGGTGCAGAACTCAAATTTACATATTTAAGGCCTAAAACTGCACAAAATAAAAATAAAATACTGTGGATCCAAATGTATTCATATAAATAACATAGACACACAAACTGTCCAACCAGTAACCTCAAACCTGTAAAAAAAAAGTGGTCCAGGCCAATTACGTAAGCATACACTGTAAACAAGCACCCTAAAGATGCCCTGTTTTAGAGAGAGGGAAACAGGCAGGTGTGCGGGACAGCGTCCATTGCTACAGTCAGGAAAGTCGGCCAAACAGTGAGTGTCTCTAATGAATCCCTATAATTGCACCTCTGTTCGTGTCTAATGAGCAAATGAGGAGGGTAGAAGCCGGTAGATAGCCATTATATATATATATATATATATATATATATATATATATATATATATATATATATATATATATATAAATATATATATAAATATATATATAAATATATATATAAATAAATATATATATATATATATATATATATATATATATATAGTACATGTCAAAAGCGTATATTCCAAATTCCATGATGTGGACTATGAAACAATTTATTTCTTTAATTCAGTTGACATTTACAACACTTGACAGGATTTGTTTTGTTGCACAAAACTATATATTATCATATTAATATTAATTATCATATCAATCTATTTTATATTATCATATCAATATTAATTATCATATCAATCTATTTTGCCTTTACTTCTCAATCCACAAAAATGAATAAAAAGCGTTTGCACATGATTAAAAAAAGTTTGCTTACATTATGATTAAAAAATCCAAAAATTGGAGGAAAAGCTGCAAATACTAATGGCGTTCAATAAGTAAAATCCCTGACCCAGTTGTCTGGTCTAGCTGAAATTTTGCATGTGTAATTATGTATATCTCTACGGGTTATATGGCAAATTACAGCTTTTAACTAATTGTGGTTTTGTTTTACAGGTGTTTGAACTTATGGTGATAATGCCCTATCATATGACCTTGTAAAACGCTGGCATCGTGAATTCAAACATGGCCGGAAGTTTGTGGAAACAGCTCCCAGACCTGGTCGCCCCCCTTCTGCCATTGATGAGGCATATGTCTGTTAAGTTAAGGCTGCCATTTTGAAAGATCGGCGCATTACTATTCGCAAAATAGTTCAAGATGTCAAGATTAATACAGGGTCTGTAGAAACTATCATTCATGACCATTTGCATATGCATAAGGTGTCTGCCAGATGGACTCCCAGATGGCTCACACCATTCCAGAAGAGATAACGCGTCGAGTGCTCGAGGATGAATTTGGAGATGAGTCAAAGTTTTTCAAAAGACTGATTGCACAGGATGAAACCTGTATCCATCACTATGACCCAGAGACCAAATCCCAGTCAATGCAGTGGAAGCACTTGGACTCACCACCTCCAAAGAAGGTCATGCTCACAATCTTCTGGGACCAGGACGGAGTAGTGATGACAGATTTCCTGGCAAAGAGTACAACAAATACAGGAGTCTATTATGCTTCACAGGGAGGAAATTAAGGGAAGCTATCAAAATCAAGAGGCAGGGCAAGATCAGCAAAGGTACCCTCCTCCTGCAGGACAACGCTCCGGTCCACAACTCGAATGTCGCCAGATCAGAAGCACGGGCGTGTGATTATTAAATCCACCCCATCCTCCCTACTCTCCTAGTCTTGCACCGTCTGACTTTCACCTCTTCCCAGCCATGAAGTTGTTTTTGAAAGGAAAGCGTTTCCCAGATTATGCAGCCTTGATTTCTGAAGCCACGTCGTGGTTGGAGAACCAACCTGGGGTGTTCTACAAAAATCAGGCGATTAAATGTTATCGAAAAGCAAAGGATAGTTTCTGGACTCGCAGAAGGATTGCCCATAAAAGATTTCGCCGCGGAGCTGGAAAGAGGTACAAGAACTTTGCCATAACTCCGTGAATATAGCATGAATTTAAATAAAATCTTGGGAAATATCTAACCTTTAAGCAGCCCTTTGATGGTACAATTTTCATTTTTTGTAACAACCCGAACACAAAAACCCGGAAAATAAGGGCACCAGGAATACACTTTCAGATCGTGATATTCGAAAAATTCGTAGGGAAGTCGACCGAAACACAAACAGCACCAATGCTTCCGTTTTTGAAAAAGCTGGAATCGTTCCAACATCCAGGCAGGCCGCATACAATGTGTTGAATGAGACTGCAAGAAACATAAAACCTCTTCGAAGGCCTCCATTATGCAAAAAACATAGGTAAACTGAATTGTATGAAAATGGATTTCCAACAGGTCCTATTAAGGGAGGAGACCCATGCAACTGTTGACGTTCCGGATAGATGGACCAAAGTTTGAAACCCGAACGGAACTCCGACCCGTTACAGAGTTCATCGCCAACAAGGAAGTGGAGACATCATCTTTTGGACAGAAATCATTGGGGATAAGTTGTTTGGATCATGCCGTGTGCCAGAGGGTGTAAAGCTTATCATCAATGCGTACACGACCTTTTTGGATAATCATTTATCGACATGACTAGATGACCTACCATTGTCATGTCGCTTTCAGATGATTTTTATACATGACAATGTGCCATCCAGTTCTGCTCGGGGTGACTGCAGCCTTCCTTGAATCTATCTCCAGACCTTAACTCCAATGAGTATCTCTGATCAATATTAAAAAGAGGAGTTTATGAGGGAAGAGAGCAATTTACTTCAAAGGATGCCTTGCGGAGGAACATAGCTTGTGTTGCTAGATCCATAACTCCTTTTAAGATAAAAAAAATTGACTTCCTCGGGGGACAAAACCTTGTTTTAAGTTATTTTTAAGAAATGGTGGATATTTCGATAAATAATTAATTTATATTATTGTTATATCTCTAGGATATGCTTTTGTTTATTATTCTTTGACAGAAAAATATAATAAAACGTAGAGTTCGCAAGATAAGATATTGTATTTTTGCCTTAAAACAACATTTTTAGAGACCTGCAATAAAGCGATCGACAGTGGGAATTCCTCGATAAAGAATAAAATGTCATAACTTCGTGAATATCGCATGAATTTTAATAAAAATTTTGGAAATAACTTACCTTGAAGCAGTCGTTGAGTGATGTAATTTTCATTTTTTTGTGGCGTATATTTAGTAAAATATTGATATTTGACTAATCTGCAATAAAGGGATTGGCACAGTTCAAAAAGAAAATATAGGTGTAAAAAGAATATTTCCACACACACAAACACAAACACACACAAACACACATGCATATATATATATATATATATATATATATATATATATATATATATATATATATATATATATAAGTTTGGTGGTTAAATTTTAAATCCTGAAAAACAACTTATAGACACATATATTCGAATTAAGAATTTATTGTTTGACACAAGGAATATATAGAAGGGATTATGTTAATTTCCTTAATACATGGATTTTCAATAATGGCTCATATCATCAGAAGAAATGAAATGCGGTTAGCAAAATGTTCAGCTGTGAATGGACGCTTATTTTACTTTCAGCACAATTATTGAAAATAGTTTTTGGAGTGGTTGTGCATAAATATATGGAAAAAATTATACGAAAAGAGAAGTTGATACAACCTGGGCAGTCGATTATCGGAATGAGTAGAATGTCCTTCGGGATTATAAATCCAGGTGGGCAGAAAATAGGCGCAGGGGAGAAGGTAATATTCCCATATAACAAAAGCGTATTGCTCCTTATTGATTTTTCGAAAGGTATACGGGGCAGCCGTATTCGTTGGTGTGTTGAGTGTGTGTTGGTTTATGTAGTCCAACAGCTTTTTAGGTGTTGACAAAGTGTATCCGATGTTGGGTGGATATACCATTCCATTGTAATTATCCCCGTGAGTAATAGAATTTGGGCATTGAATTATTTATGCAATGGACCTCGAAATCAATAGTATGGGTAGCAAAATAGCAAAATGATCCGGGAGATGATATTCAGAATGGTGCGTTGGAAGATTGGATTAAGGAAATTAACATAACCCCTTCTATATATTCCTTTTGTCAAACAATAAATTCTTAATTCGAATATATGTGTCTATATTTTTTTCAGATTGGAAAGTTTTACCACCAAACTTATATATAGCTCTATTCTTAAATATTGAGCTTTTCCGTTTTGGCTAGGGTCACCTTGAAATATTACTTCAAGTAATATCTATCAGGATTTTTCATCTGAATTCTATCAGTGTTTTATCTATCTATCTATCTATCTATCTCTATAGCTCTCTCTCTCTCTCTCTCTCTCTCTCTCTCTATATATATATATATATATATATATATATATATATATATATATATGAGAGAGAAATAAATTTTTATTAAAAGATTGCAATTAAACAAATGCGTGTGTATTGTGAAGATTGATAGCAATGGTAAAATAAATTAAGAATCAAAACAAACAATCGAAGACAGTATTTGGATTGCGAATCTTCGTGAAATCGATTACTTTCCTAAGAAGTCTTTCCGATATAAAATCATTAAATATGGAAACTTACTTCTAATTATTGAATTAGTTTGGAATTATTTTGGAGATGAGTAAATTGTATAATTTTTTATTTGATTATTTGGATTTTTATCCTCATCTTCTGGTTGTTGTTTTCACGACTTTGCGGCCGATTATTCCCCTGGCCTTCGTCAGATTAACCGAGAGGGGATAGGAATGATTCCACCCAAATCCGGTCAGAGTATTAGTTGACCAAACCGTGGTGAGATGATAATGTCTATTGAAGGCAGCAATTGCTGTAGATATAGTTGGAGGATTCGACATTCCTATCCCGTCGCGGTTAACCTGGCGAAGGCCAGAGGAATAATCGGCCGAAACGTCGTGAAAACAACAAGTAGAAGATGAGAATAATAATCCAAATAAATAAATAAAAATGTACTGCTAATTATTAAAAAATGTATCTGGTATGGTGTAACATCTTTGAAAATTTTAGGGTGAATCTCCCTCCCTTTTTTTAGAAGAGAATACAAAACTAAGACTATCAAAAGTAAGGGGGGTAAATAATGTAGAAGACGGCGTCTCAGACAGAATAACAATTTCTCCCATACTTTATCGGTGCTAAAACCTAAACTTAGATGTTATGTACAAAACGTCTTTCTTAGAACTACACGCCTGTGAAACTCCTCTCTGTTTCCTTGCATTCTTCTTCAAGTCCAATGTGAACTAATTCTTGATTAAACATTATTATAGTAGTCTTTCTGTAATCTAGGGGCCTCAGCAGTGAATCGGTGAGGTTTTGATTCTTTTCATATAAGCTTAGAGTACGTATGTCGAGAAGATGACACGTGTTCATCAGATCACATTTTCTTCAAGTACTTGCGGTGATGGAACAGAAGTTAGAACTTGTCCGATAGGCGGTAACTTATTGGTTTTGATGTTTTTCGAATCCTATTTAGAAGTGAGGGAATAGTAATAGATGTTTCAATCGGGATTAAAATTGATATTTTTCTTGATTACGATTGAATAAACCATCATCATTTCAAGGAATTTATATACATCTGAACCAAGTATGTGATCGAATATTCGATCTGTATCACTGATCTATATCTTAAGATTACTGTTGTTTTTCTAAGATTAAATGATTTGCTGAGATTTTGATATTTCCCTTGGCCTTTGTAACGTAAAATATAAACCTATAAAAATTGTTTTTTAGCTATAAGAGAGAAAGACTATTTTTAAGATCGGATATTTCCGATTTCGTATACTTTTCGGATGAATTTTTGTACAAAACATATCTAAGAACATTGCCAGACATAAAAATTACGCTTGTGCGAAATTTGCAAAAATAGGCCTAGCCGTTTCGGAACCTATGATAGAGGGAACTCACATACACAAAGGGACTTTTATATAATAGCAGAAAAATATAGAGATGTATATATCTGAAAGATATAAAATTCTAAAAGCTACGATAACAACCCGTGTGAATGGGAAACGAAAAGCCAAATTCTGTAAATCTGGTTAAATTCAGGTTCTTAATGTCAAGTGATCGACTGGGGATTTTGGTACATGATGAATGGTATGTTTTTTTAAGTAACTTAAGTCTCGCACAAAAAACACATCGTCTGTGAAAAATACGATACGATTTTTTAGTCTTTTCACAATAGTGTTTTTTATTACAAGTTGTCATAAACTTTTCACAATAGTGTTTTTTATTACAAGTTGTCATAAACTTTTCACAATAATGTTTTTATTACAAGTTGTCATAAACATTTCACAATAATGTTTTTATTACAAGTTGTCATAAACTTTTCACAATAATGTTTTTATTACAAGTTGTCATAAACTTTTCACAATAATGTTTTTTTATTACAAGTTGTCATAAACTTTTCACAATAATGTTTTTTATTACAAGTTGTCATAAACTTTTCACAATAATGTTTTTTTATTACAAGTTATCATAAACTTTTCACAATAATGTTTTATTACAAGTTGTCATAAACTTTTCACAATAATGTTTTTTATTACAAGTTGTCATAAACTTTTCACAATAATGTTTTTTATTACAAGTTGTCATAAATTTTTCACAATAATGTTTTTATTACAAGTTATCATAAACTTTTCACAATAATGTTTTTTATTACAAGTTGTCATAAACTTTTCACAATAATGTTTTTTATTACAAGTTGTCATAAACTTTTCACAATAATGTTTTTATTACAAGCTGTCATAAACTTTTCACAATAATGTTTTTATTACAAGTTGTCATAAACTTTTCATAATAATGTTTTTTTATTACAAGTTGTCATAAACTTTTTACAATAATGTTTTTTATTACAAGTTGTCATAAACTTTTCACAATAATGTTTTTTTTATTACAAGTTGTCATAAACTTTTCACAATAATGTTTTTTATTACAAGTTATCATAAACTTTTCACAATAATGTTTTTATTACAAGTTGTCATAAACTTTTCACAATAATGTTTTTTTATTACAAGTTGTCATAAACTTTTTACAATAATGTTTTTTATTACAAGTTGTCATAAATTTTCACAATAATGTTTTTTATTACAGGTTGTCATAAACTTTTCACAATAATGTTTTTATTACAAGTTGTCATAAACGTTTCACAATAATGTTTTTTTATTACAAGTTGTCAAACTTTTCACAATAATGTTTTTATTACAAGTTGTCATAAATTTTCACAATAATGTTTTTTATTACAAGTTGTCATAAACTGAGTCCGCAGCCTAACATAAAACGGGCTCGTACTTACCAATTTGTATTCTTTTCTAAAAAAAAATGGAGGGAGATTCACCCAAAAATTTTCAAAGATGTAACACCATACCAGATACATTCTTAAATAATTAGCAGTAAGTTTCCATATTTTCCCGATTTTATACCTGAAAGACTTCTTGAGAAAGTAATCGATTTTACGAAGATTTGCAATCCTAATATTGTCTTCGATTGTTTGTTTTGATTCTTAATGTATTTTATCATTGTTAACACTCTTCACAATACACATGCATTTGTTTAATTGCAATCTTTCAATAAAAATTATTTCTTCTCTCTCTCTCTCTCTCTCTCTCTCTCTCTCATATATATATATATATGTGTGTGTGTGTGTGTGTAAATATTCTTTTTTCACTTATATTTGTATACTGTGTCAATCGCTTTATTGCAGATTCGTTGAATATGAATATTTTACTAAATATACGTAAAAACATGAAAAGTACATCACTAAAATACTGCTTTAATTTCCAAAATTTTTATTCAAATTCATGCGATGCACATACACATATGTTTGTTTAATTGTAATCTTTCAATAAAAACTTTATTTCACTCTCTAATATATATATATATATATATATATATATATATATATATATATATATATATATATTTCTGTGGAAATATTATTTATTCACTTATAGTTCTTTTTTATATACAGGAAATCTTATTTCAGAAACATAATGCAATTACAGAGTATATAATCAATAAACAGTAAAAGTCCATATTCAAAATTTAGTGATGTTGACCATCTTACCATTTACCTACAAATGCCATATAGTTCACTTACATTACGTAATTAAAGAAAATTATAAGGTATTTGCAGCTTTTCTTCCTATTTTCGGATTTTTAAATCATAATGTAAGCAAAATTTTTTAATCATCTGCAAACGCTTTTTATTACCTTTTAATGAGTTGATTGTATCCTATCTGATGTGTTAAGGGCAAAATAGTTTCACTTTTATTGATATAATTGTTTAGTGAATGATTTTGTGCTACGAAACAGATACTGTAATGAATTGTGAATGTCAACTAAATCAAAGGAATAAATTGTAAGACGGTCAACATCATGAAATTGTGAATATAGACTTTTGCCATGTATTCATTATATATATATATATATATATATATATATATATATATATATATATACTAGCAGGATGCTCGGCATTGCCCAATCGTAAAATACGCTTAGATATTATAATTTGATTAATGCAGTTTTCTTATTTATTATTATATTATATTGTACCAAATATATAATAATGAGTTAAAAAAATGTTTTAATATAACTCGTGGGCAACAACTGAGAATCGAAACCAAAACATTTAGCTTAAGATTTTTTCTTCGTATGACATTAATGTTTAATTTAGCAAGGCAAGTTTCGGGCAAGGATAAAAATTTAAACAAAAACGTATAGCCATTACGTTGCGCATGCGGATTCGTAATGTCGTCGTTTGACCCTCACCTGGTAAATTCCATTTTTTTTTTTTTTGTAATTTTCATACTTTTACACCGATTTTTAAAACCCAAATATAAAGTTTCCCTTAGGTTCGAATACTCTATATATTATGTTTCATGTCTGTAGACGAAAAACTGACAGAGGAGTTTGATAGAGAAATTATTAAAAAATATATATATACGCATATTAAAATTATGTAGAGGAAGAACTTTTTGTTCACTATACACTTTTTTACGCAAATATTACGCAAGTACACATCAGGTAGACTATCTGCATGAATATAATTATATAATGTTTGTTTGAACGGAGTTTGAGGATGCATCACTTCCAGTAGATTAAACGCGCCCCCAAATACTAACCTGTAAATTTCTATTGCGGCGTGGTATATACAGCGCCTAGCATATGAAAGAGTCACCCACCTATTACTAGCCATTTGTTTAACTAAGGCGATCTGAAAAGAACTAGTGTGCGAACGTGATTACGCTTAATATATATATATATATATGCGCGTACACATACACATATTTGTGTATATGTGTGTGCATACACAAAGATAGATAGATAGATAGATAGATAGATAGATAGATAGATAGATAGATTGATAGCTGCAGGCCAGTTTTATCTTAAACAGTCTCTCTTCGGAATAATCTTGACAATTTGAGGAAAGAAGTGCTGTGCTATTAGGCTGTGTATAAAAACTATAATAACTCTACTCTTAAATAGCGTATTATTCACACTCAATTCCTAAACAATATCGATGGTCGGAACATTTTTCTGCATTCGTTTGTTTTTTATTTATTGTTATTTTTTAGAATGTGTCATTTCTTTGGCTCTTCTTTCGGTAATACAAAACCTGTGCTTGGACAACGTAGTTTCCTGTGCGGGACTTAAGTTACCTAAACAACAGGCCATTCATCATACACCAAACTCCCTAGTCGACCAATTGACATTCAGACCTGCATTTTACTAACCAGATTTTACAACATTGAACGTTTGTTTCTCATTCTCACGATATATATATATATATATATATATATATATATATATATTTGTATAACATATTAGTATAATACGTATGGATAATATATGTATATAACAGATATAATATATATATGTTGTGTGTATATTATATATATGTATATATATATATATATGTATAGAGAGAGAGAGAGAGAGAGAGAGACAGGGGGGGGAGAGATGTCGCGGCATTACTTGTAATTTCATATCATATTTCGTTCAGACTTGTCCAAATCTATTCCCTAAATGATTTTATTTCATTTATTCATAGAAAATACGCAAAACTCACTTCGAATTCTAACATTCAGAAGTTAGTTAACGATAGATATAAAATGCTGATCGCATACCCTCAAATTCTCTACGATGTTAATATTGATTTCAAATTGAATCCAATATATATTTTATACAGACCAAAGTTGATTGGTTTTGTGAATTTACATTACATTAAGCATTTTCATAGAACACACAGTAGAATTGAATTTATTTGTAACTAGTAGGGCTATATTATCATATTAAAATTTCTATCCTTTCCCCTCTTACTCTCTTGCTGTTCGTTTATCTTTCTTTCTACCTCTCTCCTCCTTTCATCGCATTCCTCCGTAAACCTCTCTGTATATTTCGCCTAGCTCCTTCCTCTTTCTTGTTTTAAAGTGCTGATACAAAATGATATCTAAGTCTGCATTATCATAATTATTCCTTCTGAGCAACGCCAAATATTGCAAAACATCGACAATATTGAATACAAGTAATTCGGTCCTCTCCACCCGCTTTCAAAATAATATGAAGAGAAATAATGCTAATAATGAAAATAGCCGAAAGGGATAAAAAAGCATATTGTAATTCACATATATTGAGTTCGTACATCGACCAGTTGAACCACAAATTCTCTATTCGAACAGTCACTCATCAAAAATAATACAGTAATATTGATAAAGACAACAGTATTTTACAACCGGGTAACGGTATTTTCCTAAAATATATATAAAATAAAATGATGTTCAGATCGTAAACTGCTTAAGCCATTTCTAGGACTGACTCCGTATACACCCTCTTAAAATACTGATGAAATAAAGTAATTTTCAACTCAAAAAATGCTGCAGCAATTTCTGGAATTGTAATTAATTTTGTAGTTATCTTTATATCTCATTGTCCTCATTATATTGTTAGCGTTTTTCTTTTATATTATATTTATATTATATGTAACGCAAACCTAATGCATGTAAACCGAAGGTCAAACACCACACAAATCATAAAACATATTCTGAATTCTGTCTAATATGTTTAACAAATCTAACAAAATTTACAATCGATATATCTATAAAAGTGAACGTGTCTGTCTGTGTACATTTTTCTACGCAATAACTCTGTCAATTTGTAGTCTACAGACTCGAAATTTTATATACAGTGTGCTGAGATTTGGGAAAATCGATGTGATTTGTTTTCGGGCAGAAATTTGGCTGTTAAGGGGTCAAATTTCAACGATTTGACCTTTGAGAACTCTACCAAACCCCCGACAATTCATGGTCTAAACACTTGAAATTTTAGATATAAGTTCCATGGACATGGATATAACTTAATAATTCAATTTGAGCCCAAAATAATATATTTTAAGGGGTCATAATAAGGGGCAAAGTTTTAAAAAATTGACCGTTTTTTTTTTGTTTGTTTTTTTTGCTCGGCATACACCTTCAAACACCCGGGCAACGCCGGGCACCCATGCTAGTACAGCTATAAAAATAGTGAGTATATAAGACATAAGTGGCCGTAATATTGGCGATGCAGATTTTTATTTAAAAATTTAACAATAAAAAAGTTAACATAAAACAGTATCCCCTCCCTAAGTTTCAGATATAAGACATTAATAAATACTAGCTAGGTATTCTAAATTATTTTAAGGGTCATAAAATGCGATAAAAATGTATGTATTTTGAGATTTTGCCTACGTTTTATTTACATTGAATTTGATACCTATGGATAGTTATAATCGCCTACAGAATATATATGAGGTACTGACAAAACAACCTTTCATTGGAAAATAAAAATATTGCAGATTTGTATCAGAGAGGCGGTAGCACTCTCTATATAGGGATGGCCCGTACACGCCTATATACGCCTACAAAACAAAACTATCCAAATCTCAACTAAAATCAACTTATAAGTTTCAAAAAGCACCTATTCTTACAGAGAAGCGTCTTACGAATCCAGCGTCGGTTAAAATGCCAAAAGAGAGCAAAAAAAAAGGGTACAAAAATGGCCAATTGTTCTTCTTTCTTCTTTCTTCTTTCTTCTTCTGCTTTCTTCTTTCTTTTGAGACGATGTATCTCGGTGTACGAACGGTCTCTGACAACAGTTCAAGCATCAATCGACTGCTCTTTACACGGAGAAGTGCAGTGACCCATCGCTTTTTAGCTAACTCCATAATTAAATAAGATTAGGTGTAATAACAAGTTTTAAACACTATATACCCAATGTATACAGACCACTTCGAACACGGAACTTCTCTCAAAAGGGACAGCTCCAAATAATACACCGGATGCTCACAGACGTTCCAGTTTGCCAGTGGCCTATATTTCTTGGACGCTGAATATTTGAGGTTAACGTTAAGGTTTTTTCTTTAAACAGTAACCCACCAGCGTTAATGAAACCACGAAATCTTTATCTCAGTTGATCAAAATTGTTATAAGAGTAACCTATCAGCAAGTACGACGTCAAAAAACAATGTTATAAAAACAAATAATTCTTCAGATTTTGGACTGTAAAATATGTACAAAATGTCAGTGCTGTGACCAGGATTCGAACCTAGGTTAGCACGGCCACAACGTGGGGGTCCTAACCTCTAGACGATCACGGCTAACACTGACGTCTGTCGCTCTTGGCAGAAAGACACATGACTACTGTCAAAATATTGAAAAATAAGGAGGAAACTCGAAATTCTCACGCATGCGCAAAAATACACTATAGCAACTATTGTTAAATGCAGCTGAATCTCTTCGCTCGCTAAGAAAAGTAGATCAGACCAGTTCTTCTAAGAACTCACCAAACGCCAAAGGAAATAAGTTAGATTAACCGCAAAAGAAACTGCAAGAAAGTCATCTTCTAAGAACTTACTGGAAGCTGACCAAAAAGAATCAAAATCCAAGCCCTAGCCACAAAAATAACTAGATATTGTGGCTACTATACACAATCTAGTAATAAAAACAAGTAAGTTTTCTAAAATAAACTACAATAAATTAACCAAGTAACCTCACACTGTCACTGATTAGGACTTCATATAAAGATAACAACTACACTATTGGTGTATATACCGTTCCACACTTTAACTATTGGTGACGGGGCAGTATCTCAATTCTACGAGAGTTGTCTTACTATAAGATAAGTGATATTATAGTAAGATACACATAAGTGTTATATGTTTACATTTAATAAAAAATGCCAAAGTCAGCACGTAGTAAAAAAGCTCAGAGAAATATAGACTATGAAAAAAACAAAGTCAAGGTATTATCTGAGCAAGAAGAATACTATCAGAAAAATGCTGAAATAATAAAAATTAAGTATCATGCAAATCCTGAGGAAAAGAAGGCTGCCTCACGTGCTGACTCAAAAGCACGGTATAACAGGGATCCCGAGGGGAAAAAACTGCCTCACGTGCTCTTTATAACAAAGAACCAGAAAAAAAGAAGGATGCCTCACGTGTTGACTCAAAAGCACGGTATAACAGCGATTCTGAGGAGAAAAAAGCTGCCTCACGTGCTCTTTATAACAAAGAACCAGAGAAAAGAAGGCTGCCTCACGTGCTCTTTATAACAAAGAACCAGAAAAAAAGAAGGCTGCCTCACGTGCTGACTCAAAAGCACGGTATAACAGGGATCCCAAGGGGAAAAAAGCTGCCTCATGCACAAACTATTATAAATATAAATATCAAAAACTGCCAAATCTTTGCCAAATCGCCAAAGAATGAACCAAGAAAAATTTAATACTGAAGGTATGAACATTTTAGAACTTTATAATACTCTAACTGTTTTATCAGAAAGGCGGTAGCACTCTCTATGTAATATAGAACCGATGGAGGACCAAGAGGCAACTCCTAAGGCCCAAAACCCAAAGACCTAAAACCCAGCAGGAAGCGACCTGCTACTAATGGAGGCGGCAATGAGCCGCCTCCTAAAAAAGACAATACTATCATGAATGTAAGTTTAAAAATAAGACTGTAAGTAAAAATACTAATTAACAAGAATAAAAAAGCATTGGAAATGCAAAAGGATATAGGGATGGTATGCCAAAAAGTATACAAACAAGATAGCTATGAATGGCTAGGCACATGGAAATAGAATTGCATCCAAAGTATAGCCCTATAGCTTTTTTACAACCGTAATGATGGCACGGAATGAAGATTGGAGAAAAGATATAGGGCTATACTTTGGATGCAATTCTATTTCCATGTGCCTGCCATTCATAGCTATCTTGTTTGTATACTTTTTTTTTATTCAAGTTTCACCCCAAACAAGGCACAGTGCCACTTTGAAGCAGGGGGCTACTATTAGGGAATTAATTAGCGGTGTCATTATGAGGGTAGAAGAGTAGAAAGATGTTTGTTCACATTACACTTGAACTTCTGCATATCATTGCAGTTGGTAAAAGCAGAATCCCGGAAGGGAGTTCCAAAGACCCGCAGTTCTGGGGAAGAAATTGTTGGAGTAAAAGGCTTTCTTGCACCTAGGGATCTCTACTGTAAAGGGATGAGACTTAGTAGTTTGTCGGGTTTGTCGGGGGTAGTTACGTCGGGGAGGTACAAGTGTTTGCAGTTCGTCAGAGCATTCACCATTAAAGTATTTGTAGAACAGGCAGAGGGATGCAACATCTCGTCGATGGGACAGAGGTTGAAGCCTAGATGACAGTTCAGGACCTATCAGGTTGGCGACTCTTTTTTGAACCCTGTCCAGGAGCGAGAGACAAGCAGCAGATGCACCAGCCCAGATGTGACAACAGTACTCCATACATGGGCGAATGGTTGCCTTATAGAGGTATAGGATACTGGCAGGCGTACGTAGTTTTCTAGCACGGTAGAGGGAGCCAACCTTCCTTGCAGCAGCCTTGGCAATGCTCTCAATGTATCTATTCCAGTTCATATTCCCTGTAAACGTTAGGCCGAGGAGTTTAAAAGAAGTAGTTTTAGGCAATGTGTTCTTGGCCATTGCTTTGGCATACCATCCCTATATCCGTTTGCATTTCCAATGCTTTTTATTCTTGTTAAATATTATCCATAGTCATAGGCATCAATTAAAAAAGATTGCATATATTTTAATTTCTTCTAAAAAACACTAATAATTAATAGAATAACTCTTATATAATGGATTTAGATTCAACTTGAAATAATGGTTCTTCTTGACATAATTTTTTGTAGAATTTTTTGATTTTATGTCTAAATATCTAAAGTAGGGTTGATTATTCGGATTATTTTGATTCTTATATTCTAATTCTAATATTCTCATCTTGAGTGAGATTTTTCCAACGTTTCGGCCGATGTAACATTTGAATATTTTCAGATTTATCATGCCGAACACGGAAATTATTCTCGAGGATATTTCTGAAAACGTAATGGATAAAGAACTTCGTTAAGTCGGTCGTGTAATGTGGCCGTTACATATTCAATCGCAACCAACACGTTGTATGTAGAGACAGTCGCAAAGAAACAAAGGAAAGAAATTCAATTCAGCATTTTATTTTCAATTTTAACAAAAGTCATTTATTAACACTACTTTCTTAATCACGCTTGCATTTTTATTTTACAGTTCGTCTCATCTGCCATGTGGTTCACATAACTCTGCGATGTTGACACTTTTTTTTAAATTAATCAATTTCGCCACTGGTTTACACGATTGACTCACCACAGCATGTGCTTTCCGGTTACTGTCGCCGCCACGTTGTTGCAAATATCACATTTTTCCCTTTTTTTCATTCGATGTGATAATAATTCCCGCTGCGGTTTGGCTGTTCGCATAGCCAAGATGTCGCTGCTGCTGCTATATATATATATATATATATATATATATATATATATATATATATATATATGTATATATATATATGTGTGTGTGTGTGTGTGTGTGTGTGTGTGTGTGTGTGTGTGTTACAGTTACAGATGTAAGTTACTTTTTTTCTGGATACACAAGGTCCACTCATCACAGTCGTCGACATTCAAAATATACTTCGAACTTCTAAATCATCATGGCTGGCGGAATGAGAGCATGCTACCCCTGTAGAATAACTAAAGTGTCCATTTCAAAAGTTGAGAATATATATATATATATATATATATATATATATATATATATATATATATATATATATATGTATATATTCTTATTCCATTTTTAACCTAAAACAAGACACAGTGCCATTTTGATGTAGGGGCTACTTTCGGGGACCTAAGTTGCAAGGATACTATGTAGGGAGTTGAGCAGCAAAATGTCCGTTCACATTATACTTGAACTTCTGCATGTCAGTATAATTGGTATAGCAGGAACCCGGAAGGGGGTTCCGAAGTCTAGCAGTTTTGGAAAGAAACTGTTAGAGTAAAATTCTTTCTTACATCTAGGGATCTCTACCGTGTATAGGTGGACTTTGCTGATGTCGGGTTTGTCAGAAGTATTTACGTCGAGGGGGCACAAGGGTATGTAGTTCTTCAGAACATCTACCATTAAAATACTTGTAGAACAGGCAGAGGGATGCAACATTTCGTCAATAAAACAGATGCCGAATTTAGATGACAAGTCAATACCTATCAGGTGGCGACCCTCTTATGAACCCTGTCCAGGTGCGAGAGACTAGCAGCAGAGCCCCAGCCCAAATGTGACAACAATACTCCATCCATGAGCGAATGGTGGCCTTGTAGGGGTACAGGATACACTCAGATGTAAATAACTTTCTAGCACGGTTGAGAGAGCTAATTTTCCTCGAAACAACCCGAGTAATACTGTAAATGTATCTGTTCCAACCCGTGTTCCCTGTGAACGTTAAGCCGAGGAGTTTGCAAGAAGTACTTTTAAGTAATGTATCTTTAGCCATAGTTATTAGTTATGAGGAAGGTTTCGTGTAATTATTGAAGGAAACAAGTTTAGTCTTGGCATGATTGAATGTGATAATCCATTTTGCTCCCCATTTCAATACAGACCGGAGGTCTGCCTCTAGTGTTTCTGCCATTTCCTTAGACACATGTTCATTTGTTTTCCTCTCGTACCTGTTATAGAGTGCGGTGTCATCAGCAAATATACCCATCTTAGAGAGAATTTCATCAGAGAAGTCATATATGAATATTGTGAATAGTAAAGTCCAAGAATAGACCCCTTAGGTAAATCCGCATTTATATCATATTGTTTAGATGTACGACCGTAGAAAACAATCTGGATTCTTCACTTATTTAGAACTTTTAAATCATCATGGCTGACGGAATGAGAGCATGCTGTAAATGTATCTGTTCCAACCCGTGTTGGATATGTTACGTATTCGTCCAGTGATACTGTATGGTCTTATATCCTGAGATAATCATGCGTGCCATACCCTGTTAGAAACCGCCTACTTTGTCCAGTGTATGGTATATACGTTCAGAGATTATAGTTAGTTGCTTTAGAACGGCCTTGCCTAAATCCATATTGTTGGTCGATCAGAAGTTTAGCAGCTGCATGGTGATATACTAGATCTAAGTTAATAATGGTCTCAAATATTTACTAAATAATTTACTGGGTTAGTTCTTTCGCCAGAATTTTTGTAAACTGGTACCATAGAAGCAGTTTTCCAGGCGTCAGAAAAGCAAGGTTCGTTAAGGCATTGTTCTAAAGTTGAAGAGAACTGGAGCAGCCTCAGCAGAGTTTTTTTTTTTAATAGCACACCTGAGATGAGATCGAGTCCACATGTATTTGAGGTGGCTAGGTGTTTTATGAAAACATGTACTTGAGAGGGGGTGATTTATTAATCACCCCCTGTGTTAGTGTGGCGTCTGTTAAAGTTAAGGACGAAATGGTTTGCTGGGTCCTGAATGGAGTTTGAACAAACCGACTGACAAGCATGTTATCCTTTTCAGTTGCCGTACAAACAACCTCATGATTGTTGAATGGTGGGGTATTTGATGATTATTAATTATGTATTACACTGGTGTAGATTTTCCAGAAATCACTAGTTCCTCATTTCTTGGGTACGTTTTCTGGTAGTTTCGGTATAGTATCTTTTAGCTGTCGCTATTTCTTTCTTATAATTACTTCTAGCTTTTATAAACTCTCTCTCTCTCTCTCTCTCTCTCTCTGTTTGTATTGGACGTATGTCGGTTAAATTTGCGATATGCATGCTGCCTTTGAGCAATGGCAGCTGCACAAGTAGAAGTAAACCATTGGGGAGAGTGGGGTTTGTTATATAATTTCAGTGTGGGAACATGTGCTTTAATTGCCGTTTTTAAACATCCAATAATCTTATCCGCGCACTGTTCAGAAAAGAGGTTTCCTAATGGAGCATATCTTATTAGAGTTCTGATGCTTCTTGTTTAGAGCAATGACTTTTCAGTTTGCTGTCGAGAATTTAAGGCGATTATTACAATTATCACATCGTGATCAACATTCGGAAGTGGGCTATGTGCATTCGTTACACAATCTTTGGAAACTGTAGCCAGAAATAAATCTAGAAGTGAGGCGTGTTAATCTTCCTGATCTGCGAAACGTGTCGGAAACGTAACCGTCTGTGATAGAGAATGAGATATAAAGGAGCTTTGTGTTATACTACTAGCTAGTACGATATATATAACATAACTAATCATATATTTCAATAGACGAATATTGAAAAAAGCGAACGATGCACACATATGTGAAAGAATTAATGAATAGAATATACATTTTTTGGCGCAGTGATTAGAGGCGAGTAATCTCTATAGTTTCATGCAAGTATTCTCCGAGGATAGTGGTTTTAGTCCTACTCAAGCAGGCCAGAGGATTAGTTGGCTGAAACGTAGTAAGACAAATATGGAAGGCAGTAATTACTGGGAATATAGTTACAAGACTCAGCATCTCTATCCTGACGCTGTTTAATAATCACCTTAAGAAAGCTACAGGATTAGTTAGCCGCAAAAAGTGCAACTACAACAACTATGAAGATTAGGATAACATTCCGCAAAAGAATGAATACACAAATTATAAAGCCTCATCTAAAAAATAAAAAATATAATATTAGCATGTCATCTATTTCTATTATAAATAATTCCATAGCTTAATCCATCTTTATCTTTCTTTATCAATACATTTAATAAGATAGAATACATTTATCAATTTTTACGTAGGAGATTGTGGCTTATGCTATTTCATCCTTTGGACATATTTTTCATTATCCGCCATTTTTCAATTAACTTAAACTTGTATGATAGATACTTTAAAGCCAAGACATTTTCGAATTTAATTTCGCTCTCATATAAACAATAAATTTATTTTCAATTGAAGCAAATGTCAACTTGCCTCTGTTTTCATTTGTTTTGTTGTGTTCAATGGATTTAAATATCAGGTCTGCGATATTTTTTGTTTGCGGTTTCAATTCCATTGCTATATACTCTGTAGGCTGAAAGGGACGATATTTATTATTCCTTTTCAATGCGAATTTGAGATAATGTCTAACAAATGAGACTTTGATTACATTTAAAATTTTACATTACAATCAGTGGTGCAGGAAACAAGGGTTGAAATGACATAGTTTAATAGTAGTAGGAGGAGGACGGAAGAAACTATTTATCAGCACCCTTATCCATAGAGCTTGGATGATATGTTCAAAGACCAAATTAAATGATGAAGCAAAGTTTATTACCAAGACTCTTTGCAATAATAGTTTTCCATTGCAAATCGTAGAATCTACGATAAGAAATAAAATTTATAATTTCAACAAAATTAAACATGCATCTGTTGACAAATGGCCTATTTACCTACGCATACCTTGGCTAGCTAATATTAGTGATAGATTTGCCAAGCAAATTTTTTCTGTTGTACAACAATGTTACTTTGCATCAAATATCCGTATGGTTTTTACTTGTAAATCCATTTTGCCTTCAATTTGTAAAGACATTCTTCTCCCCCATAACATCTAAGAACCATCTAGGTGTGATTTTTTTCTGGTTGCCGGAATATGTGGGAGTATGTCCGTCGAAGGAGCACATAAAAGCACAGATCAAAATGCTTATAAAACAAGCACAGGGATGGAGCATTGCCGGGAGGGGACAATGATTGGAACTTGGCGGATAATACACGGCGTATTAGATTAAAGACTCTGTTTCTAACATTGTCTATAGGGGGATTAGCTGCAGATGCATCGTCCAGATGTTGCAACAATACACCATGCATGGGGCACGTGTGCTTTGCAGAAGTATACGGGTGCTGGCAATGGTCCTGTTGACATAACTTGGATAGGTACAGAGCATGAGTTGTACAGCGGCGCATCTCCGATCTCGCTCATTGAACATTGTGTCACTTTCAGACATGATAGAAGGCTCCTATAACTCTTGGAATTTTTACACAACTTACCAACTAGTAGATGGTCTGCAACAAAAAAATCGGTTTTTATCAAATGAAAATGGAATCATGTCGTCTTTTCTAGGGCGACAATTTTATCGTTCCACCCCGTGGTACTAAGCGAAATTCAGTTCTAATCGACACTCTTCTTGCGATTGTGGGTTCAATTTTCAGTGCGGACAATACGAAGAAATACAATTGCCAGTTACTTTAGACCTTTGTCCGGTTGTGTATTATGGAAAAGGAGCATGTTTTTACTTTCATTATATCTTAACTAACCCATTTCTTTAAATAACGTCCGTAAGTAAATAGCTACTTCATGTGAACTCTACTAGAAATGAAACCAGTGCACTTTGGAAATCAGAAATACATCCATTACGTCTCTAGGTAAATTCTAAATGTGTATTCGCTTCCTAACGTATACGGATTCCCTTCTGTATCAGAAACCACGCTATGCGACATATAAATATCTGTGCGTGATGTAGCAAAGCTACTCAAAACCCTTGATTCCAGTAAAGCAACTAGCCCTTAGGGCATTCCAATTATAGAGCCGAAAAAGCTTCAACTAGAACCAGCTTACATAATTACAAAGCAGTTTAAGCATTGTCTTAGGGAGAATTGCTTCCAAACACCCTGGAAAATCTCATCAGTTTGCTCTGGATTAAAGAATTCAGGTGATCGGTCATCTTCCTCTTAGTATAGTCACTTGTGTTTCATGAGTAAGTTGCTTGAATCTGAACCACTTTAGCAAAAAAGACACTGGCATACAACATTGTTTCAATTCTGCTAGATATACGGTTATATCTAATAGGATTAGCGAATCTCTTGATGGGGGTTTCCTTTCTAGGGCAATTGCTATTTACATATCGAAAGCCTTTGATAGGGTATGGAAGATATGCAGATACGGTATAGACGGAAATGTCTTCTCAATTATTCTCTCTGATAGGTTCATAAGAGTAGTGGTTGATGGGCAGAAATCAGAAGCTTATCGTATTAATCCACGAGTCCCTCAAGGGTCCATCCTAGGTTCAACTCTATTCCTGATCTACATCCATGATCTTCCAAATTGCATCCTAAGATCATTTGTAGACATTTATGCTAATTATACTACCATCTATGGCGACATATCAAAGACTGTAAACGATCAAGTTCTCTCTGATTCTCTCCTCTGAGCTTGAGCGTATAGTATAATAGGAAAAGTAGTGGCTGGTTATTTTTAATGCAACTAAGACCAGCCTCTATATTTATATAATCAACGCTTTGATCCTCATCAGGCATCAATTGAACTGAATGGATTTCGTCTTGAGGGGAGCTTCATGTAATGACAAGCTTCTGGACTTGGCCTTTACTTCTAATCTGAAATAGAACACGTACATCATATCTGATGGCAAGGTCGCTGAGAAAATAGGGGGATTATTCTTTCGATCCAGTAGATGTCTACCTGTGTATGCAATTCCCTACTTATATAAGAGCCAGGTACGTCCACTAATATCTTATTCTGCCTTGACAGAGTTCAAAATGGATTTCGTAGCCTTTTTTTTTCCTTGCAATCTCTTCCTTACAGAAGAGACATTACCAGCCTGTCTCTGCTTTATCTTTATTTTCATGGCAAATGCTTTTCTGGGCTCTAATTCTCCCCGCCAAAATTTCACAAGAAACACACGTCTTGATGAAAACACAATCAATAATTTCGCCCACTCTTTATGTGGGCATAGATTCTATGAACAAATCTTTATGTGGGCATAGATTCCATGAACAAATCTTTATGTGGGCATAGATTCCATGAACAAATCTTTTTTTCTTAAAACTGCATACTTGCTGAACTGTCTTCCGTTTGCCTCCTTTCCAGCTAACTACAACATGATTGTCTACAAGTCCAACGTAAACAAATTCTTGATGAGCCGTTTCTCTTAAGTAATCCAATTTACCTAGTTTACACTACTAACGATTACTATTATATTTAACCCTTACCCTCGAGTGGTCTCTTCGTCTTGATAAGTTGTGACTCCAGTCTACAAATAAAACATAATTTTACCTTATAACATAGATATAGAGATACAGATGTATATAAAAATTCGAGAGAAGAGATAACAATATTGTAGATGATTTTACTTATATTTTATTCTATTAAACAATAGCGCTTGTTTTCATTTTAAGATAATAATTTGGGACGAATCGAAACAGCATACTCGAAGTTAACGGCCGAAGTATACCATACTGAGCAATTTGTATATTTGGTATGTCGTCTTTTAACTGACTCTCATGACTATATTTCTAATCCCAATACAAAATGCTGATATATTTTGTAACTTTTTAAAACCTGTTTTAAGCTAATGAAATAGCCAAGGGTGTGAGTTCCATTATAGAAACGTTGATTTGATTTGAATAAAATAAAATACGCTTGAAAGCCAAATCACAACGTACTATTAGGAAAATAAACAAAAATTACTTCTTGAAATTTATAATTTAAGTGTATTTCGGAGCCAAATTCCATCCTCATTGCGTTCTTTTGTTCTTTTTTATTTCTTTTTTCTCTTCTTCTTTCTTGCTATGCTGTAAAGTTGGAGAAGGAAAAGTCAGTTTGTAAAGAGCCGCGTTTTGTATCCCAGCGGTTGTGTTTTGAAATGTTGGAACTGTGCGTTGGCAACGCGAGATTAACGTCAAGAGTGGGATTTGTCTTTCAAGCGCACTTGCCAACGCACAGTTCCAACATTTCAAAACACAACCGCTGGGATACAAAACGCGGCTCTTTATAAACTGACTTTTCCTTCGCCAACTTTACAGCATAGCAAGAAAGAAGAAGAAGAGAAAAAAGAAATAAAAAGAACAAAAGAACGCAATGAGGATGGAATTTGGCTCCGAAATACACTTAAATTATAAATTTCAAAGAAGTAATTTTGTCTAATATTACGTTGTGATTTGGCTTTCAAACACACTTGATGCGTATTTTATTTTATTTCAAATAGTGTTTTGGGACGAATCTTATCATATTTTAAGAGAATATTATTTCCTGGAAAAAAAACAAAAAAACAAATACACGTAATGTAAATGAATTATAGTTTGGTTTTAATTCTTGTACGTTTCACTTGTTTTTTTTTCCTGCATTATCCAGAAAAGAATTTAAATTATAGTCGGTTGTCTGTCCTTGATTCTATAATGGCCGCTACTTTTTCACGTTAGTCGACAATTTGATTTTCTTGAATAAAGAAAACTACGTGATCAAATTACGTGATTTTTGGAAATATTTCATCTTCGTACATCATACAAGTTTTTCTGCATTTTCTTTACTTTTAATTGTCGCACTGAGTTCCAATTTAAATATGCACCGCAGAGGCTTTTACCGGTTTGCAGAAGCAGCATTTTAAACAATTATAACTTATTTCATGCGTATTGAAATTTAAGCGTGTCACGATGATACATTTATAACTTTTTTCTTTCAAATTATGAAAGTATTAACCATATTTTCTGTGTAACTTTGTACACACGTTTACACACAGGAAACAACACGTTGAAGCAGAGTACGTCGTAAGGAGCAGAAGACAAATAATAACTGAACTCACTTTTTCGTGTTAGAACTACATTTACTTCCAAGTACTTTCTGGATTAAAACGTGATCGTGCTCCTAATCTCTGATCTTTAAAGTGTCATCTACATCTCTAACGTAACTGTCTTCTCTAACAGACTCCTTCTATATGACATCGAATGTGATCGTCCTCTCTAACGTGCTTTATCACCTTTTTATTTATTTTTCTTTACACGAGTCGTTACTTCACGCTACATATAGCGCCATACGCGCATCTGCGTCTGTTACAACTGCAGTATTCTCGCGAATATTGACCTCTCTTCAATCATGATAATGCTTATTCATACACTAAGCAAAGACCTTCAGAATCTTATTGGGAAATATTGTATCATGCTCCATTGATTTTATCAAACTCTCTCGGGTTATAACTATTTCAGTCATTACAAAAACTATTTAGTTAGCCTTAGGTTGTATCAGGAAATGAGAATAAACATGAATTTTATTTATTTTCACATGAAAACCTAAAGAATCTTACAAGCAAAAAAATCTATCAATACCTGACAGCTAGAATAATGTTATAGGCTGAAAAATTCAAATAAAAATTTTTCCAAAAAACACAGATTTTCTATTTTCAAGATGAGATTCTAAACCAGCAAGAAACTTTGGCATCGATCTGATACAGAAACGCATAACAGCGAAACAGAAAAAAAAAACTAAATATAAATGTTTACAAATTTATAGAAGCAAATCTTCCGAGAAGTAAATGGTTTTTGTAGCGCAATATTTGCTGGAAAATTCGGTCGAATCGGGAAAACATTTTGGCGACATGACAGCAAAGTTTTTGCCACCAAAGATAAAATCGATTAGTGGTTTCTGGCACTTAAAATGTAGACATAAAACCTTACCCAGATTGAAATCGGTTGTCAAGGGCCACCTAAATGGAGTAGACACCATTAGCGTGCACTTTGAGTCAAATAATTTAGAAACATAAACAGAGATGTTGCCTCACATCGGATGGCTATTCATGTGGTATATCCTACTTTTTATATTAAGTTGATCACACATTAACGTTTATATTTTCTTTATATTATTCGCACATCTGTTCTGAGCTTGAGTGTTAATTTCACAACGTTCCAGTCGATTAAACTTCCGACCTTCTCCATGTGTTTGTGAAACCCATACTTAAATTATCCGCAAGAACCCTTGGCGTAGTGGATAAAGTACTTGGTTAAAATTCAGTTATAAGTTACACTCTTCTGCAGGTTGAAAGTTCAATCCTCAGGGCGGGCTACACTGAAAACATAATTGCGAATTACTTAAAAGCGATCAATAACAATACAAAATATTCTTACTTTAAGTCATTGAATACTCTCTGACCTTTTACTGTTTATGTCTGATGACTTAGCATATATAGGCTTTTAATATCCTCACTTATCGTGTTCTTTTCAAAATTATGTGAAGATATTATAGTAGAAATCCAGTGTTACACAATGATTGTAACTGTCACATGCGTAGATTGTACGCTCATCGTCCAGGTTTTATGTTCTCTAAAGGAATAAAATTTGCTGAAATTATTAAGAAATATATGAATCCTAATTTCATTCCGCATCTATCTATGGTAAAGTAGACTAAAAAATTGTTGAACATCGAGCCTATTAGAAGGAAAACTCTGAAATATTATCAGTCGCTGCTCATCCCCGAAGTGTTACTAATCTACTTGGATTTCTCCATTACTCCTGTTCATAAGAGTTGTGAAATAATTGCACTACATTTGTTATATAAATGATGTCTCTGGAAGCCTTACATCGGCCAATATTGTCATTTATCATTAAGAGAAAGTCATTGAAGGATTAAATTCGATCTATATCTGTTGGAGTTTCTGAATATTTGGGATGAGGTTTGATAAATCACATTATTTTCTTTACAGAAGAACCCAGGTTTGCCCAGCTGGTCCTTGTCCCGGAAAGATATCCAGTAAATAAAACGTTGTTTAGTAAATCGTTATATTTTGCATTTTTTTGCATTTCCATACACCAAACATGGATATAAATATCACTAAAACATCCGCCGGGTCATAAGCTTCATTTCGGTACCTAACTTGCCTGGGTGGGTTGCCTGTAGACTGAGATAAACCGGGTCACACACACACACATTAGGAAAATGTATAATAAGATTATTCGGAATCTATTCTGAGCTTGAGTTTTAATTTCACAACATTTTAATCGATGCAACCTCCAACTTCTTCATGTGTATCTTAAATATATACTAAAGTTATATGCAAGAAGCCGAAGCGTAGTGGATAAAATAATTGGTAAAATTTATTTGTAAGTTACACTCTTTAGGGGGTTAACATTTCAGTACTCAGTGTGGACTATACACTGAAGCACAATTGCACATTACTCAAAAGCGGTCAATCTCAGCACAAAATATATTGAATTTAAGTCGTTGAATAATCTCTGAACGTTTACTATTTATGTCTGCTGACTTAGCATTTATAGGTACTTAATTTCATCAATTACTGTGGTCTGTTCAAAATTCTGTGCAGATTCCCCAGTTCGGTAGAACGAAACCCGAATTTTAGTTGTGATTTTCACAGCGTTTCGAGAGATGCAATTGCTGACCTTCATGTTCCTCTTTTGAACTCCGGAATGTATATGTCGAATCTGAAAACGTTTACGGAGTTTTGGAGTGAGAAGTTTAACTAATATACCCTGGTAAATTGTTCCCGTTATATCCTCCATTATGGGAAAAAAAGATTATGTAATATTTTATTTTACAAGTAGAATGAGAAATATTTATAACCAACAAATATTTTTTGATAAAGAGAGAGAGAAAAAAAAAAACAATAGCATTCGGCAAATATAAGTTTAATAACATTTCTGGGAAAATAGTGTTCATTGTATTTTAAATATAGAACTGACCAAAATAAGACAGAATAATAAGTACCAATATATACTCAGAAAGTAATATTGTTCTACATCTTTCAAAGAAAAATAATAGAATCACATTGTAAAAGACAATCTTTAATTTACTCCATCAATCCAGAACCTTTAGCAGACAATGTTTTTTTGTTTCTTTCTTTTTACTCTTTTAAATGTTCCCATTTCCCGTGACGTTCACTGACATTTTTCTTCGGCGAGAAAATGCTGCTAGTCAAAATTACTACAATATCATTTCTTGACCCTTTTAAAGCATAGTTTCGTATATTTGGCGTTTTTGAAGCAGTTTGGCCTTCAAAGATTGTGATAATAGCTCTTTTATTCACACCTTTTTTTTAAAGAAGGAACAAAATAAGGATATTATATATCAGATTGATAAGAAAGTTCTTGCGGCTTTCTGCTTTTTTATTCAGATGAACATATCTCGGCTTAAAAAAAAAAGATTATTGATCGTAGTGAGCACCATTAGAATCAAAACACTTGTGCTAACACAAAAATGTTTATAAATGCCAGTAACGTAACATTCTTGAGTTGTTGTGGTTATGAAGTCGCTGAAAGCGTTTTTGATATCTGTTATATGTTTGAAGAATTTATCTAGCAGAAAGTTGTCGAGATGCTTGAAAAAGCTGTAGTCGGTAGGTGATGGGTTCGGAGAGTATAACGGATAAAACAGAGTTCCGTAGCCAAATTCGTTTAACTTCTTCAGAGTCGTTTTAGCAACGTGCCGTCGTGCGTTGTCGTTAGGGAGAATTGAGCCTTATTTATTGACTAATGCTTATTGTTTTGGGGCGAAGTTTCTTATGCATTTCATTCATTTGTTGAGTATACGTCTTCGCCATAATGGTTTCGCCGCATTAAAAAATGTAATGGATAAGACCGGTCGCAAACCACCAAACAGTCAGCATGACCTTCTTTTGGTGCAACTCTGGCTTCGGGAAGTGTTGTGGAGTTTGGTCCGCGTCAGACCACTGAGCTTCGCTTCGCTGATTATCGCAAACACCCACTTTTCATTGCAAGTCAAACTCAAGTCAAGAAACGGGTCGTTCCTGTTGCATAAATGAAAGAAAGATGGCACGTCATAAGGAACCCACTTATCAAGAGTTTTTGTCTTTCTAATCTCTCTCAAGTGGTTGGAAATCGTCGTATACGTTACGTCTAATTCAGAAGCAAGTTCCCGAACAGTTTTGGCGTGGATGGGCTTCGACTAAGGCTCTTAATTGATCGTTGTCGACAATCGATGGTCGACAACTACGCTCATCATCTTCAAGACTCTCGTTGCCACCACGAAATTTCTTAAACCACCATTGTGCTATGCGTTCAGTAGTGGTTCCTGGGCCAAACTCTTCGTTAATATCGCAAGCAATTTCGGCAGCTTTTCGGCCTAGTTTGAATTGAAATAACAAAAGTGTACGAATTTGCATTTTACTATTCCACGTTCTGAAAAGAAGACATAATTGAATTAAAACGATTGTCATTTAAAAGATTAGATCGTGTGAAAAACGTTCTTTAAAATAATATAAAAAAGTATTATAACAAAAAACTTATTTGAAAATACATCATTTGAAATCAAAATGTTAAATTCCGCAAGAACTTTTTCGACAACTTAATAGATCAGTAACACTTGCAGAAAGGATTGAATCGTCAACGTTCAGAAAGAGAGTCACTTAGAACTTGGCCATTATTAAATTGTGGTGGAAAAAAGCAGCAGAAAATAAACTGATATAAATATTACAAAAACGAACGTGCGAAAACAGTTGATAATGGAAATTATATTATCGGCATTTGTTTGGTATTATTTCGACGCATTTGGAATAATTCATCAAAATTAAGATTATAAACTTGGATAAAAAAGGAAAGTTCAATTGCGCCATCATTAAAAATATCCTTGTATAATCTAATCGGTTCAATACAAGTCCTGATATTTTTTTTAATAAACCGTCAAAGATGCGTGATGTTTCAATATATTGGAATTTCACTTATATTTTATTACGTTGATTTAGACGCTCTGTACGACACTTGCAAGTGTTAACCGTTTACAAAGAAAGTACTTGAATTTATTTTGATTAATCGGACAATTATTCTCACTTTAGTGTTGTGTGTACAACGATATGATCGATGTAGTCTTCGACCTTCATCATGCGTTTAAGTCGCCATTTATTGGCAGAAAAAAGAGGGTAGCTTTGCGCGTTAAGTTTTCGAATCTTGGATCTATATAGAAGTTCGTGTAAACTTACTTCCAAACTTACTGTGTGTTTGGTCATGCAATCAATATCTTCAGATTGCCTGATCATATAGCACCAGTTATTTACAGAATAGCTATACCTATCGCTGCTATACAGGCACACACATGCCTTAACAGATTTAATGTATACGTTGTTGTTTACTGAAATATAATCTATTTTCTGTAGTATTACATGTCAGAAGATTCGTCTCAATGTCTTTATTTTAAAGAGATTAATGATAACTGTTTCAGATATGAATTGACTATGAAGACGACAATTCTAGCGAAAAGAAATAAATATCCGTTTCATGATTTATTTGTTTTCTATGCACGCATAGAAGCAGCCACACTGACTGATTCTGATGGTTTTCAGTTCCATCTTCATGGAAGCATGACACAAGAAAGTAATTATGTTTCTTATCTGATCAGCCATCTGTTGAAATAAACACCAAAGTTCCACTCCACTTCGAGAAACATGGGAGACATCTTCAATTTAAACAAATTGTCTGCATCTACCGATGAATAATCAGCCTAGCAGAACAGTCACTCACAATTAGATTTTTGGAACGATAAATCCAATTTTAGAAGTTCTCATCTCGTTGAGCTTTATTGATAAAATGAACAGAAAACATAAGAGGATGGTCTATGACGTAATTTAAGTGTATCCGGACGTCGATGGGATCAATTAAAGAAAATTACGGAACTGAAGTCTTTATTAGCATTATAATATCTTTATTATATTAATATATTAATATTTTCAATTGGATTTAACAGGATTTGCAAACATTTTACACACACATACACACACATAGTTATATATATTTATCTCTCTCTCTCTATAAATATATATATATATATCTGAGTGTATGTGTGTATGTGAAATGTTTGCAAATATATATACGGCATAATGCCGTTTGACACACCGGTTTTCCGTCAGATCACCGAAGTTAAGCAAGGATGAGGCTGACCAGTACCGAATAGGAGAGATGTGATTGGAAATTCCGCGGCTCTTGCCACAAAATTAGACGCACAGCTGCCCCCTACAGCGGGTATCCTTTGTCTTTCGAGACTGAATAGGGGCATCGATATATATATATATATATATATATATATATATATATATATATATATATATATACTTCTATGTATATATATACTTCTATGTATATATATACTTCTGTGTATTTGAGGGGTTTTCTATTTAGGCATTTTCTTTGCTTCCCCACGAAAGTAAATTAGACACAAGGTCGTTTTTAATGTGGGGGGAAGCCAGCTCCGCTAAATCAAGGGCAAAGTGGGAGCACGCTGGCAGTATTCAAAACATAGTATTTGTCTCAGTATAAAAGGTTTTCCCTACATTGACCAAGCACCAATTAACAAGCCTTTTTTTTTCTATTTATTAATAAGGAAAATACAACTTTGTAATATATGGGTCGTGAAATTGCATTCATCTGCAAAAGATGCAGTTAATTAACATATTCTTTTGACAAGTCATTTAAATTAATTCTCCAAGTTTTTTTTCGGTTTTCTTCTAAGTTAATCACCTTTAATTAACTATTACACAAACACCTATCTCTCTCTCCCTCTCTCTCTCTCTCTCTCTCTATATATATATATATATATATATATATATATATATATACTAGCAAAAGTACCTGTCGTTGACTGGGTTCAAAAACAGCCTACAGAAAATGGACTGTGATTGATGAATGTATGATAGATTATGAAAAGGAGGGGGTTGTAAAGAGATAAGTTTTGATACTCAAAAATTTTACCCTAAGCAAAATATGATGAAAGTAAAGATAATTTTCGCGAAAATATATTTTTTATATCAACTCTTTTTCCATTCGTAGCCAAGAGTGACCAACAAAATGGTGTTTCCTTACAAAGAGAATATTATATATATATAACAATATAAATATACAAGAAATAATAATATAATAATATAAATATACAAGAAATAAACGTTACCATAGTCAATAAAAGTTACTTTTATGGTAGAAAAGTTTATGGGTTTGTATTTTAAGGTAGTTTGTAAAAAAATGTTCTTTTTAGTTCCCGAACCGGTTTAAAAAAAAGATAAAAATGACAGCGACTTTGAAATAGAGATCCCTGTTTTCAATTTGAAGGATGGGCACCTAGGCATTCTGTGTTAACAATTATGAGACTTCCGTCAAAGTAAGGAGTATTTATAAACATATAAATAGGAATATTCGATTATGGCGTGTGTCGTTTATATAAAAATTCATTTAAGTATTTATCGTCTCAAATTTCGTTTTAATTTCGGTTCGCTGAAATTATTTCAAGTAAAGAGAATTAAAAACAATTTCAAAACAAAAAAAAACATCAACTGAACTTTTATTGACTATGGTAACATTTATTCCTTGTATATTTATTTTTTCGGGAAATGTTTGTTGGCTTTTCTGTTAAACACTTTTACTAAATAATATCGACGAAATATCGAAAAACAAAGAAACAAAAACAGTTTTGAAAAATAATGAAGCTTTACTTATTTTAGTTTTTTTAAAGCAAAGAATCGATATAAATATGAATAAGAAGAAAATGGCGCCCTTTTCAAGCAAAACAGCTTCGTTTCAGTTTTACAGTATTGAACGGTGTAGTATTGCGCAGTCGGATTCAGAGTTGTACTATTGTAGTGTAAAGAACACGCAGAAAGGATTGCAATAAACTGAATTACTTCTAGTACTCTGACAAAAATAGCTTAAACAAATAAAAAGGTTATGCAAATGTTTTTAAAAGACACGTAATCACGTGAGCAGGATTTTTTCCTTCTTTTGACACGATAACAAGTAACGTTCTATTTTTTTTCTTATTTATCTATTTTCGAAAGAGTGCCACGTGCAAGTGGAGAAGGAAAAAAACAAAGTTATGCAAAAATGTTGTTGACAATTATCTAAAGTTCCGACTTTTGGGGGGTTCACTTTAATAAGAACGTGAATTTATGAGGTGAATTTATTCGTCACAATATGATTCAACTAAAAAAATAAATAAAAGCAAACGTGAATTAAGATTAAAGTTAAGGTATTATTGTGGACCCGTCACCCCTCTAAAAAACCTTGTGGAACTTTGTGACATATTTCCATTCGATGGAGATCAGGTGTAAACGAACACCCAATAATTTTATTATACCATATTTCTTCAAACTGAAACATAATTATCAAAGTATACTTACGCAAATAGATATGAAAAGTCTTTGTTAAAGTTTGTGCCATATTTCCATGAAGTACAATCGCGAACGCAGACCCCACAATTTTATTATACCATCCATATTTAAGTTGAAATCTACTTATAAAAGTATTCTTATATACATCTTTATCAAAATCCCTTGTAAACGTTTTTTTTTTTTTTTCATTTTTTATTTCCATACTTTGGGGACCAGGCGCGAAGTCAGACCACACAATTTTAATGAACCACCGTTCTGTTAGATCAAACATACCCATTCCTGATCCTCGATACATCTTCTATCATTATATGTAATCAGTTTTTTAAAAGTCAACCAGGTTAAGTACCTCTAAGAATAGAGTACTGCTGCCATATCTTGGCAGGAGCTGCTAAAAACAACCTATCCTGCCTTGACAGAGTACAAAATAGACTTCGTAGCCTAGTAGGGGATGCCCTTTATCTACACTGCAACATCTCTCACAGAATGGACGTTGCGAACCTGTCGTTGTTTTTTCGTTATTTCCATGGCAAGTGCTCGTCTGAGCTCCAATCTCTAGTCCCCCTCATCATTTTTTCACGAAAAACACCCGTCTAGCTGAAACCACTGTCAGTAATTTTCCCCACTCTTTATTTGTGCCTAAATCACCTGACTACAACTTGGATGTCTTCAAGTCCAACACAAACAAGTTTCTGGTGAACCCTTTCCTTAAGTAAGACACTTCATCAGATCTCCATTACTAACGATTACTACGATATTATCCCATTGTTTACTGTACGGGCAATAACTTTTATCCCCGAGTGTCCTCCGGGCCTTGACAAGTGGTGACTTCCTTGTAATATATATATATATATATATATATATATATATATATATATATATATATTTGTTTTTAAATTTTTCCCCATCAAAGCCCTCGTACAGCAAACATGTCTTCATAGCTCAGGCGTTAACGTAAAGGGAACACGTAAATCATTAGTTTTGATTCTTGGTAGTGGTGCACGAGCCATTTCTTTTTTAACTTTTTAAATTATTTATATATATTTGGTCCAATATAATATAAAAATACATAGGAAATCTGCATTAATCAAAGTCCATATTTAAGTCATTTTGCAACTTGGGTTACGCCGAGCGGTTTGCTAGTATATATATATATATATATATATATATATATATATATATATATATATATATATATATATAATAGATTTGTAGTCATCGACATACAGTCCTGTTTCGTTGTATCACAACTCATCAGTGCCGCTAAACTAGCACCTATCCGAAGCTTAGGATCGAACCTAGAACCGTCGTGATGACAGTCGGCAGTTCTACCCCTTCACCACGGAAGCGGGGCCGGCAACTAATCTGTCCGAATGTCTATTTAAATAGACACCCGTAAAGTGCTCAAACGATTGTCTGTAAACATACCGCGAGCTTCGAATTTTTCAGCCGAGTTAAGTAGCGAGTGAGATTATTTACGACAGTGCTCAACCCAAAGAGGGGGGCTTTATAAAAAACAGTAAACAATATATATATATTACTGTTTACTGTTTTGGGGGAAAGAATTCCAACAACGTGCGCAATTACAAAGAAAAACCTTTTTTTTTTCGATATATGAACTTAATATTTATTTATTTAAATGTACAAAAGGTCAGAAAAACATTGGTGCCGTCGATTTCAAGCCTAACATAAGGGGGAGGCAGTTAATAGTAAATCGTAAATAATGTTAGGTTCTCGTCAGCCATGTTGTTTCTCTTAACATTAACTGGTCGTCCTAATATTAGGCTTGAAACCGACTGTACCAAGGTTTTTCTGAGCTTTTGTACACTTATACATGTATATATATATATATATATATATATATATATATATATATAAAAGTGAAAGGGTATGTGTATCTCTGTATCTGTGTGTGTGTGTCTGTGTACATTTCCCTACGCAATAACTCTGTCAATTTTTAGTCTACATACTCGAAATTTGATATATAGGTTACTGAGAATTGGGAAAATCGATGTGATCGGTTTTCGGACAGAAAATTGGCGATTAAGGGGTCAAAGTTCAACGATTTTACCTTTGAGAACTCTACCAAACTCCTCCGACAATTTTGGGTCTACGCACTTGAAATTTTAGATATAGGTTCCTTGGACATGAATCTAACTTAATAACTTGATTTGAGCCCAAAACAATAAATTTCAAGGGGTCATAATAGGGGTCAACTTTTAAAAAAATTGACCTCTGCAGTCTCTTCCAAATTACTCAGACAATTTCTGGTCTTAATATTTGAAATTTTACATAAAGGGTATTCAGAGATAGGGCAAGCTTTTTCATCTGTTTGGGTGGAAAATTTTTAGTTACCAATATGTAAATGTATGTGTGTATGTCTGTTTGCATGTCTGTCTTAAACATTCAATAGAGACGACGAATTTTACCAAGATCATTATCGTTTTAAAGTTCGATCTTTCATACGACAAATATCGACAAATTGGCTAAAAACATTCATATCTTAAACTAGGCACTTTTCTACAGGCGTGTGAGTTTTTTCGCCGATAATTTTGAAAGTTATCCTCTCCTTTGGATTGTCTAACCTTAATTTTTAAAAAATGTCGCTTCCGGTTTGGCGGTGGCCGTAACAGCACAAACGTTAGGTCTCACCCCGTTCTTTTCCTCCTTTGCGGTACTGGTTCGAGCCTGCCTTCCTACAAACACTTTTTTTTTTGCTCAACATACACATCCAAACACCCGGGCAACGCCGGGTTAAAATGCTAGTCTATATATATATAAAAGTGAAAGTGTCTGTGTGTATGTGTGTATGTGTGTGTGTCAGTGTGCATTTCCCTACGCAATAACTCTGTTAATTTTAAGCATGCAGATTCGAAATTTGATACTATTATTAGTAGTAATAGTAGTAATATTAGTAGTAGTAGTATTTACAATGTTATAATTCCCTGTTATTACTTCATTTATAATTTATTCCACTTAAAATATATATATATATATATATATATATATATATATATATATATATATATATATATATATATATATATATATATATATACAGCATAATCACGTTGACACACTGGTTCCCGTCAGATCACCAAAGTTAAGCAACTTTGAGCCTGGCTTGTACCAGATGGGTGTCCATTTGGGAATTCTAGGCGCTGTGCTTTCCGCTTATCTCAGCATTGTTTCCCGTCGTTCTGAACCTCCACTAGCCACTGGTATTTGACAATGTCGACTCAGGAGAGGTGTGGTTGGCGATTGCGCAACTCTTGCCATAAAAATATCACGCGTGGGCACCCTTACCATGTGTATCCATAGTCTGTCAAGACTGAAGGAAGCCTTATATATATATATATATATATATATATATATATATATATATATATATATATATATATATAAGGCTTCCTTCAGACCACGGATACACATAATATTTTTTTATTATTTTTTTTTAATTTACTGAATTTAATTCCAAATTTTCATATATATATATATATATATATATATATATATATATATAAATATATATATATATATATATATATATTTGAAAATTTGGAATTAAATTCAGTAAATTAAAAAAAATAATACAAAATTAATATTATGAAGGAATACAAAAACTTAAATATATTTCCTTCATCCAGGGATTTTCAACAAATAGCTTATATTATCAGAGTAAATTTTTTTGGCAAAATAATGTTTATAAATCTTCTTATTTAGCACAAAAATGGGAAAACTAAAATGCTTGCATTAAAATCATAAAAAGTATTTCAAAATTTCAGTTAATTTATATATATATATATATATATATATATCATTTGTAAACAATTAAAATACCACGAGTACATTTATAGCACATAAATATAAGTTTATTTAATATATGGTAGGTTATAATTGTGTTTCGTTGAATTATATATTAAACAACTCATCAGATACCCATGAAAATACTTTTATATTTTTTCTTAGAAAAGTATCAAAGATCGAAGATCAAAGATTATTGTTCTTATTGCTTGTAGGTTATTTATGTAGGTTATTTAGAGATCGTTCCATGAAGAAACCACTCCAGGAAAGCACTTATACCATGAGAGATTGTTGCAATACACTGTTAATTGTATATATATATATATATATATATATATATATATATATATATATATATATATATATATATATTTCCATTGTTGTGCCAATATTTTAATCGTTTTTTAACGTTAATAAACTTAATTTCAGTTGTCCTCGTATTTTTGGCACATTCAGTAGTTCCCCATTAGAACTCTTTAAAATTTCGACATAATATTATTTTTTACGCTATCGATTTTCTCCTTATGAGATGATAGCTGAAAGTTCTCTTGAGAAACTTCCGCCTATTTTATTTAAATATGTATTTATATATATATATATATATAGAGAGAGAGAGAGAGAAAGAGAGAGAAGTATATATATATATATATATATATATATATATATATATATATATATATATATATCTACTAAAACTGTATTTCTAGTACTTTACGTGTTTAATTTTTAATGAAAAGTGATCAATAATTCAAGCCATAATTTACAAGTAATTTTATTCTTGAAATATGACTGAAATATCACTTATATGGAAACTAGTTTTTACTCCATTATTTTTATAAACCATATATCCTTATTAACAGAAATTCCGAAACTAAAATTAGCCATCGAAATCACCATTTAGCATAGCTTAATTGTAAACAAAAATTATTTTCTCTGTAGAATTACACATAACTCAAAAAAGAATAGAAGATAAGATATATATGTTTTATGAAGATACAATATCATTAAATAACACCTATTAAGTTACATAATCTATTATTTAATTAACTGTAACTGAAATAAAGTTCAACTAATTTTAGGTGAATCTTAATATTTCAAAAACATGCAACGAATATCTACATTCGATTGATATCATTTTTCAGAGTTAATTTCCTTAACTCAGTAATTATATTTCTACGTCTTGATATATAAAAAAAACAAATAATTCAAATATATTTACTACTAAGATTCTGTTATCTTTATAAATTAACAATATATCCGTATATTTAAAGAGAAGAATTAATCAGTGTTCATTTAATCAGATTTTAAAATATATTACCAACGATCGAAATATTAAAAATTTAGTTATGTTCAATACAATTTATTATCATTATTATGATTATTATTATTACTATTATTATTACTATTATTATTAGTAATAGTAGTAATAGTAGTAGTAGTAGTAGTAGTATTTACAATGTTATTATTCCCTGTTATTACTTCATTTATAATTTATTCCACTTAAAAATTTATAGAATAGATAACTTTACATGTTTTTCTATAAGATTCATTTTTAATTGCATGTTACAAAAGAATTTATGTAAAATACTTTAATCACTGTTTAAATATGTAGTTCAAGTTTTCCCTCACCCCTCATTTTCTAATGACTGATTTTTTGGACAAAGGTTCGAGAAAAACCTGCTTTCCATGTCGGCAGTATTTTTTCGTGAACAATACTCTGAGATGTCGGAAATTTTGTTTTTATATCTTTGTGGCCATGTCAGGGTGCTGGAGGTAAACGTTTTATCTTGGTTGACGTTATCCGCCTGATAGCCAGGGATCCGACCCTCGGATTAACCACTAAAGAGGCTGTCCTACCAGCAGGTACAAAGTACTAGGATTGCTGTATTGCCATTTAGTGAATGGATTTTGGACCATGGAGTAGCTTTTGGTGGGACATCTCGATGCCATATAAGTGGGTAATTATTACGACTTTACCTTATCATGTGTTAAAAAATATGTCTTCGTTTCTTTTTCTCTTACTTTCTCTCTCTGCCCTACTCTAACAAAGTCTCCACAAAACCCAACATTCTATCATAAAAAGTTTTCGGAAAAAATACACGAAATAACCCAGAACTCTATCTGCTAACGTGGACACCCACTTCTTCTCTAACATTAGAGGTCTACGTTCCAACCTTCCAGAGGTTGAAATCTAATTACATGAGAGTAAACCAGATTTATTATTCCTAAGCGAAACTGCCACTGAACCAACTATTTCCCTAGATGAGTTCGTAATTAAAAGAATATTTTAACTTAACATCCAAATTTGACCCCCAAGATGGCCATGGACATGGAGTATGTGCCTTCATTAAAATGATTTTCTATGTGGTAGGAACATCTCCAGAGAAGACCCTAATTTACCCTATATGTGCTTCCGGGTGGCACTTGCTTACACCACTACGTTTATATTAGCCCTCTATCGCCCAAGAACAGCGGAGTTACTACCTTTAAGAGCATATCTGAGAAAAGTGATCACATATTGTCTACTCGTCCTTCGGCTAACATTCACATCTGTTGAGACTTCAATGTTCACAATGTGGAATGGTTGACCCATTCAAACAAGACAGATGATGAGGGGAAGTTATGTCACGATTTCTCTCTTGTTTATGATCTCACTCAGATTGTTCACGAACCCATCGGTTTTTCCGACCTTTTTCCCACAAGTTGTCCTGAGCTATGTTAGGATAAAAACGAAATGTAATAAATTCTCAGACGTACTTCCCATCGTACAGTATATCAATACTCTATGGCTGACTTGGATAGCGTCCGTACATTTATGTCCGATTTACCTCTGCGTTCTGGCAGAATGGTTAATTGTAGGTATATACCGCTTCATACCCTCCAAAATATTCACGCAAAAACCTAACAGCCAGCCTTGATTCTCTTCAGAATGTGCTACTGCTATTGCGCACAGTAATCACTTTCTGTCATGGCTTCGAACGTAATAGATGTATTGAGACTAAAGCCGCTTTCAGGATTAACAGACATTACTGTAAACGAGTAATACAAATTGCAAGAGATTTGTATGCTCAGTCCGTTAAATGCAAAGTAGCTGAGAAGCGACTTGGTTCCCACAAGTTTTGGCAAATAGCAAACAGGGTCCCGATCAGAATCTTGTGTTCTATCTCAACCATCATCAATGTGCCTGAGGTGATCTCTTCTGCATCGGACAAAGCCAAACCCTTTGCCAAGAACTTTGCAGCTACTTCTACCCTATGCGACCAAAGTCATCACCTCCCCCCGTACTTCCTCCTGTATCAGAAAACACGCTATGCGACATACAAATATTGTTGCGTGATTTTTAAAAAACCTTGTTCTAGTAAAGCAAATGACCTTGGCGGCATTCCAATTATAGACTCGAAGAAGCTTCAATCAGAATTAGCTCCAATACTTACAAAGCTGTGTAAGCGTTGTCTTAACAGGAAATTGCTTCCCAACATCCTGGAAAACCTTAATAATATGCCTTGTATTAAAGAATTAATGGGATCGGTCATCTCCATATCAGTACAGACCAAGAGGTTTCCTGTTCGTCATGGGTGAGTTACTGGAATCTGTGTTAAATATAGAAGTAGTCAACCATCTCAGCGGAAATAGCCATTATTAGTGACATGCAATATGGTTTTCGTTCTTCTATATCTACAGTAGATATGGTCACGGTTATACCTAATAGGATTAGCGACTCTCTTGACAGAGGCTTTTCTTTCTAGAGCAATTGCTCTTAACATATCAAAGGCCTCAATAGGGTATGGCATGAAGCCTACTTCACAAGATCTCCAGCTACGGTATAGCTGACATATCTTCTTAATTATTAAATCATTTCTCTCTGATAGGTTCATAAGAGTAGTTGTTTATGGGTAGAAATCGGAAGTATCGGAGTATTAATGCTGGAATCCCTGAAGGGTCCCTCCATGGTCCAACATTCTTCCTGATATACATCAATGATTTTGCGAATCAGATTCTTAGATTATTTGTAGACATTTCTGCTGACAACATTACCATCTATGGCAACACATAAAAGGCCGTAAACGACCAAGTTCCCTCTGATTCTCTTTCCGCTGATCTTGAGCATGTGGTACAATGGGGGAAGAGGTGGCTTATTGCTTTTAATACATTTAAACCCAAGCTTCTATCTTTACATAATCAACGCTCTGATCAATATCTGACATCAATTGAAATGAATGGGTCTCGTCTCGGGAAGGCTCCATGTTTTGACAAGCTTCTGGACTTGAGTTTTATTCCTGACTTCAAATGGAGCACGTACATACAAATCTGTTGCTAAGGTCGCTGAAAAATAGTGGGAGCCTTCTACCGCTCCAGTAGATATTTGACTGCTGATGGAATTTCTATCTATATAAAAGCCAAGTACGTCCAAGGATGGAGTACTGTTGCCACATCTGTGCAGGATCTGCTAGAAGAACTTATCTTGCCTTGATAGAGTTCAAAATAGACTTCGTAGTATAGTGGGGGATGCCTTTTTTTTCTCTTCCAAGCAACCTGTTTCCTCCTTGTGAGCATGTCTCTGCTTTACCGTTATTTTCATGGCAAGTGCTCGGATGAGCTTCAATCCATTGCCACTCTGGCCAATTTTTCACGAGAAACACTCGTCTAGCTGAACCCCCTATCAATAAATTCCCCCACTCTTTATCTATGCCTAAATCTAAATGTAGATTCCATGAACAAAGCTTATTTTTAAGAAGAGTACGCCAGTGGAACTCTCTTCCGTTTGCCTGTTTCCCAGTTGCCTAAGTCTACGTAAAGGTCCAATGTAAACATATTCTTTATGAACCGTCCCATTAAATAATCCAATTTACCAAATTTCTACTACTAACGATTACTACGATATTATCCCATTGACTACTGTACACTAACCAGTGGTTCAGGGCCTTGATATGTGATGACTCCTATGTTAAAAAAAATAATTTTATTTAAAATCCATGCAGTTATAGCATTGGACGTCTTATTTAAAATTGAAAACATTTTAGAAACATCTGTATGATTGATTGGGTTGTTGTGTATGTTATATTGCTGTCCTACGGCTAAAGATCGAATCAGCTAGTATATATGTCCCTGTATTTTCGGTACGATGTGCAGCAAGCTAAATATACCTTGAGCCCAGAAGTCAGGAAATGAAAGTTAGAGATTTTGTAATAACATTCTTTCTCCAAATGAAACGTTTTAAATCGTCAGTAAGCCTCTGTGGCGTGATTTTCATATCAATAAGGCTCCCCCACAACAAAAAGTCGATATAATAAGACTAAAGTCGGGAGAGCAGAATGTGGAGTTCTTGAAACCAGACTGAGTAGATCGGACCGTAGTAGGTAATACAAACGCTGAAAACAAGAAGCCTTTCATTTAGTTGCAGCCTTTTATCTTTGTGTGCGTGATGATTCTTGACGATTGATAATGTAGGATATGGACTAAATAATAACAGCTATATGTTTAGAAACCCTTTTTATCGCTTTGTTGCGGGGAGTTTATTTTTATTTTAAAATTGCTATGAAACGCAGAGAAGTAAAATTTGGTACGCTGGAAGAGCATAAAAAGTGCCTAATTTCTCTTATTTTTGTTGAATTTGAACAAATATTTTGAAAGTTATACTATTTTTTCTATGCCTTGTAATTTTAAGTGTGTATCACTTTATTGACAGTGTTTAAAATGTATATTCCAGCCTTGTTAAATATAGCAACAGTGTTGCTGCTCGGTTTCTTGATAAGTTGACTGTGAATTTTTCAAACGTCACGAGCAGAAACTGACTATTTTGTATTTTTTGTCCTTTCTTAGTTTGATGTTAAAAATAATAAATAAATAATAAAGGCAGTGTTCTTCGATCTCTTCCAGGAGCCTTGGCTAGATCTACGAGAGATAAAACCTGCAACAACACGTTTCTTTTCACTAGCTGTCAATCGACCCTTTATATGCATTTTGGGAGATATGCAATAAAGTGATCCACACTTAAAATTACCAAAAAATAAAATATGTTATTGAAACATTACACAGAAACACACATACTATCTCCCTTTCTTTCTTTCTCTCTCTCTCTCTCTCTCTCTCTCTCTCCTTATATATATATATATATATATATATATATATATATATATATATATAAATTGACAGGAGGTCATTATCAACACACGTTTAATAATATACGACAGTTTTCTTTATTTATTTTTCTGTTGATTTTCTCGCTCTGCCAAGCATTTTTTTCCTCGTTGTAGTGGGTAATTTTATGATTCCGAGTGATGTTTGTCAGTCATTTTCCTCTTTCAATCATATTTCGTCGTCCGGAGAAATTACGTTGCTGTCAAAAAGTCTTTCTTTTTTCGTTTGCCTGCTTATATGTAATTAATATTATTTCGATTATTATTTTATAGGTTGAATTTTATTTAGCTATTTTGTATTTAAGTTTTCTGTAAGGGAGGGAATGGTAAATAAGGGCGTGGCGAAGTTTCATTTTAATTTTAAGTCGATATATATATATATATATATATATATATATATATATATATATATATAGAGAGAGAGAGAGAGAGTGAGTTAAGCCAAGGTAAAATCCAAGGTATGGTGGTTAAAAACGGGATCAAAGAGTGTTCAATACTGAAGTAGAGTCAAATGTAATATTTATTTTTACCTTTAGTGAATACAGAGCTTTCCAGTGTCTGACGAATCATTTGACCTGCTTCGTAAAATGTTCTATATTAATGAGAAAAAAATGGAAAAATTGGCAAGTAGACATAACTGATCACTGGAAAAACCAAACCGATGATAGATTTTTATAGAGAGTAAAACGATAAAAATAAAAGTAATTACAGACATGAAACAAATAGGAGTGTGAAAAGAAAATTAATAAAAAAGAAGAAAAAAAGAAACGCAGAGAGTGGGGAGAGGGTGAAAAGAAAAGAGACATCATTAAGCATTAATTATTCGAATAAGAAATAAACATAAAATGATAAAAACTTGAAAGAAGGCGAAGGGGTGAAGGGGGAAAGAGGAAAACTGACAAAAAGTAAAGAAAGAAAAAAGAAAAGAATGGAAAAGAAGAAAAAGAAGTACATATTTGCACCAAGTAATTTATATATGTGTGTGTGTGTGTGTGTGTGTTGGTCACCAATAGACTCCTATATGGTTGACTATTTTAAAAAACTGATTACATATAATGATAGAAGATGTCTCGAGGATCAGGAATGGGTATGTTTGATCTGGCAGAACGGTGGTTCTTTAAAATTGTGGGGTCTGCGTTCGCACCTTGCCCCCAAAGTTTGGAAAAAAAAATGAAAAAAAAAAACGTTTACAGGGGTTTTTGATATAGATGTACATAAGACTACTTTGGTAAGTATGTTTCAACTTAAATATGGATGGTATAATAAAATTGTGGGGTCTGCGTTCGCGCCTGTACTCCATGGAAATATGGCACAAACTTTAACAAAGACTTTTCATATCTTTTTGCGTAGGTATACTTTGATAATTATGTTTCAGTTTGAAGAAATATGGTATAATAAAATTATTGGGCGTTCGTTCGCGCCTAACACCCATAGAATGGAAATATGTCACAAAGTTTAACAAGGTTTTTTAAAAGGAGTGGGGGTCCACAATAACACCTTAACTTTAATCTTAATTCACGTTAGCTTTTATTTATTTTTTTGAGTTGAATCATATTGTGTCGAATAAATTCACCTCATAAATTCACGTTCTTATTAAAGTGACAGCCAAAAAAAAGTCGGAACTTTAGATAATTGTCAACACAAATTTTGCATAACTCTGTTTTTTTCCTTCTCCACTTGTACGTGGCACTCTTTCGAAAATACATAAATAGAAAAATAATAAAATATAAGAACGTAAGAACGTTACTTGTTATTATGTCAAAAGAAGAAAAAAGTCCTGCTCACGTGATTACGTGTCTTTTTAAAAAGATTTGCATAACCTTTTTATTTTTATTTATATATCTATTTAAGCTTAGTTTGTTAGTGTACTAGAAGTAATTCAGTTGATTACAACCCTTTCTGCGTGTTCTTTACATTACAATAGTACAACCCTGAATCCGACCGCGCAATACTACACCGTCCAATACTGTAAAACTTAAACGAAGCTGTTCTGCTTGAAAAGGGCGCCATTTTCTTCTTATTCATATTTATATCGAGTCTTTGCTTTAAAAAATTCAAGTAATTACGTGTTTAGTTTTTTAATATCCCATTTTGCTGTTTAAGATTATTTTACTAAAGTAAGTAAAGCTTCATTATTTTTCAAAACTGTTTTGTTTCTTTGTTTTTCGATATTTCGTCAATATTATTTACTACCCGAAATAATAACTATGCAAGAAATAAATGTTACATTTGTCAATGAAATTTCAGTTCATGTTTTCTTTTGTTGTTTTGAAATAGTTTTTAATGCTCTTTAATTGAAATAATTTCAGCGAACGGAAATTAAAACGAAATTTGAGGCGATAACAACTTAAATGAAGTTTTATATAAATAAACTACACATGCCATAATCGAATATTCCTCAAGCACAAAATAACGGAAAACATTAAAATATGTTTATAAATATTCCTTACGTTGACGAGACTCTCTTAAATTTTTAACATAGAATTCTTAGGTGCCCCTCCTTCAAATTGAAAACGGGACTCTCCATTGCAAAGTTGCTGCCATTTTGATTTTTTAAAAAAAATACAAACCAATAAACTTTTCTACCATAAAAGTAACTTTTATTGACTATGGTGACATTTATTTCTTGTATATTTATATTATTATATATATATAATTTTCTCTTTATAAGGAAACATAATTTTGTTGGTCATTCTTGGAAACAAACCTGATAAAATTATATATTTTTGCGAAAATTATCTTTACTTTCATCATATTTTGCTTAGGGTAAAATATTGGAGTATCAAAACCTATCTCTTTACAACCGCCTTCTTTTCATAACCGATCACATTTTCATCTATCACAGTCCATATATATATATATATATATATATATATATATATATATATATACATGTGTATATGTGTGTGTATGTAGTTACGAATATCCATTAATATATATATGTGTATATTTATTTGTATTTCCGTAGAAATATATTTTCTTATAATATATACTTATCTTTATTTAAGAAGCTCAATTTAATTACAGAGCACTATAGTGAATAAATGACAAAAATTCAAAATTCATGATGTTACTCATCTTATTATTTAGTCCTTTAATTTAGATGACATTTACAATTATTACCAGTATCTGTTTCGTAGCGCAAAATCAATCACTTAGTTATTTTATCAATCAGTGAATCTATTATTCCCTTAACTCATCAGAAGATATAGAACACAAATAACACTTATTTATATCATAATGAAGTGATTTAATTGGAATATAGTTTTCTGTCATCTATATATATATATATATATATATATATATATATATATATATATATTTTATTCAATTTTCACCCCATACAAGGCACAGTGCCACTTTGAAGCAGGGGGATACTGTTAGGGGATAAATTAGCGGGGTCATTATGAAGGGAGAAGAGTAGAAAGATGTTTGTTAACATTACACTTGAACTTCTGCATATCATTGCAGTTGGGAAGGGAGTTCCAAAGACCCGCAGTTCTGAGGAAGAAACTATTGGAGTAAAAGGCTTTCTTAAACCTAGGGATCTCTATTGTAAAGGGATGAGACTTAGTAGCTTGTCGGGTTTGTCGGGGGTAGTTACGTCGGGGAGGTACAAGTGTTTGCAGTTCGTCAGAGCATTCACCATTAAAGTATTTGTAGAACAGGCAGAGGGATGCAACATCTCGTCGATGGGACAGAGGTTGAAGCCTAGATGACAGTTCAGGACCTATCAGGTTGGCGACTCTTTCTTGAACCCTGTCCAGGAGCGAGAGACAAGCAGCAGATGCACCAGCCCAGATGTGACAACAGTACTCCATACATGGGCGAATGGTTGCCTTATAGAGGTATAGGATACTGGCAGGCGTAAGTAGTTTTCTAGCACGGTAGAGGGAGCCAACCTTCCTTGCAGCAGCCTTGGCAATGCTCTCAATGTATCTATTCCAGTTCATATTCCCTGTAAACGTTAGGCCGAGGAGTTTAAAAGAAGTACTTTCAGGCAATGTGTTCTTGGCCATTGCTATTGGTGGTAGAGAAGGTTTCTTGTAGTTATTGAAGGAAACAAGGTTAGTCTTAGCAGCATTGAATGTGACCAACCATTTTTGTCCCCATTCCACTACGGATTAGAGGTCGTCCTCAAGTGTTTCTGCCATTTCCTTGGATATGTGTTCACTTGTTTTTCCCTCATATCTGTTATAGAGAGTGGTGTCATCGGCAAATATACCCATCTCCGAAACAATATTATCAGGGAGGTCGTTTATGAATATCAGGAATAATAGAGGTTCAAGGATAGACCCCTGAGGTACTCCCGCATTTATGTCATATTGTTTGGATGTATGTCCGTCGAGGACAACTTTGATTTTTCTATTACTTAAGAAGGATTTAATTACATTATGAATTCTTCCAGTGATTCCATATGATCTAATTTTCCTTAGAAGACCATCGTGCCATACCATGTCAAAAGCCTTAGATATATCAAGGGCCACCGCTCTTCCCTCCCCTGTTTTATCCAATGAACGGTATATACGTTCAGAAACTACAGTTAAGATATCTGCTGTTGAATGGGCTTGCCTGAATCCATATTGTTTGTCAGTCAGGAGTTTAGCAGCTGTTAGGTGCTGGACTAGGGCTTGATTAACTAAGGACTCAAATATTTTGGCGAAAAGTGGGAGGAGGCTAATGGGGCGATAATTTGGTGGGTCAGTTCTTTCACCAGAATTCTTGAAGACTGGTACCACAGAGGCGGTTTTCCAGCAGTCGGGAAAACAAGATTCGTTAAGGCATTTATTGTAAAGTTTGGACAGAACTGGAGCAACCTCGGCAGAGCATTTTTTTAATAGCACATCCGGGATGAGATCTGGTCCACATGCTTTTGAGGTGTCTAGGTTTTTTATAATAGCATGTACCTGAGAAGGGGTGATTTTCAAATTGTCAAGTGTGGCGTCTGTTCGCAGAGGAAAATCAGGGAGTGAGTGGTGTACCGAGTTCAGTGTGGAGTTTGAGGCAAACCGACTGGCAAGCAGATTAGCCTTGTCAGTTGCCCTGCAAGCAACCTCATGATTGTTTGTTAGTGGGGGAATAATTGACTGTCCATTATTTACTACGCTCTTGTAGATTTTCCAAAAATCCCGGGTTCCTAATTTTTGTGCTTCGATGCGCTTTCTGGTGGTTTCAGAGTAATCTGTCTTAGCTATCACTCTCTTACAATTATTTCTAGCTTCTATAAACTTCTGTTTATTTGAGCTGGACTTATATCGGTTGAATCTGCGGAACGCATGCTGCCTTTGACAAATGGCAGCTGCACAAGCAGAAAGAAACCATTGAGGAGAGTGGGGCTTGCTATAATATTTCCGTGCGGGAACATGTGCTTCAATAGCAGTTTTGAACCATTCAGTTGTCTGATTTGCACACTGTTCCGCTGGAAGAGTAAAGATATTTTGCCATGGGGCATCTCTGATGAGCCTGATGGCTTCCCAATCAGCTTTTTTGTAATACCTCGTTGTTTTGAGTAGTGGGTCTTCAGTTTTAGGGCGAGAATTTAGGCTGATTTCTACCATTATCACAGCGTGATCAGCATTCCCGAGTGGGCTGTGGGCATTTGTTGTACAGTCATTTGGAACCGTTGTCAGAAAGAGATCTAGAAGTGAGGCATGTTGATCGTGCTGGTCTGGGAAACGTGTCGGAAATGTAATCAACTGAGATATGGAATGAGATATAGAGAAACTATGAGTTGCGCTACCAGCTACGTCTGTGTGATTTGAGAATCCTAACCAGTTACTGTGGTGGACACTGAAGTCACCAAATACATGTATTTGTGCGCTAGTATCGAGGGAGAGTGCTATATCTATGCTGTCTGAGACTTTGTTTATTAGGGTACAGTCTTGGTTTGAGGGAGAGCGGTAGAGAAAATACAAGTAGCTAATATTGTGTTGCATATTTAGTCTGAAGCACATAAAGGCCTGGCCCTCTGATTCTAGTTTTATTTCTCTAGTTAGGGGGAGGGTGTTTCGAATATAGACTCCAAGTCCATGCATATGTCTGTCCGAGTCCTTACGGTAGAGTGGGAGATAACCAGGCATGTTAAAGTTGTTAGAGGGAATGGAGGAGTGAAGGTTAGTTTCACTTAATGCTAAGATATCCGGGGTGTTTACAAGGAGAAATGACTCAACATCATCTAAGTTAGTTCTAAGCCCGCGGATATTAGTAAATGCAAGCCTCAAGGGAGGAGGCAGGTTGGTTTTCTTTGAGTTTGGTCCTGGTTTAAACGTAACTTTTGCTTGAGCTGTCATTTCATTTTATTTTATTTAAAAGTTTCAGTTAGGGTGGATGAGTGAGGGGGTGCTGGACAAGTAGTTGTGCAGAATACCAGACATGCAATAAAAGTAGACCATCAGCTGTCTTCACCCACAGGATTGTGGCCTCAGGAAAGCCCACCGGGGATAAGTGCAGGGTCCCTTTCCATGCGCGACATGGCACTACAACCATCCCGATATTTTACAACTGTTGATGGAGCAGCCGCTCTAAGCGCTACCAAAGAGTTAGGGCTCCTGTACTATCAGTCGGAAACAGCAGCCAAGAACTGTCAATCCGGTACCCTCAATCCATTAGGCAAAGCCAGCCCAGTCCAACTGCACCGACATATATGGCACTGAAGCACCCCACTGTGTCCAGTTTAAGGGGATGGGATGTGGCGGGAGTGGGGAAAAGCGACGTTCATTGCCCTAGTCAGGAAACAAGGTCAACCACTGGGTGATTCAGACGAGTCCCTGTGATAGTACCTCTACGCCTGGCCAATAGGCAAATAAGGAGTATGAAAGGAGTATTAAGCAGTTTAGGTTTGCCAACCGGTGATTTGTTTGAGTCACTAGCTCTAGGAAGGTTGTCGTCCAGGACTGAAGAGGCCTCCCTCCCCTAGGTTTGTTTCAGAGTTTTCCTTCTCCTAGACGGATGACCTGGGAAGACCTACGAGTCCATCAGCTCCGAGGGGGTTCGCCCCGCGTCTGGGTCCTAATCCAGGTATTTATGCGACCCCGCATGGGTAGTTAATATTTATTGGTTATTTAGGTTAATATCTCCTGGAAAAATCGGGCATTTAGGTTAACTTCTACAGAAAATTTTCACCCCTAAAGCGTGGTTAAAAAAGGGCATTATTATGCTTTCCATTTTCATTTTTACTGGGAGAGGGTATAGGTAAAAATTCATGCAGTGGAAGCAGCTAAATTTGCTACAGTATTGGATCGAAAGAGACAAGTTGATGTATGGTTAGATATAGTTTTGTAAGTTTAGCAATGTATGGTTAGATATGGTTTAGTAGGTTTAGGAATGTATGGTTAGATATGGTTTAGTAGGTTTAGGATTAGGATAAAGTGTTAGAGTATGATCTACTTGCTATTATAAATTCTGATTTGGTGCCCAAACCGGACATTTAGTAAGAGTGAAAGATAAGATATGCTCAGTATAGATACAAGAGAACATTTGATATGGAGTACAGTTATACCTGATAGATATAGGTTATTGCATATTCTGTAAATATAGTTAAAGTATAGATGGATGGATAAGTAGGATTGTATACGAATGCATGGAATTTTAGACAATTTGAGTAATTTGAGTAAGTTGCCTTTAGACTACAACGAAGGAGAATGACTTCGCCTTTATCTTAATATCCGGAAGTTTTTATTTCAATGAGTACCGGTGTGTGATAATTATTGCAATACTATCTCTTAATAAAGAGATATTAATGGTTACTATTCATTATAGATTACTTTAAGAATGTATAGGACTATGGCTAGTAAGTATTTACTTAGAAGCTTGGTTATGGGTTAGGAGTTATAATCAGGAGCATGCCTAGAAAATTTTAGGTGTTAATGGGTATCGATTTACGAGTTTGTTAGGGTCAAGGGCGGAGAGCAAGGACCTCTCTAAGTTACGTGAGACGGATTAGGTTTAGTGGCAACTTAGGAAATAGAGCAGTTTTGATTTGTTAGTGATCAGGAGAAAGAGAATTTAAGTAAAAAATAATAAGGTTTGTCATGCAAAACAGACAAGACAGTCATCTTGGAAGTAAAGTATCTATAGGAGGTACTTAGTATACAAGCAGCAGTATTTTGCAGTTTTGAGAGGAATTTTAGGTACGATAGTTTCATGGCTTATTGTACAAGTCCGTAGTCAAGGTGAGGGACGAAGCACTTCTACTATTGAAACTGGGTTTATCTAATTTTAAAAGTAGTTGACTAGAGTATTAGGTGTTCTACTTAGCTTAGGGATAGAATGAAAATTTAAGGTAATATTCAGGGTGATATAAGCAATTTCATGAGGATTAGATATATGATCACTGGATGTTGAGCTGCTCAGGAGGATTCTTGTATCAATTAAGAAGGATGTATTGGTGATATAAGATTTGAGAAATTAAGAGTCTGGGGATACAGAGAGTTTTGAGCTGATGAGGATTCAGTAAAGGCGATTGTATATAGGTAGAAAAGGTGGTTTAGTTTAGTACGCACGTATTGTACATATTAAGTATACTGCTTCAGTTCTATCCTCTATCGCAAAGGAAAATCCGTTTGTATTTCGGTTGGCAATTTTGTCAAGAGAGGAAATTTAAAAACAGCTTATCTAATTGTTGATGCTATCAGTTTATAGACAATAGTACAGACTGATAAATTGTTGTGTAAGACATAAGAGCCCCTCATCTTTAGATGAGATGATGGATCAAGAGCATAAGTTCGGAGCAGGGATCCGGAAAGGAAACGGCAGTGTACAAGGAAGGGGGGGTCACTGATGTCCTGTTAACATTTTATTTTATTTTTAAAAAAAAAAATTGTCATTCGATGGCTGATTATATTAAGTATCGTACTTAAATAAAGTTTTCATGTCCTCTAAATAAATTAGCATAATTTCTTCTTTTTTTAACCGAGTTTGTCTTTACTATAGCATTGACTTATTAATTAAGTGAGATGGCATTGTAAACTGCGAAAAATTCTATTTAAGTGGAGAAAAGTTATCGGTTACAATATGCCTGGAAATGTAAAGAATATAAGCTTTAAATTATATGCGAAACAGTTAGGAATTTTACTTAGCTTTGTTTTTTTTTCTTGGATACTCGAGACTAAAAAGCATGGTGGTCGTTTCTCTTGGCCCCGCACGGTCAAATGGCACTTGTGGTACCAAGATGCTATCTATTTAGTAGGGAGTCGGTGGGCTGATTTAGAGGGAGGGGGGTCACTTAGTGAAAAGTTTTCCATTTGGCGGCGCGACAATATTTTTTTGCATGTGTATCGTTTTTAGAGGTATTAATGTTAACAATTGAATGCGCGTTTCAAAAAATATGATGGAAATAAAATATTAACAGATATAACGTAAAAATAATAGCATATATAACGTACAAGGTGAAAAGCGGAAAAACTGAAAAGGAAATGTGCAGTTGAAAAGTACAGCTTCGGGAAAGAATTTAAGTCATATTCACCGTAAGGATTCGTTGAAATAAGTTTTCACCGTCGTGAAGGAAAACCATCAATAAATTGAGAATCGTAGAGTTTCAGGTTAATTCAATAAATCTAATTATTTATATGTTTTTTTTTTTTTTAAATATATGCAATAATTGGACATGCAATAAGTCTGGATTTATAACACGGTGGAAATGATTTTGAAATCAAGTTTCCATGTCCTCTAAATAAATTAGCATAATTATATATATATAAATATAAATATATATATATATATATATATATATATATATATATATATATATATATAAACAAAATGGAAATTCAATTAACTTTCTTAGAGTTATATTGTTGGATTTTATCGTCATTGGATTATTTACCTTTCACCAGGCTATTCATTCACATGTAATCGCCTTTTTTTCACCAAATTCCCTCTGCTTCACTTTTTTTAGCAAGTAAGATCTTAGACTTACTTGCAGTTTCATCAAATACTTTTGCATGCAAAATCCGATCCCGCATTTTGCTAATTCCTACCCTCTGATGAGAAGGAAAGTATTTCTTCGAAACTCCGCGGATTAAGGACTATCCACTTATGAAGTCTTTCCTTTTCAGATTAAATATGTTTTTAACTCTTTTTCAAAGTGTTTTTAATATGTTTTATTAAATGTTTGCTCTTATATATATATATATATATATATATATATATATATTTATACATATATATATATATATTTAGTAGGAATGGTAATTAACAAAAACCTGAAGAAAGTGCTCAATACTGTTGTAGAGCAAATATGCGTTTTATTTTTGATTACCGTTTTTTCTGTTTAGTTACATTCCCATTATTGTTTCAGCTACTCGACCGTTTTTGGCCGTCATATATATATATATATATATATATATATATATATATATATATATATATATATATATATATATATATATATATACATATGTATATATATTTATATATATATATATATATATAATTGGTGCAAAAATACCGTCATTTTTTGACTATGTATATTTGATAAAAAACGATATAATTTTTACACCAACCTTATATGTATAATTCGTTTATTTGTACAAACGGTATTGGTTATATATATGCATACTTGGAACCGACTTCAGGTCATATTTTTTGGACAATTAAACCAGATTTTAAACAGTCAGTATTTTATAAAAAGACACTCTTTTTTGAAATAGAATGAAAAAATCATAATAAAGAAAAAGAAATAACAAAAGCGTGCAGAAAAGGAGTTTATTATTTATGGGGGCTTGAATCAGGATCTTAGAACTTGGGAAACACACTTCCTTGTATAAAATTCTATCAATATACTTTTCTCTTTTATTTTAGCTTTCCGGCAACATGATTGGCTTTACTGGTAGTGTGAAATCGGCATTAATTAATAGTCAGTTTGGCAACTTACAGAACCTTTTGAATAATAGCCTCCACCTTTTGACCCCGATATACTCTCGGTAATACCACCTTACCTATCAAACATATAATCATACATCTTATGTAGGAAACTACAGCAATACAATCATTATATATATTTATGCATGTGTGTGTATATGTGTGTGATGGGAGGATGCGCGTGTATATCTGAAATTCCGATGGGTATGAATTATTTTTGATCATCCATAATCATATTTATGGAGAAATGATTAAGTCTCGATGTAGATGTTAAGAGTTCTATAATAAATGAGAAATTATTCATCGAACAGCGTACTTTAAGTCAAAACAAATTATTTATGACTTTTCTTTCCCGCGAGTAAATATCGTATTGATGATTTAATCCTTGATTTATCGCTACCGAAAATCAATTCGTTAAACGTCAAGAATAAAATGCCGGAAAAGAAATTGATAAGTGTTAAAATAGGAACCACAAATGTCAGAATGAAAAAGAACATTTATTATGAATGAAAAACGTAAACGGACGAATACATATTTTGCCTGAAATGTATTTAACACATTTGTGAACACGTATGGAAAAATACTAATAAATATATTCATGAAATCCAAATATATGTGTGCCATAATTATGCACGTATATACGTGTATATGTGTATAATTATGGCACACATCTCTTTGGTTGGTTGGTTGGTTGGTTGGTTGGTTTACGGCATATCAACACTTTTCAGGTTATTTAATGCCGGATCCAGTGATTTTGAAGAAAGACTTTTAATAGAATATATATTTTTTTTCAAGTCGGTTTCTATTTAACCCATAGTTGGGACCCTAACAGTTACTACCACTCCGGTTCAGAGTGAACCTGGGAGCAATGGCAATTAAAGGGTGGCTTCACACTCCCCAATGCCCGCAAGTTGGGGCCTCACCATCAGATATAGTTTAAGGTCATATCCAGGACCATATTTCTTTGGATTTCATCATGCACATATGTACACATATATGTATATAGCACAAACCGTTGACACATGGTTCCCGCAAGATCACCGAAGTTAAGCAACGGTGAGCCTGACCTGTCTAAGATGGGTGACCATTTGGGAAGGTTGTGCTGTATGTACCGTGCCGAATCATAAGAAATTTCCAGGTTGGTATCTGGAGGCGCATTAATTCACTGAGAGAGATGCCCTTAGTTAAGACATGCGAGAAATCAGACCAACAATGGATCGAAGCCTATGGAGAACGATGATTTGAATTACGGTATGACCATGCCACAATACAAGAAGAAAATACGCGTATATAGTTTAGTAAATATAAGCACGCATTACGCGTTCGGTGTGACGGACTGGAATCTGTATGGATAAACCCTAATATATATATTCAGAAAATTTAAAAAATATGTGCATACGCGCGTAACAGAGTGCGCATGAGTGTGAAGGAAATATCAGCAGGGGCTGAAGGATAACTGGATTGCAAAGATATTAGCAGCAGTAGCCGATAAAGCACGTATGGAGATTAGGAAGTGTGCGTGAGCTTGCGCAAGAAGAAAAAGAAGGAAAAGAGCAGTGGTGGCAAAGGACTTTTATGCTGATGTTGAGATGGCAGAGTTTGTTAATGGCATGGCAGACGAAATGAACAGTTAGAAAAACAAGAATCAGGCATTATTTGGAAAGTAATATTAATAAATGCCTTTTGCTAAAACAGAAAAAAAAAAGTTAAAACGAGTTTATTTTGTTTGGTTGTTCCTTTCCGGCGGTGCAAAACGGCGTTTGGGTCCGAAAGAGGTTTGAACTATAACGAACACGTTACATGCGTATACAGTGTCATAATGTTTACAGGCGTTAACTTTGCGTTCGCTTAATATTTTCTACAAAAATATATCTAAATATATTCTACATTCGACTATGGATTCAATTATCAGATAGACAAGATCTTACAAACTAACCTGTGCACCTAATTGGATGAAAGACAAACTCTAAAATAAAAAATGTTCTATGTCTATTACTGAATAGTTTCTAGTCATACTAGACTTCTGCTTGCCACTGATTTAAGCGGCTTCAGTTGTAGAAACGTACGATAAGAGAGTGTGTAATTATAACCTTTTCCACCGCCGGAACGTGTGTCGAAATTAAAATGGGTCCCTTTAGTAGGTGACTATACATTAAATTTCGTATTTCTATCGGGTTAAACTTCCAGTTTTACAAAGTTTTATTACCCTATATATCTGCTCTCTCTCTCTCTCTCTCTCTCTCTCTCTCTCTCTCTGTTTATATATATATATATATATATATACTAGCATGATGCCCGCTATTGTCCAGTGGTATATATATATATATATATATATATATATATATATATATATATATATATATATATATATATCAAATATGCAACTGAGAGAAATAATTAAAAATTGGAGAGAAAAGAATGGGGTGGGGGATTGGTTTTTCACTGTTACAAATTTATTTAAATTACGAAATGAGATTTCTAAGTTTGTTTGCATCCCGCGTGTTTTTAATTATAAATTTCATACATGATGTACTCGTTGGGGTGAATTTTTAATGCAAAACATAATATAATGCAACAGAAATCATTAAATGGTTACTCAAAACCAAATATGAATGTGTCAACTTGAAGGGTGAGTAGGTATAATATCGAAAATTCGATTGACTGATACTTATAAAACAGATAAACATCATGTTATCACTTGTTTGGTAATAAATATAAAATATTTGATTCACAGTAGCCATTTATTAATTAGTGTTTCATTAGACATATCCATTGTAATAGAAGGATAATCCGCTAAGATTGCTTCTACAACGTAATTATCTGACCAAGTACATGGATAATATGAAGAAGTTACCCAATAATCTCCTTAAGATTATAATAAAATTACCGGGGCATAAATAAAAACATTTCTAGAATCAATTTTCTTATCGGATTAACAGTTATATTTTGACAAATAATATTATTTATATGCTTACATTAAATATGTTACAATATTAATTTCGTGCATTAAATAATAATATTATTTGATTCACGCAAATTATTTTCATGTTTTCCTCTTGGTGGTAAACGGGTAATCATTATAAATATCCGCGAGCTTCGTAAGCAATTAGTTATGAGTCTGTTCTATACTTTGTATTTTTTTATCGATCAGTATTTCTTCAGAAAAAAATAGCTTACATATGAAGGAGATTAAGTGGACTTCTGTAACTTGCCTTTTTTATCTTGCTGCTATTGTTCTAACTTACCTTTTCCATGCTGCCAGGTGGTTGAGAGGGAAATTAGTGTAATCGCAAGAAAGTAAACTAAATTCAATTATTTTTTCCGTTATTATTAATTAATAAATTTCTACAAGATAAATAAAATGTAAATAAGTGATTATAGTTGATTAATATCAGAGAACGATATAAATAAAGTAAAAACAGAGAAAATGAGTCCTATTTATGTATACTCGTTTCTGTTTACTAAAATTATGCGTCGACATATTCATAAAACAACTATAAAATGTAAACATATAAAATCTTGTTATATTTTAGAACAATCACAGGAAATGGGAATGAAAGGCAGACCGCGCGTACGTACTAAACACTTTCATTCAATTGACATGTGTTCTATGTGTCAACATATGAGTCCTCATGTTCAAGTGGGTCGGTTTAACTTTATTAAATTATTTAATTTTCTATTGAAATTTACACACAAACACACACACACACACACACACACACACACACACACATATATATATATATATATATATATATATCATTTTTTATTCTTTTTATTAACTACCATTATATAATCCCCTACTTCTTTTGAAATCTAAATGTATCATCTTTTTTTGACAGTATCTTTGTATATAGACGACTTTTTCCTCTTCTGATGAGAAAAATTCCGCTTCGAAATGCCACGAGTTGAAGACTTTTTTTTTTTCATTTTCTCTCTTACTTTCATCTTATAGACCTGATAAAATAATAAAGTTACTTTATACCTTATCTTTTTAATTACATTTATGTATATACTAGCATGGAGACCCGACGTTGTCCGTGATTGAATGATTATTTACGAATGTTTCACCATCCTATATTTTATTGGCATCGAAATCAGTGAAATCGTCTATTTTTACATCAAATCAATTGATTGTATGCTCTAGTAAGGAAATCATCGCGGCGCACCGGAAGTAAGCTTCACATCTTCCTTCGCATTGACGTCGTTCATAATCCATTGTATTCTACATTGCATTGTAGAGAGTCTAGTGTTGATTTTATAAAATTATCTTTATATATGTAATGGCTTAAAGTTAAAACTGTAAAGTCAACTTTCCGTCCAATTCTATTCTAAAAAAAGAAACATTCGTTTGTCGCGCCCATGTCGTCAGTTTTATAGGTTGGCCTTTCTGATAGTGTGGAATAAAACTTCTCAAATATACTTGTGGTGTTGAGTTGTATAAAGTGTTAACTTTGGTTTAACTCGACTGCTCCTTCTTTCATTTGTTTATCGACTATCGATACGTATAGAAAATATTCCGATACAAAACTTATCTAGGCACACAAATATATGAAGTGAATTTGTGTGAAATTTGATAAAAATCGGTCCAGCCGTTAGGAGTCCATAGGAAATGAACTCACACATATAATATATATATATATATATATATATATATATATATATATATATATATACTAGCATGGGTGCCCGGCGTTGCCCGAGTATTTGAAAGTGTATGTTGAGCAAAAAAGAAAAAGCAGTCAATTTTTTTTTAATTTGACCCCTATTATGACCCCTTAAAATTTATAGTTTCGGGCTCAAATCACTTTAAGTTAGATCCAGGTTCAAGGAACCTATATCTAAAATTTCAAGTGTCTAGACCCAAAATTGTCGGAGAAGTTTGGTAGAGTTCTTAAAGGTAAAATCGTTGAAATTTGACCCCTTAACAGCCAAATTTCTGGCTGACACCCGTCACATCGATTTTCCCAAATCTCAGTACCCGGTATTTCAAATTTCGAGTCTATAGACTAAAAATTGACAGAGTTATTGCGTAGGGAAATGTACACAGACAGACAGACAGACAGACAGATACGTTCACTTTTATAGATATATAGATATATATATATACTAGCAAAAGATACGCGTCGTTGACTGGGTTCAAAAACAGCCTACTGAAAATGGACTCTGATGTATGAAAGTACTAACGGGGCGACCCAGCGTTGCTCGGGATAGTATAAACAATGAGAAAATAGAATTTGGTTTTGTAATATATTTGTTATTCTTATGAGTTAGGAATTTTGTATGTTTATGTATCATTTGTTATTTCGAGCAAAAGAATATTTTACCTACATAAGACCGGTATTACACATATGAAATAATTGTATGTTACCTAGGGTAGGTCATTTATAGCATGTATATGAAAGGACGGGTAATATACAACACATTTATCTCATCAAATCCCAAGCGACCAGGTATTTTACTAATATATATATTCTCGCCTATTCCATTCAATCCCGGGCAACGCATCTCTCTCTATCTGTCTCTACTTGGTCTTTTGGCTAAGATGAAAGTGTAGTATCTGTTATTAGAATTCCAGCGGTCTCAGATTTTTGTAAAAACATCTAGCGTTAAAATCTTTTTACTCATAGTTATCAACTATTTCAAATGTATTTGTAAATATATATAAAAAACAAAAATAGAATTCGATGGCTTAAGTATACTTGATAAAACTATATATAAATCGTATATATTATAAAAAAATCTTGAAAATAAAACATAATTAATACCTGTTTACTTAGAAATTAGCGGAAACCGTGTTTAAAAAAAACCTTTTCGGAAATAGTATTAAGTAAAAAAAAAAATAGAAATCGATGACTTGATTATAATTCGTAAACACTATGTATAAAGTGTATATAATAAAAATAAAAATAACTAAGTTATTCAAAATAAAACATACTTATTACCTTTTTACTTGGTCTTTTGGCTAAGATGAAAGTGTATTATCTGTCTTAGAATTCTCTCTCTCTCTCTGTCTCTCCATCTCTCTGTTTTCGTCTTACAAAAATAAATTCTTGAAACTAAAACATTTATTACCTGTTTACATGGTATTTTGGCTAAGATCAAAGTGTTGTATATGTTCTTAGAATTCCAGCGGTCTCATCTTTGGTAAAAACAAACGTCACTCGAAAAACAAATACATACATTTAAAAACACAGTCTCTGTCTAGACATCTCTCTTTCTCTCTATCTCTCTCTCTCTATCTGTTGTTGTTGTGTGTGTATTTCTCTCTATCTCCCTCTCCCTCTCTATCTGTCTGTCTCTCTTCGTCTTCCGTACTCTAAAGAGTGATAAAAAAAGAATATGAAGTAATGCTAAAAACATCGATCGTTAATAATTTTTTAAGCGTATTATTTTTTGTTTTACTTCACTTTTTTTATGATTCAGCGTGTAGCGTTTATTAAATTACGTATTTCGTTTCCTGTCTAGACATCTCTCTCTATCTGTCTCTTTCTTTCGCTCTCTCTCTCTGTCTATCTCTCTTTCTCTCTCTCTCAGTTTGCGTTTGTGTATGTGTGTCTCTCTCTCTCTCTCACTTCGTCTTCCTTACTCTAAAGAGTGTTACTAAAAAAGAAAATAGCTGTTTATTTTTTGTAAAAACTTCGATTGTTAATATTTTTGTAAGCGTTTTTTTTTACTTCACATTTTTGGCTTGTTACTTTTCGTTTAACATTCTTATCTAACTATTTTTAACGTGCTAATAACTTTGGTAACGTTGTCATAGTGTAGAAGGTCATAGTTTAGCTTGTGTGAGGGTTAAAAAATTTTTTACCGATAACAGCTGGGGGGATCCGGCGTTGCCCGGGTGTTTGTAGGTATGTGTATGGGGGATAAGTAATAACCCTGAAACGATGTTAAAAAAATCGGAAAAACCAAAATTAAAAAAAAAAATTTTAAACAGTGAAAAAAACAGCTGTATGTATAGGGGGGGAGTTAACTAAAGAATAAGCGAAGTAAAATAAAATAAAGAAACGCTGCCCGCGTGTCTAAAGATGTAAAAGAAAAAAATTGTTTTGGTCGTGAGGCTGGATTGAACACGGGAGTCTTGACGCAGAGATTAAACAAACTCCAACCACTTAACAATCTAGGCCAAGAGTAAGAGTAATAGATTATAGTGTTAAAATAAGGCTTATAAAGCGAGCGAAAGAGGTCTGATTGACAGATAGCCACTAAATAAGGTCATTGCGGGAGCGTTACGAGATGACGTAGCAGTATTTAATTTTTTTTGTTTTACTTCACATTTTTTATAATTCAGCGTGTATTCCTGTCTAGACACCTATCTCTATCTGTCTCTCTCTTTCTCTCTCTCTGTTTGCGTTTGTGTATGTCTCTCTCTGTCTCTCTCTCTCTCTCTCTCTCTCACTTCGTCTTCCTTACTCCAAAGAGCGTTACTAAAAAAGAAAATGGCGTCTGGCTGGGGTTTTTTTTGTAAAGATTTCAATCGTTAATATTTCTTGTAAGCGTATTTTTTTTACTTCAAATTTTTGGCTTGTTATTTTTCGTTTAACTGTCGTATCTAACTATTTTTAACGTGCTAATAACTTTGGTAACGTAGTCATAGCGTAAAAGTTCATACTTTAGCTTGTGTGAGGGTTAATTTTTTTACCGATAACAACAATGTTTTTTAAATTCAGACTGCCATTACAGCTTGCTGACGTCAAGATCATGTGACATGACTCAGCGGGTTTTAAATACAAGTTGAACCAAAATAAACGGCCCCGTGTATACTTTATGTAGAAGAGTTGGCGCCCGTATTTTGGGGGGCAGTTATAAATCGATTTAAAAATATTTAATGTTTAACATTAAAATGTCACTTTTTTGGGGCCCCCTGCAGAAAATCAGTATATGTAATCAGTTTTTTAAAACAGTCTACCATATAGGAGCCTATTCGTGACCACACACACACACACACACACACACACACACACACACACATTCAGCTTTATATTATATATATATATATATATATATATATATATATATATATATATATATATGAATTAAATAAGATACGTGTTGAATTGAATACTTTGAAGTCAAATAACTGCAACGCGATTTTTTTATAACGTGTGTCTATTTTTTAAAGAGAGAGATATTTTTCGGAGATATACTCCTTTGTCAATCTATATATATATTTTTCTCTCTCTAATTCTTCGCCATGGTGTCGAGTGGAAGAAAGTGAATTAAGTCCACGTGATGTTAGCTGCGGGTTTATATTTAGTCGGATAGTGACGCGTGGTCGCGCGTGGTTTGAAAATCTTGGTAGTTTATCCATTAGAAGCGTTGACTGAAATTTGAAAATTAAATAAGATACGTGTTGAATTGAACACTTTAAAGCCAAATAACTGCAACGCGATTCTTTTAATAAAATTAACGAGTGCTTATTTCGAAAAGAGAGATATATATGTTGGCTTAAACACTCGTTTATTTTATTTTTAAAAAATTCGCGTTGCAGTTATTTGGCTTTAAAGTGTTCAATTCAACACGTATCTTATTTAATTTTCAAATTTCACTCAACGTTTCTAAGTGATAAACTATCCAGATATTTATATATATATATATATATATATATATATATATATATATATATATATATATATCCATCTTTTTAGAATAGATATCACTTTCATTTCTACTGATACAAAATCGCACCTTACGTTATATTTTTAAATATATGAATTTTTCTAGCCTCTGAATTAAATTGCTAAGCCGGATAATTGCCAGTCTGTATGTGAAACACCCACCATTTGCATAAAACGCAACTTATATTTTGGTGCGAGAATAAAAAATCACGACGCAATTTGACGCTCATTCCTGCTATATGCGAACTTCATCAAGATGATATCGCAGACACTCACTCTGTTACTCTGCGTGCTAGAATTAGCATTGCGCAAATTAGCTTAGAATTTTAGATCTGCACATGTGTTAGTGCTGTTATATAACGTACCGCGTTTCGTTAATTTTTTATTCAAAACTATCGGAGTTAGAACAAAAAAATCGATTTTCATATAAATCTGGCCAGCAGTGTATCTTCGCGGAACCAGCATGCCGTACTGAATTCAAGAGTTATGTATTTTGATATAAATAATAAAGGAGACGATATGTTAAATCTCGACTGATGATATATGAGACTATCATGATATATGATGAGGATAAAAGGTTTAATGGAAATGAACGGAAAAAATACTTATTTCTGTAATTCCGTATAAGAATTAGACAAGGAAACTGATTTAAACATTTATTCAAACGAGAAAAAAGTCAAAGAATCGGCAAAATAATCACGAAATAAATAATTCATGATGTCCTTACATAAATATTCGAATGTCAGAAAAGTGATCTTCTCAGTAAAGCATCCCGTAAATAAATCAGCTTTCAAAGATGGACGCAGATCTTTTCGGTTCTGTCTACGCGTGTAACAAAGGAAATGTCTTTAAACAAGTGAGTCAATAATTAATCCTGATATATTCTATCGGAGGTGGGGGATAATACGTTTTAACAAGTAACCGAAACAGCAACAAATAAAAGTAAACCTTTTTTTTTTTACTTGTTCGTTAAATCAGAATTTAAAAATTAATTATATAAGCTTTCTATAAGGCCGCTCGGCGTTTCATGATCGACACAGACGTATAAATATGTTATTTTAATTTACACGCAAACTGAGACATGTGGATGTGAGTGAGTAAAAAATAAAATACTTGAGCTGAGATCGAAACCAAAACCTAAAAGCTGTGAGTCAAGTACGATAATTATTAGTTCAACTTGAGACGATCTTTAAAAAATCTTCAAACCTATTCTTAACATAAGGAATCTGCAACGTGAACGATTTACGCATACGCAGTCTGAAACAGTTGACTAATGTTGTATTATGGTGTGGCTCCCAGGTTGGGAAATCGTAATAGTGCGTAATTCTACCCCCCATCAATGTTTCAATTTTCGCACTTTAGCAGATCGTTTTACCGGATCAAATCTGATTAAACATTTTTCTACTTGTCTGAATACCCTATATACTCAATTTTAAGTATGTAAATAAAAACTTCATAGGTTGAGAATTCTCATCTTATATATATATATATATATATATATATATATATATATATATATATATATATATATATATATATATTTGCTTTTTATTATGTTTGGTTCGAACAATATTTTTTCTGTGCGGATATATATATATATATAATTTTAAGTATGTAAATAAAAACTTCATAGGTTGAGAATTCTCATCTTATATATATATATATATATATATATATATATATATATATATATATATATATATATATTTGCTTTTTATTATGTTTGGCTCGAACAATATTTTTTCTGTGCGGATATATATATATATATAATTTTAAGTATGTAAATAAAAACTTCATAGGTTGAGAATTCTCATTTTATATATATATATATATATATATATATATATATATATATATATATATATATATATATATATATATATTTGCTTTTTATTATGTTTGGTTCGAACAATATTTTTTCTGTGCGGATATATATATATATATATATATATATATATATATATATATATAAATTATATGCATATAATATGTTTAATAAATATTAACAATTATTTTTCTACCTACAGATCCTAGTGTTCCAAGCCTACACAATCAGAAGTGTAGGAAGATTGTTTGGAGATTCGAATAAAATCACAAAGTCACCCTTGACTTCATAGGCTGGCATTCTACTTCAAGACAATTGGTAATTAACACAAACAAAGCGAAAGAATCTATTAACTATAAGTTAGCGGACATGCATAAGCAGTAAGCAGCCAGAAAGTTTTCAATGACTGGAAGATAGAATGTTGTTCCATTATAAAATTATACTTCAGTTGTAAAAAGGAAACATACGTATATATGACAAAACATCTATATTCCAAATTTTAATACGTTGTCCATTTTACCGCTTATTTTTTTTTCAGCATATTAAAATGTTTATTTCTTGACAGTACCTGTTTCGTAACGCAGAACCATTCATGTAATTATTATGTCAATTTTTTGTATTTGTTCCGCCCCTACTCATCTTAAAATTGGAATTCATCAAGTTAAAACGAAAATAAATGCACAGGGGCATGATTACAAATCCGAAAATCGGAGAAGTTGCAATTGTTTTCTTTTAGTTACGCAATTTTTGAATTTGAATATAGAGTCACCAACACCATATCTACGTATTAATATAGTGCGGCCATATTTTTATAATTAACATGAAAATATCTTATCTGATATTTTATTAATCTATTGTTTGGAAAAAAATTATATTTACTTTGTAGATATTATTGGCTGTAGTAAAATCCAGAATGTATGTGGTCCTGGATATGACCTTAAACTATATCCAGTGGTGAGGCCCCAGCTTGCGGGCTTTGGGGAGTGTGGAGCCACCCTTTAATTGCCATTGCTCCCAGGTCCACTCTGACCCGGAGTGGTAGTACCTGTTAGGGTTCCAACTATGGGTTGAATAGAAACCGACGTGAAAACAACAAATATATTCTAATTAAAAATGTTTTCTTCAAAATCTTTGGATTCGGCATTAAATAACCTGAAAAGGGTTGATATGCTGTAAAACAAAAACAACCAAACCAAACCAGAATGTATGCATTTAGATTTATTTTATACAAAACTAATATGTAATGTTAGTTGTTTAGTAAGACTAAAGCTTTACTAATATGAACAGACATCTCCCTACATAGTTCCCCTGTAGACTTGGTCTGAAATAGTAGGCGCTTACGTCCAGGTAGCATTGTGTTTTGTTTGGGGTGAAATGACTGTTGCTTTACAAAGGAAGACAAAACAAAACCTTATTACATGAATAAATATTTTTATTGCGTATATTTCTCCGTTTAAATAAACTTCTATTATTGTCATTTTGTTAGGATTAATTATGCATTTATTTTTATTAATATGAGAGATTTATTTTATTTTATTTTTTTCTAAACATTTGTTTATTTTCTCCATTCAAGATAAGCTACTTCATATCAGAAGTATACTGAATTGTATCCCTTAAATATTAAACTTATATTCTTTAGATTTTGTGAGTTTTAAATCAACCAAATAGATGTTATTATTTTCTAATTTAGTAGTTTTACTTTATTTATTTATTTTATTTTTTTAGCATTTATTGGTCATATTATTCATTTGTACCTTTATTTTTTAAAACAATTCAATGTAAACGAATCCATATTTTTATACAATTTCTGTACGTTTTTAGTATAACCTTGAATATTTAATGATTACCAGATATATCTATTAGATTTATTACAAATAAATTATATTTTCCTAATATAATCGAGTGAATCCGAATATACCCCATTTTTGCCTGTATATGTATTGTAACATCTTAAATTTATGTGGAATAAATTTATTTATTAAAATTTGTTTGATGAATGTATACTGTTATAATTGGATTTCATGCTATTTTTGTTGTATTAGGATTATTTGGTTTTGGCTCTGTTTACATATATTTCAACTTCCTCTATAATATTTATATTTATTTGTTTTATTTTGCCTTATTTTTATTTTTTTTATATTTTACCATTGTTATTTTAAAAAGGAAATCTTAAGTCTAATCGAGTGTGATCTATTAGATATTTATATCCGTATACTTAATGTGTTTATGAGTTAACTATGTACAACTATTGAATGTGGTTTCATTATAGATTGCACTCTAATTTTAAAAAGAAATACAAGCCACATATTTAAAGGTAATGCTATTTCTTGTATTCCACTCTAAAAAAATAATAATGGAATGCAGGTTGTATGTTATGATCTTATGCATACATAGTTTACAAAATTCATCTTTTTGTTGCAAGAAAGAAAGAACACGTGCCATGTACGTGTGGCAGAAGCAGCGATGCGTCCTTATATTAGTGCCCAAACTGCAATAAGAATGGTGGTGACTATGTAGAAAAATAAATGCTGGAGCACAGAAGGTCGTTCATTATAATGGTACTACTCCTGTCTTCTTGTTTTAAGTTTTTCGAATTAAAATCATAGAATGCTTTGCTTTTTGAATGAAACTAAACGCCCTCTGGACGCCCATGCACAGTTATTATTACTCGCTGGCAAAAGTGCATCGAGAATATTGGTGCTTATATAAAAAAAATTTAGTTCTAGAGCACAAAAATAAACGCTTGAGTAAAAAAAGAGGATTCACTTTTGGAACAAACTTTGTAACCACACACACACACACATACACACCCGCGCATATATATATATATATATATATATATATATATATATATATATATATATATATATACATATATATATATATGGTAAGACTGGTAATTAGTAAAAACTTGAAGAGAGTGCCCAATACTATTGCAGAGCAAATATGTTTTTTATTTTTTATTACCGTTTTATCTGTTTGGCTACATATGTTTCCGATGTTGGACCATGTTTACGATCCGACAGCTTCATCAGGTCTCGCAGAAGCTGTTGGTAGTCATTGGAAAAAAGGTGTTTTTAAGAAAAAAAAGCAAGAAAAGGGGAGGGGGAGAGGATGGTGTTGACAATATTTCAGTTTTGAAGGTTAACTATACATTCGATTGTATTATTAATACAATCGAATATATATTTAACCTTCAAAACTTAATTATTGTCAACACCCACCTCTCACCCTCCCCTTTTTTTCTTATTTTTCTTAAAAACACCTTTTTTTCCAAAACATGGTCCAACATCGGAAACATATGTAGCCAAACAGATAAAACGGTAATAAAATTTATGAATATATATATATATGTGTGTTTGTGTATATATATATATATATATATATATATATATGCAAAAGGACAAAATATTCTAGTAAAAAAATTAAATAAATGTATATCTTAAAATATTGCAGTATTAATTTTTATTAAAATCAATTTAACATTATATAATCCATTCTTAATGCTGCAATATCATAAGTTATAAATGTATTGTATTTTTACTAGAATATCTTGTCCTTTTATTTTCCTGTTTTAACGACTAGTCCTTTACTTTTCCATGTTTAAGCTTAACCATATACCTTTTCATGCTCGCATTTCCTATTGTGATATATATATATATATATATATATATATATATATATATATATATATATATATATATATACAGGGTGTTCAAAAAGTCTTGGGCACATTTCAAGTCCTCATATCTGCTTAATGTGCCATTATATATTCCAAATAATACGAATGTTTCTATAATATATTCCAAATAATACGTATATTTCTATAATATATTCCAAATAATACGTATAGTTTCTATTGTGTCCAAGACTTTTGGAACACCCTATATATATATATATATATATATATATATATATATATATATATATATATATATATATATATTGATTTTTTCCATTCAATTCTATCAAGTATATATTTCATATGCTTGCGTGTATGTTGGTCTGTGCACACAATTGCACCTATGTCCAGGTTTTCGTGTGCCCGCATATCGTGTTCACGTAAACTACCCAGTCCTTTGGAAACTAACCAAATTTTCAAGCGAAATAAAAGTGGCCACTTAAAAACTTGCCTTCGGCAAATTAACGCACATTTTCAAACGTTTTCGCTGCTTCATGTTGAAAACGGAAAGCGAACAAATTGTATGCGAATGTTGTAAGATAAAGAAAGCAAATAGATAATAACAGGAACTGAAGGAAAATGCTATCGGCAATAATTCCACGGCAATACGCGAAATATACTTAAAGTAAAAAGAAAACGGACAAATGGAAGAATGTGAATTATTTGAATTGAAATACGCACTATTTGGCTTATTCGGAATCCCCTTTTCCTATTTTATGTGATTCTCACAGCGTTTCTGCCGATGTAACGCTCGTCAATTCCATGCCATATGGTACATTAGTGAACATGGTATAATTGATAAAGTAATAAATAAACATATACGGCATAATCACGTTGACACACCGGTTCCCGTTGGATCACCGAAGTTAAGCAACGTTGAACCTGGTCAGTACTGAATGGGTGACCATTTTGGACTTCCAGGTGATGTATGTGCTGTCCGCTTATCTCGGCATTGTTTCCAGTCGTCCTTGACTTCTTCTTGCCACTATACCCAAACAGTGCCTATTCAGGAGAGGTGTGGTTAGGAATTTCCTCTATAAGTGGTATCCTATGTTTTTCGAGACTGAACGGAGGCATCGTCAAATAAACATCCAGTTCGAACTGACACTCTTCTTGATGTTGAAAGTCCAATTCTAATTGCGGTTGATACTAATAAACCAATTGTGTATATCTTAAGACATCTACACGACCATGGATTTCTAAGTTCGAAAGAAAGATTTTCGGGGATCAACAAAAAACAACATGATCTGTGTCGAACTGTGTGAGAATAACACTCTAAGTGAGTACAGAATTCTGAATAATCTACAAAGTAATAAATTTTTAACTTCATCTCAAGAATTTACAAAGTAAAATATAAATATACTGAATAAAGACTAAAAGAAAGGAAATGAATAAACGGAAAAAGAAAATATTACTGGAATTGCAATAGTGTTGGGGCGAAAGAAGTTGATAGATAAATACGTTACACAAAGAATTGAAAAACATAAACTTCTATAATATAAATCTCACTGTCTGTTTAAATGTATGCATGTATGAATGCCTAAAACTTTCCACAGAGGAAACAGATTTTAACGAGATCAGTATCGTTTTAAAGTTCGATTATTCGGACGACAAATATCGAAGAATAGACTAAAAACATTCATTTTTTCACCCTCAGCTGGCGACTTTTCTACAGGGAGGGTTCGCTTTGTTCGCCGATATTTACGAAAGTCATTCTCTCCTTTCAATTGACTAACCTTGATTTAAACCTTCGCCCCTTCCGGTTTGATGATGAACGCAACGGAAAAGACGTCACTTTTTTTTCACGTTCTTTTTCTCCTTAGCGTTACGGGTTCGAGCCTGCCTGCTTAATACCACTTTTTTTTTTTGCTTAACACACACCTCAATAAACCTGGGCAACCCCGGCCAACCAGGCTAGTGACACATAAAATTTAATATAGACATTTTTAGATAATACTGAGTAAAACTGAAACCATAATCAGGATTAAATGATGACGAGTCAAAAGTTAAAAAGATGGAAAATGGAAAGAAGACAACAAAAGGGGATACATTCTGAAAACAAATACCAAAAAACGATACATTAGATTTCTATTTGTTTTTGTCACAAAGTTGATTTCTAATACAGTTATTTTTTATTGGACTAATTAGGTTTAAAAGTCCCCAGAAAATAAGCAAAATTAAAAGTCGACTTCTAGTCTACACTATTTGACTGCGCGTGGTATCTGTAAAAACATAGAATAACACGGGCTATTTGTTTTTACGCCAAAGGTCCATTTCTAATGCAGTTCTTTTTTATTTTTCTTTGATCCTTGAAAACTAGTTTGATATTTAAAAGAAAAACATTGAATAAAAAAGTATTAATAAAGGTAATTTTCACTGACAAACAAATAAAAAGAAAAACAGAAGCATAATGGTACCAAAATGAGAATCGAATGCATTAAATATATTGCATATGAGTAAAACCTTAACATGTTTACTGTAGAATTTAAATTGCAAATAGATGCCAATGACATATACTGTAAATAGTTGGTTGGTTGGTTGTTTTTGTTTTACGGCATATCAACCATTTTCGGGTTATTTAATGCCGAATCCAAAGATTTGAAGAAATTTTTTTTAATAGAATATATTTGTTGTTTTCACGTCGGTTTCTATTTAACCCATAGTTGGAACCCTAACAGGTACTACCAATCCGGGTCAGAGTGGACCTGGGAGCAATGGTAATTAAAGGGTGGCTGCACACTCCCCAAAGCCCACAAGCTGGGGCCTCACCACTGGATATAGTTTAAGGTCATATCCAGGACCCCCACTGAGGGACTTTTATTATCTGAAGGGGGGGGGGGTAGTCGGCGTATTCTAATGCCCCACCGACAGGGCCACTGTAAATAGTAAAGTAACAAAACATGGGGAAAAAACAAAGTAAATATTGTTAAACAAGGGTAGTTTTTATTGTATTCGGAATTGCCACCAGAACCAACTCATTACACAAGAATATTCTTCAGCATTCAAACTTCTGAGTATTTTTAAACACCGCCTGTTGCAGATAATGGGAGCACAGGGAAGTCACCCTATCTTAAAATCAAAGCCGTAGAGCGGAATTAATGAAATTACATCACTTCCGTCAGAGAGCGGTTCGACCTCTCTTAGCCTACCGATATCGACGAGAACGGGCGGCAATGGGGATATTGTGTGTGCAGGTTAGGGTTAAGTGGCCAAACTTTGTCCCCTGACTATATGTAAATGGTATCTCTCCCTCTAAATCAATCTTTTTACATCTATTTGTCTGTCTGTCTGTCTCTGTCTCTCTCTTTCTCTCTGTCTCTCTCTCGTTCTCTCTCGTACACGTGCAGTTTATTTCTGTCGGTTAAATAAACTCTTTAAAACCACAGGCGCAGTTCTTGATCGATAAACCTGCATAGAGGAAACCTAGGTACGTCGAAGATGTATAGGTATATGATCTTTTATTCCCATGATGGTAAGAGTTCGAGTGGGTGTAGAGTAAATCTAGCATCTTCATGGTGACTCCCTCTTCTACGATAAGTTCACACATATAAAGAAAAGTTGGAAAAAATAATTTATGCAACCCAACAATTACTTCAGTATTTCAACGATATTTTATATCTATTGATCAAATATTTTTGTGAATTTATATGCATTGTGGATACTTGTTTATTTTTTTCGACTTTAAATTTTTTATTATTTTTTACACATTTTATTAGAATTAAAATAAAATGAATTATACAATTGGGTTTGAAAAACCGTAAATTGTGTCAGCTCTTACGACAAGAGCGCAATCAGCAACCCAGTTGTGCATTAATTTTAATTTTCGATAGCTACTATTTTGAGGATCATTACCAAATTCAAACAGTTTTAATCAAAGTATTCAGAATCATCAATGTAAACCAGATTTAAATAGTGACAACTGAAAAAGTGTCTACCTTGGACCGTGTGAAAAGTTGCCTCCCATAGTCTGTGTATAGTTTTATGGTGACATGTTATTTTTTAATGATGAACACTTTTGGAGTAACAAAATTACCTTCTCTTTGATCTATATTTATAACCAAGTGTTTTCGTGTTTTTTCTTCTCTTCGTCACAGAATGTACATAAAAGACAGACGATTTCTCTTGTCTGTGTGTAAAACAAAGAAGATATTTATGTGTTAATTAATTTTTTCAGAGTCGGTATGACTTCCAGTGTGAATTTTATTAAATCACACAAGGTATCTTATTATTTGAATCGTTAATGAGTAACTAAAAATCACACCAAAAAGTGTCAAGTGAACTCAATAAACCCGTATTTCTCTTCTATAATCTTACACTTGTATATATTTTCTCCAACATATGCATGTGTATGTGTGCGTTAGTGTGTCTGTGTGTTTGTGTTAGAACATAAATACATTCGTGTCCGTATCTTTAAATGTTATTGCACACGTATCCATGTAATTAAGTTAAATAATCACATTACATTAGACCACCTTTAAAACATTTGCATTAATACACAGATTCAATACGATTCACTTTAAATATCGGTTGGTAATAATACTTTACATGAAACGGCCTTTTTTATTTGTATTTGCAAATGGAATTATTTTTATACAACAAACGCAGATAATAGATGAGATTTAATTACATTTTTTTTTATTATATTCTTTTCTTGCATATATTTCTCTCTAGAGTAATAGCATCGGTGATTACTAATTTGTTTTTATTTCATCGTTGTTGAAACAAACAGTTGTTTGGAAAGTTATAACACGACTGATTCACTGTGTCATAAAGTATGAACGCACCGAAAGTATGAACGTAATTAAAATTCCTGTAAAACAGTTATTACGAAAGTAAATATTCGTTTTGTCAAAATCTAATTGTCAGACTTATCGAAAAACACAATACTTTTCGAAGTTAAAACAAACTGTCGTGCTTAATGAAGAGTTTTTGTTATTTTGTATTGACACAAAAAAATTAGATGTTTAAAACAATCATATGAAACACACACACACACACACACACACACACACATATATATATATATATATATATATATATATATATATATATATATATATATACATATATACTGGCATTTCAGCCCGGCGTTGCCCGGGTGTTTGAAGGTGTGTGTTGAACAAAAAAAAAAAGCCATCAATTTTTTTTTTTATTTGACTCCTATTATGACCCCTTACATTTATTGTTTCGGGCGCAAATCAAGTTATTAAGTTGGAGTCATGTCAAAGGAACCTATATCTAAAATTTCATGAGTTTAGGCCCAAAATTTGCGGAGGAGTTATGATAGAGTTCTCAAATGTCAAATCGTTGAACTTCGACCTATTAACAGCCAAATTTCTGGCCGAAAACCGATCACAAAGATATTCCCAAATCTCAGTACCCTGTATATCAAATTTCGAGTCTGTAGACTGAAAATTGACAGAGTTATTGCGTACGGAAATGTACACACACAGACACTTTCACTTATATATATATATATATATATATATATATATATATATATATATATATATATATATATATCGAATAATCATATAAGACACACGTGTTCGGTCAGATATCGACAAATCATTTCTTTAAGTTTGTTTTGTTGTTATCATATCTCGAGTTATAAGTATTTATCGCAATTATGGAGAAAAAAATTCTACGAAACGACTAACAAAATAAATGAGTTTATCATGTATGCCGAGTTCTTTACTTTTTAACAAATCCGCAGGGCACAACTGATATTTTGTTTAACTTTTTACAATGTTTATTTATCAACGTTTCGTTGCGACTTTTAAAGATATAAACTAATACTTTGTTTTATTTTTATCATGAACAATGTCGTTTACAGTTGCACTAGATGTTATAGAACGGTTAATATATCTGTTAAAGTATCTATTACCAACGCAACACATTAAATACATAATTAGAAAATATAGCAGCCAGTCGAAGTCGGAAGTTCAATTACCTATCAAAGTAAAGTTATTGATTTGAAAGGACCAATATCAAGACATTAATGTTCTAATAAAGAAAGGCTACTTCACACGCAAACACACACACACACACACACACACACACAGAGGCATATATATATATATATATATATATATATATATATATATATATATATATATATATATACTAGCATTTCGGCCCGGCGTTGCCCGGGTCTTTGGCGGTACGTGTTGAGCAAAAGAAAAACACACACAGAGGCATATATATATATATATATATATATATATATATATATATATATATATATATATATATATACACTAGCATTTCGGTCCGGCGTTGCCCGGGTGTTTGGCGGTGCGTGTTGAGCAAAAAAAAAAAGAGTGACAGTAGGAATGCAGACTCGAACCAGTACCGCAAAGGAGGAAAAGAATGCGCAAAACCTGACGTCTTTGCTGTTACGACCACCACCAAACCCAAAGTGACGTACATTTAAATTAAGGCTAGAAAATCGAAAGGAGGGGATGACTTTCAAAAATATCGTAGAATTGTAGAAAAGTGCCCAGTTGAAAGTGAAGATATGAATGTTTTTAGCCAATTTTTCGATATTTGTCGTCTGAAAGGTCGAACTTGAAAACGATACTGATCTTGTAAAAATCCGCCGTCTCTGCGGACGGTTTTAGACAGACATGCGAACGTACATACATACATACATTTATATACTGGTAACTAAAAATTTTAAACGCAAACCGATTAAAAAGCTCGCCCTATCTCTGAATACCCTTTATGTCAAATTTAAAATGTTAGGAGCAGAAATTGCTTGAGTAATTTGGTAGAGACCGCAGAGGTAAATTATTTTTAATTTTACCCCTATTATGACTCCTTAACATTTATTGTTCTGGGATCACATCAAGTTATTAAGTTAGATCCATGTCCAAGGAACCTATATCTAAAATTTCAAGAATTTAGACCTAAAATTGCCGGAGGAGTTTTATAGAGTTCTCAAAAGTCAAATCGTTGCACTTTGACCGTTAACAGCCAAATTTCTGGCCGAAAACTGATCACTTCGATTTTCCCAAATCTCAGTACCCTGTATATCAAATTTTGAGTATGTAAACTGAACATTGACAGAGTTATTGCGTAGGGAAATGTACACACAGACAGACACACAGACACACAGATACACAGACACGTTCACTTATATAGATATACTAGCATGGGTACCCAGTGTTGCCCGGGTGATTGGATATGTCTGTTGAGCAAAAAAAAGCAAAAAAAAAAAACTGGTAGCAGGAAGTCCGGCTCGAACCCGTACTGCGAAGGAGGAAAAGAAAGGAAAGGACTTTGACATCTTTACTGTTACGCCCACCGACAAATCGGTAGTGATTTATGTTAAAATTAAGGTTAGACAATCGAAAGTAGAGGATTACTTTCAAAAATATCGGCGAAAAAAAGCGACTCTCTGTAGAAAAAGGCCGAGTTGAAGGTGAAGATATTTACGATTTTAGCCAATTTTTCGATATTCGTCGTCTGAAAAGTCGAACTTGAAAACGATACTGATCTTGGTAAAATCCCTCGTCTCTGTCGAAAGTTTTAAGCAGACATGCAAACAAACATACATACATACATACATTTATATATTGGTAACTAAAAATTTTCAACCCAAACCGATTATAAAGCTTGCCCTATCTCTGAATACCCTTTATATCAAATTTATAATGTTTATACCAGAAATTGGCTAAGTAATTTGGTAGAACCCGCAGAGGTCAATTTTTTTTTTCAATTCGACCCTTATTATTACACCTTAACATTTATTGTTTTGGGCTCAAATCAAGTTATTAAGTTAGATCCATGTCCAAGGAACCTATATCTAGAATTTCAAGTGTTTAGACACAAAATTGTCGAAGGAGTATGGTAGAGTTCTCAAATGTCAAATCGTTTAATTTTGACCCCTTAATCGCTAAATTTCTATCTGAAAACCGATCACATCGATTTTCCCAGGTCTCCATACACTGTGTATCAAATTTCGCGTCTGCAGACTTAACATTGAAAGAGTTATTGCGTAGGGAAATGTACACACACAGACAGACAGATACACAGATAGACAGATACAAAGACACGTACACTTTTGTAGATATACTACCATTTCAGCCCGGCGTTGCCCGGATGTTTTGAGGTGTATGCTGAGCAAAAAAAAACAAAAACAAAACGGTCAATTTTTTAAACTTTGACCACTATTATAACCCCTTAAAATTTATTGATTTGGGTCCAAATAGTGTTGTTAAGTTAGATCCATGTCAAAGGAACCTATATCTAAAATTTTAAGTGTTTAGACCTAAAATTTTGAGAGGACTTTGGTAGAGTTCTCAAAGGTAAAATCGTTGAACTTTGACACCTTAACAGTCAAATTTCTGTCCGAAAACCGATCACCTCGATTTTCCCAAATCTCAGTATCCTGTGTATTAAATTTCGAGTCTGTAGACTAAAAATCGACAGAGTTATTGCGAAGGAAAATATAAATGTTAAGGGGTCATTTTATTAAGTAAGATCCATGTCCAAGGAACCTATATAAAAAATTTCAGGTGTTCAGACCCAAAATATTCGGAGGTCATTGATAGTGTTTTCAAATGTCAAATCGTTGAACTTGGACACCTTAACAGTCAAATTTCTGGCCGACAACCAATCATCTCGATTTTCCCAAATCTCAGTACCCTGTATATCCAATTTCGAAGCTGTAGACTTAACATTGACAGAGTTGTTGCGAAGGAAAATGTAACCAGACACACAGACACGTTCACATTTATGGATAGATAGATAGATGATAATTTTTAAAGATTTCCTTACTTAGCAGACTCTTTTATAAACCCATTAATATCGATTTTTAGTACTAATAACCTGTTTACATGAAAACATAGATATAGACGTATTACTTAGTATACATACATGTATATATATATATATATATATATATATATGTACATTATAAGTTTATATGCTTACTAGCACTTCAGCTCGGCGTTGCCCAGGTGTTTGGAGGTGTATATTGAGCAAAATAAAACGGTCAATTTTTTTTAAACTTTGACCCTTATTATGACCCCTTAACATTTATTGTTTGGGGATCTAATCAAGTTATTAAGTTAGATCCATGTCTAAGTAACCTATATCTAAAATTTCAACTATTTAGACCTAAAATTGTGGGATAACTTTGGTAGAATTCTCAAAGGTAAAATCGTTGAACTTAAATTTCTGGCTGAAACTGGATTACACAGTTTTCCCCAAATCTCCGTATCCTGTATATCAAATTTCGAGTCCGTAGACTCGAAATTGGCAGAGTTATTGAGTATGGAAATGTACACAGACACAGACACACGGACACACATATACATAGCCACGTTCACTTTTATAGATTAAACAGAATATGTACGTATACATAAATATATATGGAAACAATTTTGTGTTTACTATAAACTTTTTACACAAATATTATGCAAGTATAAATCATGTAGAATATCCGCATGAATATAATTACACGTAATAGTTAACTAAAGATTATCATCCCATAAGAAAACCGAAAAAACTAATAGGGAATTAATTAAAATGAATGTTTAAAAGAATATGCAAATTAGCTAGATCTTTTGCTAGTGAATGCAATTCCACAAGCCATATATAAGACATTTTTTCTTTTTAAATAAATAAAGAAGAAGCATGTTTTTTTTCTGTTGTTCTTGGCCAAAAGGCCAAGATCCATATGTAGCATCTGTTCCGGCAAATACTGCAAGCAAAAACCATATGTTGGGGCAATCCCACATATAAGTTATTGGTCAATGCAGGGGCAATCCTTCATACCAATTGTATCTATCCAACTTCCCTACTCCCCGGGGAGTTGGTCCCCATTTTCTCTTCACTCCTCACATAAAAAATCGGCCTTGTGCCTACTTTGCTCGGTGGGGGTAAAATAAATACCCTGTTGTTCTTGGCCTTCAAGCCGGGATCAAAGTGTAGTGTCTGTTCTGCAGATGCGACACGTGTACCAGTCAATGGAGGAGAAACCCTCTGTACTGGGACAATAATTTGTTTTGGTCATAACCAGAGTGCCCCCTTTTTACCCTACTTTTAGGGGAGCTGGTTTTACCCCACATTAAAAAAAAACGGCCTTGTGCCTAATTTGCTTTGGTTGGAAAGCAAATAAATACAATAAATAGAAAAAAAGGTTGCCTTTTTTCTGTTGTTCTTGGCCTTCAGGCCGGGATCAAAGTGTAGTATCTGTCTGCAGATGCTGCACTTAAGATAATTTGTACCAGTCAATGGAGGGGAAACGCTCTATACTGGGACAATTATTATTTTTGGTAACCAGAGTGCCCCCTTTTTGCTTACTTTTAGGGGAGCTTGTTTTTACCCCACATTAAAAACGGCGTCGTGCCGAATTTGCTATGGTGGGGAAGCAAATAAATAAATATATAGAAAAGAGGGTTTTTGATATCAATATCAATACACACTAAAGAAAAACGAATTTAAAGGAGTATAGATAGATAGATAGATAGATAGATAGATAATAGATTAGAATTATTTACTTCAACAATTGTCAATACTTGATTAAAAATTGACAGTAAGTTATAAAAATATATTCCTGTCATATTTCGCTCTGATTGGCCATTCGCTGTAATTGCTGACCTGTGTTTCGCAAGGATTCAATCTTGGTCATTTCGATGGCCATTTATCCGGTTGGCTGTGGCATTTGTTTTGAGGTCTTTAAGAGGTCGACCCTCCTAGACCTTGTTTTTTGTCCTTCCTGTGTAATGAGTTTATTGAGAATTGCCTAGGGTGTACTGATACTGGAATGCCGTCTGGACTGCTTATACAATTGTTAAAAGTAAAAGTACCCCTTCTTTGGGAAGCTGCCTTGATTCTCTCGACATTCAGACCTTGAGTCACAATTTCTTTTTAGGAAAGGAGTAAATGCTGCGAGCCACGCCGTTCATTTTGCTTTGATTACTGATACATATTAGTCGAGATTCCGACTAACAACTGCATAATTTCGGTTACCTTTTATCTGATAAGCTCACACAGGCGTTCTGGGTGGTGTCAGAGGTTCACCCTTCTAGGCTTTGCGTCCAGTTGTCTGTGTGGAGTGAATTTATTGCTTAATTAACCCTTCCAGTTAACCCTTTAACCTTTTCGACCTTGTGTTACATCTTACAGTGAGACGAAAGTAAATACTGCAATTCATGGCATTTTTTGCCCAATAGATGTATACACAGCCTACATTCGCCCATAGCTGACGTATTGTTGCTACTACTCGTCTTTCCCTACTAGACAGGATCCCAAAAAGAGGGCTTGATCTATTTCTATATTTCTCTAAAATACTTTTGCTAATACACTGTTTGTTAATTATACCAATGTGTCTATAAGGTTGTAACAGCTTTTTGTTGATGATGCTGATCTTTTCGAAAATTTTTCAGCGATAAACATTGACGTAACTACGGAGATTATCAGCGCCGAATATTAGTATGAAACAATACAAAACAGACGACAGTTTATGTCGTGTAGTTTTCTTGCAGCATACATTTATTGATCTTTTAAAGTCATTAATTGATTTAGATAGTCTTAAAAACTACAACCTTGATCCCCAGTCGAAAATTATATCAATATTAGCACGTTTCTTTTTTTGTTTCCTAACAAATGCTTTAATGTAGTATTTAAATTATCCAACCTTGCGTAGTTAATTAACCCGCGGCAGATATCTATATTGATGCTCGTATGTTGACCGTTTTGTGTTCTTACGGAGTTACAATGTTTTCGAGTTAGATCTTTTCCAGAATAAATTTAACAAATCAAATCTACAAAAAGCATTTCATTTAAAATTAATGGACGAGGTGCCTTAAATATGTGTCGAGACTTTTGTTTTGTACAGAGAGTTAAAATTATCGTAGAGTCTTAAAAATTCAGTATGTTATTGCTATATATCTTATGAGATAACAGACTCATTTTTATGCTTTCAAATTCTAATGAATTGCTTCAGTAGGAATTGGAATATGTCCTACTAAAGCCTGATTATCATAATTGACAAATTTCAGAAATGCAATTTGAGCATGAAGACACTTTAGGAGAATCATATGTAATGAAATTTTATTTTAAACTTGCCACATGAATTATGGAATGTTCAGGCGTCTTTTAAACCATCTTATATGAATCAAGCATCAGTTTTTTAAATGGCATAAGAAACTCAAGGAAGGCAAGGAGTCTGTGAGAGATGATGAGAGTTGTGGAAAGAATAAGGAAGTTAGAATACCAGAGTTAGTTGGTCAATATAGAATTTCACGAATAAGAACTGTCGTGTGTTTATAGAGACAACATTTACGCAGCTTGGTGTCAGTCTGGAGACTATAAACATAATTCGCGAGGAGCTGAAGATATGATTTGCAAGAAGTTTATCCCAAGGGTGATCTATCCTTGTCACAGACTATTTGACCTAGATGGGCATCAAAGCAGTTCCTTACCCTGCCTATAGACCAGACTTTGCTTCCTGTGAATTTTGGTTATACCCTAAGCTCAAGGAAAACATTAGAAGATTTCGTTATGAGTCAATTTAGGAGATGAAAGAGGCTGTGAGGCTTATAAAAAGGACTTCCATGGTGCTTTCTAGAAGTTGTTGGAACGGTATAAGTGCATTACAGTCGGAGGAGATTACTTCGAAAAGGACTAGAGTTCCATGTGTGTACTATCGATGAAAGAGCACATCCGAAAAAAGTCTGGGGATTTATACAAGGGACCTTGTAATAATAAAAACGTAGATAAGGTGATGTATGTCGGAATGATGTATGTAACTAACCATCAAAACAAGTATTTATTTTAAAAGATGGGTAGATGTTTTTGATCATAGATAAATCAACTACGTTCATTTTTACTCTTATTTATCAAAATAAGGTATATTCCCACTTGGATGTAGTGTAACATAGCCGTTACGCTTATACCGTGTTCGTTACAGTTCAAACTTCTCTTTCTCCCCCTCTGAACACAGCTTAAAAAGTATCTCGTCCCTGCTTCACTACACACCGACCGTAGACAGCCATTTTTTATACGTCCATCTTTTTCGACTGCACTCTTCCTTCTGAGCGCACGCTGGTCACAGCCAGCATATTCTCGCCTTGAAAAAGTGTCGGTAATTTTCAAATTATGTTCAACTATATTCTTGAATATTGCTTTGGGTATGCAAAAATCTTAAACGCAACGTGGCATTTGAATAAAAAAGATTATCATAACAGTATAAGATTTCGCGTAGAGGAAAGTAATACAGACATACAAAATCAATGTTCTGTTATGTAAATATATTATTAATGTTAGAGCGTGTCTGAGAAGAAGCAATAAATTATCTTTTTATCTGTCTATCTAATTATATGTGCAGCTATAGATTTATCTATCTATATATCTATATATCTATATATTTATGTAGCTATCTGTCTATATAAAACTCAAGTTATCTCATGATGAGTGGCTTAGGGAGATTGGAATCGCCATATTTGGCCGGTTGTCAAATATGCCAAACTGTGACCGAGTCAAGTTTGCACCGGAAAGTATCAGAACATAGACTGGAAGTGACGTGTCACATGTCACGTGTTCCGGTTTGACAAGCATAGTGATGAGCTAGATTTGACACGCCAAGAGGGAAAGATGGCTTTTTTCGTAATGCCCCTGTAAAAATTATTTTTTTATTTTACAAATTACGATGCTTTATTTATATAAAAAAGCAAAACTAAATTCTTGCGTTTTTTATTTACTACTGAAAACCATAACTTTAGTAAAGTTATTTTTGTTTAAACAAAATAATACATTTACTAAAATTTAAGTAAAAATAATTCATACATCATATTCTGTGATTAGTATGTGGTAACTACTGAAAATTTCAGTAGAATTGGTTAATTTCCTGATTTTTGGTGAATTTTTAAGTAAAGGGAGGGGTCAAAATATTTATACAATTTTTGCGTGGGCATTTATTTTGCCCGTACCTACCATTTTTCGATGAATATTTGACAGGAAAGCGATCACATGGGGTTAATTAAAATTAAATTTCAATCACATGGTTACATTATGAATAATCACGTGATTAAATCTATTAAAAATTTACCGATATTATAAACACCTTCCTTTTACATTTAGCTAGACCACGGCCTGTAGTAGTGAGACTAAAAGATCCTTTTAGTGATGACACGTGACGTAAGGCGGTGATAAATGATTGTCCCCAAATAAAAAATGGCGCATTGGTACAAAGAAAACCACCTATTTATTAAAGAAAAATTAAGTATAATGTGATACTTAAAAAGAGATATATAAAAATCACGCATGTTATACTTAAAAAGAGATATATAAAAACACACATAGGTACATGGGTACAGTAAACATATACGAAAATGTCGAAGCAATCGTTCCAGTGGTTATTTAGACTAATAATAATGAACGAACCAATAATTACATTATATATATATATATATATATATATATATATATATATATATATATATATATATATATATACGGTTGCATATAAACATCCCTACCTATATAACATTGACAGACATACGGAATTTCTGAATAATGTCCTCAACTCTCCAGAAAACAAACCATCCATCCAAATTAATTCTCTCATCTACTCGATGGAACGTATGCTAAAAATGAAACAAGAATAATAGGAAATAAGGAAAACATAAATACGCAACTTTAAATAATGGAGTAGTTGAGAAGATAATTCTTTGTCACGATTCCAGCTTCTATATTCT